>NC_081556.1:35509506-35843725 GCF_963082655.1 Stomoxys calcitrans | reverse complement strand
TCTCTATACATGTGTGTCTGGGTGTCTCTTGTATATAAGGAGTTTGAGCAGTACTTCTATGTTGTCATGAGAGATGACAACCCAAAAGGAAGATTGAATCAAAACACAAAATAACCAAAATTGTCCAACTGTGCGAGATGGTAAAAAAGACATATCAAAAATCATTTCTTGCGTTTTATGTAAAAAGAGGAAGACAAAAAAAAAAAAAATAATTCAGAAAAGAGGTCAGATATTGACAAAATACTCCGCCGATATCAGACTTTAAAAATGTATCTCTTTTCAGAGGCAACAAAATTGGGTGGCAAGTATTGAAGATAAAAAAGAAGGAAAACCAGGCGTAAGGGTGACGATGGGAAAATAAATGGAATTAGCCCATCAATTTAGCCATAGAATTTAAAGAAGTGGATGGAAATGGTGTAGCCACAATAAGTGAAAACAATGCCAATAAAAATTTACAAAAAATATGACCAAGCATATCATTGTCGTTGGTGAAAAAAAAAGAAAAAAATAAAAATTGATGACTGAAAGTGGCCACTACAAACCGGATAATTCAAAAGTCTTACGGCATTGAATTAGATGGAAAAAAAGCCACTAGTTTCTTATGTCTTTTCCATGGTAGGTCCCAATTAGTTTACTATTCATATCTTCAAGTAAGTAATAGTGGTTGCCAAGCCTCTCTTTCACCCTTGCTTTTAAGAAAACTGGGGATAATTTAGCGCTAAAAGATTTCTCAGCACTACTCTGGGCAAAATTACGGTAGAAGACAATTTGGCCAACATTGTAGGTCTGAACCCTGGTTCTAAGGTCGTAGTTATGTTGGTTCCTTTCATAAGCCTGTCTTATGTGTTTCCTTAAATCCATCCTGATCACCTGCAAAGCATCGTCTCTGGCCAGTTTAGCCGTGGGCTCTTCCAAGAGATCCAAACTCCTCAGGAGTTGGTACGTCGAACCGTGAGTCACCATGTCAAAGCCATACAAAGCACGGTATGGTGAACAATGTATACTCTGGTGATAGGCATTGCGTAGGGCACAGCTGATGGAAGATAGATTCTGATCCCACTGTCTGTGGTCACTTCTTAAATAGGCCCTTATTCCTGCCAACAACGACCGGTTGACCCTCTCGGATGCGTTGGCTTGGGGGCTATATAACGCTGTATAGACGTGTCTTACACCGAATTCTGTCAGAAAAGCGTTCAGCTCATTTGACTTAAATTGACTCCCGTTATCACTGACGATTGTCTCGGGCACCCCATATGCGTGAAAAATCTGTTTCTCAAGGAAATCCTTTATATGGGTGGCCGTAAACTTCCTTAGAGGACAAAGCCAGTGATATTTGGAAAGGTGGTCGAGAACAATCAGGAGACCGATATGTCCCCTCTTGCTTCTTGGGTAGGGTCCAAGAATATCAACGTAGAGACGCTGAAAGGGACGGACGGATTCCACGAGGTTACCCATTGGTGGTTTAAGAACTATATTCGGAGCTTTTGTGGTTTTGCAAACCTCACAATTCCGTATGTAATCGCGGACGTCCTTTACCATTCCTGGCCAGAAAAAAGTTCGCCTTATCAACTCTAAAGTTTTGGCCATGCCCCCATGGGCTGCAAGGGGATTATCGTGAGCTCTGGAAATGGTATCAGTACGAAGTCTATCTGGAATCCAAAGCTTCCAACAAAACTCGTCCCTAGACTCATCCCCTGAGCAGTGCTCAGTGCGATAATACACATATCTATCCCCTATTTTGATATCAGGGTATCTGTTAGGATCTTTTATAACCCGTTCCTTCAAAAGTCGATAGTCCTCGTCATCAAAAAATGGTGAATCCAAGTCAACACCTGGCTCTGAAACTTCCAGAGCTGAAATATCGTCCGTCGGTATCCTGGAAAGGGCGTCGGGAACGATGTGGTCTTTGCCTTTCCTGTGGCTTATCGTAAAACGGTATGGCTGCAACTTGAAGACCCATCGAGCAAGTCTTCCGCTCAAGTCTGGCTGTCGCATGAGCCATAATAGACTGGAGTGGTCCGTCACGACTTCAAAATCTTGGAGTTCCAAGTAGCACCTGAATTTCCTTATAGCCTCCAGAGCAGCTAAACACTCACGCTCTGTAACACTATAGTTACGTTGCGCGGTGTTTAGTTTTCTGCTCATGAAGGCTATAGGTTTCTCATTCCCCTCATCATCGAGTTGTATCAGCACAGCCCCAATGCCGTAGTCGCTGGCATCGCAGTGCATATAAAATTTCTTAGAGAAATCAGGGTTATTTAGCACTGGAGCCGAAGTAAGGAGCGACTTGACACGTTCAAAGGCCTGCTGTGCTTCGCCCGTCCATTTGAACTTGCGTTTGGTGGATACAACTTCGGTGATGGGGAATGTTTCAGTGGAAAAATTCTGAATAAAACGACGGTACCACCCACAAAGTCCAAGAAAGCCACGAACCTGTTTAAGATTCCGGGGCACTGGCCAGTTGGTGATCGCCGATATCTTCTCGGGGTCGGTAGTAATGCCCCCATTGCCGATTATATATCCAAGGTAGTTTGTCCTGGTGACACAAAACTTGCTTTTGGATATATTGAGGGTCAGGTTCGACCTCCTAAACTCAGTGGCAATTCTCATCAGGATCTGGATATGGGTATCAAAATTCTCCGAGACAATTACCATATCATCCAAGTAGCCAAAAACCGAATGGCGTAGGTCTGGAGGTATGAGCACATCCATCAGCCGACACATCGTCTGTGGGGCATTACACAGCCCGAACGGCATAACCACAAACTGGTAGAGCGGCCTACCAGGGACTGTGAACGCCGTCAGCTGTTTGGATGGCTCGTCCAGACCTATTTGCCAGAAGGCATCTTTGAGATCCAGCTTTGAAATGATGTTGGCTCTTGGTAGTCTCGAGAAAATCCCCTCTATGTTTGGAAGCGGATATGCGTCCTTCTTTGTTACAGAATTCAGCTTTCTCGCATCCAAACATAGCCTCACCTTGCCAGGCTTCACGACGAGCCTCATCGGAGAACTCCACGGTGAATTAGAGGGTTCGATCACCCCTAACTCTAGCATCCGATCAACCTCGGCAAACATGAGTTTTTCAACAGCTGGAGAAACAGGGTAAAAACGTTGTTTTATAGGTCTGGCATCGCCGACATCAATCGAATGTTGGATCAATGCGGTTCTGCCTAACCCCTGTTTCTCGAAGCTGGGAAAAAGTGCAATAACAGCTTCCAGCTGTTTCATCTCACCCTGAGCCAATCTCACATGAAAGTCATCGTCACGTCCCCCGCTATGGATTTCAAGTGCCGACACGACAGATGGGAAAATACTGTCATTGTGACAGACCAAAATATCAGAACTCGATAAAAGATTATTCAAAAGATTGAAAATATTCCAAAAATCGATCCCAAGAATCAATCGTTGGGAAATAGACGGAATAATGAATAATCGAATGTCCTTTGTCATGTCCTTGAAAGTAATAGAAACGTCTATCCACCCTAAGATGTTCTGGACTTTACCATCTGCTGTCTTGGCAAAAGACTTGCATGGAGTAAAGTTGGGAAACTTAGAAAAGTCATACTGGGCCAGTTCACCACCGATACAGCTTATATTAGCCCCAGTGTCCAACAGGCCGAATTCATGAAAGTCCAAAAATGACACTTTGGCATAATAGCGTCTATCATGCGGGTTCGAAATAATCGTAGAAATCTGAATCTTACCACAGACCTTCCTGATGCGAAAATATCTCCTTAGACGAAGTGTGGACCGTTTAGGTGATTTTGCTTTAGAAATACTAGACACGTTAAAAATTTCATTTCGCCTTTGAACATATATTTCCCATCGCTTATGATAGGGCAACCTGGGGTATATCAATCGAGAAACATCCTCATGTACATCAGAAGTGCTGGGCCTTTTCAAAATGGTAATCCTATCAGGGTCTAATTTGGACAGGTCAGGTTCAATAGAGGGTAAGTCAGGATCTGAAATTGTAAGTCCGGGAATTGGGGATGGGCCGACATCTAGACTTGGTTCTTCGTTGGCCCCGTCTGTCTGTAGTTTTTTGAAGAAGAAGACTGAACACGAGATAAACATCTGGCACACTGTGGTTTATAAACATTTTTCGCGCCACACCCGTAACAGAAAATAGTCCTGTCCTCAAGACAATCCTGCCAAGTGTGTCCTATGTTATCACAGTTCCAGCATCTAATCGACTCAGATCTCTGGACAGCATCGATCGTGTAGTCCGACTCAGTGTCATTCGAAACACCCTGATCTAATTCTGCCAGTTGCCTGCGTGGTGGAAAATTCAGGTTTTGAGATCGTTGGGAAAGTGTTCTGCGCACATACTCGTCGCTCAGAAAGTTCTCTCGCATTTGCACGAGTTTGCGTAGATGGGACAGAGACCTAATTGGGACATAAAGTAAATCCTGACGAATGTCAGGCCGTAAATTCCTGGCAATGATCTCTATGAATTCGTCCTCACTCATCGGATTGGACAGTTTATCAGCAATGATAGAGAGGGCATCGAAGAAAGCATCATAGGATTCACCCGGTTTCTGCTTTCTGATTCGCATCTCCTCTCTAAGGTCGAATGAGGACTTCATGTCCTTATATTGGCTACGGATCGCCTGGCAGAAACCCTCCCACGTAATGGCTGGCACTTGCTTGTGGTATCGCCAATACCATTCACGAGCTTTTCCAGTCAGGAGTGTATTAAGGTTCCTACAGATAACACTAAAATCATCATTAAAGGTTTCCCTCGTCAGAGTCCTAATGCGATATAGAAACTCATCAATACTGAGACCCGTTGACGAGCCGTCAAATTTCAAATTCCAATTATTCACAATAGAAGTTATCTTGTCTGCGTCCCTATTCATCGAACTAAAACTTCCCGAAGCATTCGGACTCGAAAATTGCGCAGCACGAGGGAACTGAAAATCACGGGGATCACGAGGATAATCACTGCCACCCATATTCGGAGGATTTGGTGGCCGGTGGTTGGGAAAATTACTCGGCATATTGACACAGTTACCTGAAGGATAATACGCATTAGTATTGGGCACGTTCCGGGGATCCCGGTTTAAATTGGGAATATTATTGGAAGTCGCAGTGTGTGGCAGATTCATGTTATGAAAAAACTTCCTCAACTGATCTTCTATCATGCGACCTATCTCGCGGTAATCTACACTCGAGTTCAATGCCTGAGGATCGGCAATGTTTTGTTGTGGAGGTGTCGTAAAGTCAAAAGAAGTATTATTGCATTGCTGAGGAGTCTGCCGGGTAGCAGGCTGTGTATTAGTAGGATTCTGTGCATCCTGAAATAGATTCTTAGTCACACTACGAGTTTCATAAGTCTTGTTCAAGGCACCTCTACCCTTGCCTCTATTATTAGGAGCCTTTCGAGCTGGGGGTGGTTTCGAAGCCATACTATATGTTCTTAACTCGCCTAGGTCACATACTCTCTTACAGACAGGACATTCTGCGGACGAAGAAAGATATGTCTCTATGCAGTTCCTGTGAAAAGGATGCGCACTTGCGCTTATAATTAAACAATCTTGGCCTTCAACCAAAAGTTGCTTACAAACCTCACATACTACCGAAGTATTGTCCGTAGAGGTTGTCTCTGATTGCGGAGGCAATTCTGGAGGTATCGGTTCCTCTGAAGCCATAATGACAAATTCGATTCAAATAGAAAAAATTTCACTCTAAAAACCGTAAAATGAAATTATAGAAAAAAATCTATTTTCCTTCAAAAAAGTACTGTCTAAAGAACAAATAGGCATAATAGTTTGACGTTTCTTGCTAGAATATGAAAATAGAATATGGTGTGATAAAACTCATTTCGAAAAACTGTGGATACAAAAACTGGCCTATGGCATATGTATATATTCATAGAATTAATTTATCTTGAGACACACCAGCTAAAGGGGAAAATTCTACCTTCTGTTATCAAAACGGTCGCTAATATGCTTACGCAAAATTAATCGAATTCCTATTTTGGAACAGGGCTGATAACTAAGTCTAAAAGAAAATTTAGTTCGCCGACATATAAACATTGTTTGGGAAAATTTAAATATATCTTTTCCTAAAGGAAATCTCAAGAGACAAAACAGATGTGGCTGATCAGCGGTCAGCTTTTCGGGTTAAACCCCAAAAAAACTGAAAATCCAGCAGACAACTAACAAAAGATTGTCTGGTGTGAAGTCCTGACAAAAAAAAAAAAAAACCTTAAAACTTTCCATATAAATGAAATCTACTCAAATAAAAAAAGCTTGAATGAGCCTGAAAGGACAAGGTCGTTATCCTTCGGCCCCACGTTGGGCGCCAAATTATGTAATGTACACAACCAAATATTTGTTGTAGATACTATTTTACAATAACTTTCGAGCATCTTAGAACCAGAGAAGAGGTAGGACTTCGGGAGCCTTTGAAATGCAAGCTGCAGTCGGGAGGGGGGTTCGCGTCCTTCTCTAATCAAGCCTTGTTCACAATACAATAATTATTTTAGACTCCCTTTTTATTTCAACTACTAGGATAACAAGAAAAAAAAATGTGTGGTGCTAATGTGATACCCCTTTTTTAATATGAATTTAATTTACTAGAACGGCAGTTATTCGAAATGGTCTAAAAAAAAAAAAAGATATCAAGTGGACTCTATGGTGGTAAAAAAAAGTCTCAGCCTCCATGCCCGCGCCATCCTATGTCCTGCTGGCTATGATATTTCAGGACCCCTAAACTACGATCACACCAAATTTATCCTACATACCTTTGCAAGAAACGTCTACAAGATAGTCCTTACAGATTCATTTTAAAAAAATTCAGTTTTATTCCAAAACATTTTAATTCTCTTAACATTTTTCGTTCTATAATCAATAAACTATACTTTAGAAAAAAAAAATTAAGTATTTTGCATAATTTTCATGGCCCTTAAGGGGTTAACTTCAAAAAAAGTAGAAGTATCTTACTACGCAAATAAGCAGATGCAAATACAATATAATTTCTTTTTACAAATAATCCAAGAAAGAGCAACTCATTCATAACAAAATGCGTGTAAAACGTATTTAGGAAAAAAAAACAAAATGTGTGGGAGTCATACTCCACAATAGAGACAGAAATCGAAACAATAACAATGCACTTGTGGTTACAAACCAGTTGGGCTGTATAACACCTTAAAACATTCGTTGCTCTTTCTCAATTATAACAGATCAATGCAAGAAACTTTATCAATAAATTAACATAGCAATGATGACTTACCACCTTACTCCACTCTCTCGATGAAGGCCTCCACTCGATCGTTGGTTGATGGGTGATATTTTGGTGAATGGCTGTGATTTATGAATGAAATTAAATTTCTTGCAAAGAACATACAGACAGTGACTAAAATAGGTACTTAACAAAGCTAGTGGAGTTCATAACACATACATTTTTTTTTTGAAGTTTTTAAACGTAAAAATGATTTATGTCATTTTGTAAGGAAAAATCATTAAAAACAAATTAAATAAAAAAAAATTAATTTAAATTAAATTAAATGGGAAAAAATGTGTATGTGAAATGACCCAAACTTGCTTTGTTACGATTCATTTTTTTTTTTTTATATAATAATTATACTTATGCTTATATATTTTTTTTGTGGAATTTAATTCCTTTAATTAAAAAATCTACACAGTTGGTTGACACATTATGGTTGGACCGGCTAGTCTTTGTAAGAAAAAAGTTGAGGTGCTGTTTAGGTTATGGTCATGGATGGTTATGGTAGCTTCTCGAGTTTTATATGGCCATTAAAACTGGTTGGAAATTGGACTTTAGTCTTCCTGGGTAATTCGGTGTTTGTTTACTTCACGCTTTTATAAAAAAAAAGGCGTCTGGTTGGAATTTGACGGTAGGCAAAATTAAGCGGTGTTCATGTTCAAAAAGTGCCTTACATGTGGCAAATTCAATGTAATAAGTGTTTCGATGCTGTACAAATGAACGTTTTGTCACAGATACCGACAGTCGAATTTCAGCAAAATTGTAGGCTTATATCATTGGTTGGCTGCTTGCCGATTTATAACGTTGGATTTAAACAGAAGATTGGTGTTCTAGGCTCTTAGGTGATACCTGGCGTGGTTTGCGATCGGAGATGGATTGATGCTACTTATGCATGCCACATGAGCTTTGACAATCTAGCTTCCAAAACTTTGATGAAAGAGAATGGGCTCTGGATAAAAATCAGTGTCGTGTCTACCCTGTGGGTAGACTACGACAAAAAGGTACCAACTTCTGCGTCTGTCCAAATTGGAAATTTACAGATTTCCAATATATTGAGAATAAAGTTGAGAAGTACACGTGTAGGTATCCTTTTTTCGATATTCACTATAAATTAGTATGAACTTGGTCCTTAAGATTTTTTTTTTCAAGTATTATTTCTTTAAATTTTCAATTTTTGATTGGTCTTTTCTCTTCGAAGTCAGATCACAGAAGCAATTTTATTCAATTTGGGGCAACGAATCAGACCTTTGGTTTTGCAATAAGGAGGTAAAATATAGACTATCAAATGCCATAAGTAACTGTCTTTTCCATTCCTATAATGAAATTAATCGATGATATCGGCCCAGATATCGATAAAAAGTTTCACTTTTTAAAAGGATTTTTCTCCAAAAGTTTTATTCAAAATGGAAAATAAAAGTTCAAACTAGTTTCTAGAGCCGATGGACTTTTTAATTAAGACCAAAAAATCCAAGTCTGATCAAATTTGGGAATATTTCTATATACTTCGATTATATACCTTCTCTATACATGTGTGTCTGGGTGTCTCTTGTATATAAGGAGTTTGAGCAGTACTTCTATGTTGTCATGAGAGATGACAACCCAAAAGGAAGATTGAATCAAAACACAAAATAACCAAAATTGTCCAACTGTGCGAGATGGTAAAAAAGACATATCAAAAATCATTTCTTGCGTTTTATGTAAAAAGAGGAAGACAAAAAAAAAAAAAATAATTCAGAAAAGAGGTCAGATATTGACAAAATACTCCGCCGATATCAGACTTTAAAAATGTATCTCTTTTCAGAGGCAACAAAATTGGGTGGCAAGTATTGAAGATAAAAAAGAAGGAAAACCAGGCGTAAGGGTGACGATGGGAAAATAAATGGAATTAGCCCATCAATTTAGCCATAGAATTTAAAGAAGTGGATGGAAATGGTGTAGCCACAATAAGTGAAAACAATGCCAATAAAAATTTACAAAAAATATGACCAAGCATATCATTGTCGTTGGTGAAAAAAAAAGAAAAAAATAAAAATTGATGACTGAAAGTGGCCACTACATATATGGCACCTATACCAAATCTGGAACGATTTGGCCCAAAGTGAAAAAAGATATCGAAGGGCCTAACACAACTCACTGTCTCAAATTTCAACGAAATCGAACAATAAGTCCGCCTTTTATGGGCCCAAGACCTTAAATCGAGAGATCGGTCTTTGTGGCAGCTATGTCCAAATTTGGACCGATCTGCGCCAAACTTAAAAATGATGTTGAGTGGCTTATCATAACTCACTGTCTTATATTACAGCGAAATTGGATAATAAATGCGGCTTTAATGGGCCAAAGAACTTAAATCGGCAGATCGGTCTGTAGTCCATCTTCGAACTTAACCCGCTTATGGACATTTGTGCAAAATTTCGACTCAATACCTCTATTTTTAAAGACTGTAGCGTGATTAAAACAGACAGACTGACGGGCATGGCTAGATCGTCTTACATTTTTACAACGATCAAGAGTATGTATACCTCATAGGGTCGGAAATGGATATTTCGATGTGTTGCAAATGGAATGACAAAATGAATATACCCCCATTCTTCGCACTGCGACAAGACGCTCGGAGTTTGCTTTAAAAAGTAAACACCTTGGCATTATGACGACTGGAGGCACTGAAATATTTTAAACAAGTAAGGACTTGCTTAGGTCAGTCAGAGGAGACTGCTTTGCACGAGGTTGTGCATAAAATAGAAAAATCCTTCGATGCTAAGACGTACACATAGGCGGTACGCATTGTCATTGAGGGGGCTTTTAACAATGTGCGGACCGACTCATTGATCCAATCCTTAAATCAGTACCAGGTGGAACGATAAAACGGATAAATTGTGGATCCCATGACATAGATATAAGGGAGAAAGTGGCACAGGGCACGGGTAACCACCATGAATAACCCATTACGGATGCTGACAGAGGAGGATTTTGGGACGATGTTATAATACTTCTGGGTGAAAGGATCCGAATCTGCTATGCAGAAGGGCCGAAAGGGTCTTGCAGATGGCAAACGACTGGGCTAGATCCAGGGGTCTCAATGTTTGCCCAGAGAAGACTTAAGCAAGCTTGTTTACGAGGAAGATAAAGGAAAAAGGAACGATTTCCATATCTGACAAAGCCAAATACTTATGAGTGATCTTGGACACCATCGCGGTATAATCGAGGCGACGATAGAAAAATTGGAGGGAATGGAAAGGATTTCTGAGACAACACTTGAAGTTAAGAGGGTGGCACAGGCTTGGATTGATAGAACTCTTGCATTGCGATATGGAAGTTCATGCTACCTGGGTCTGGGTGTCTACATTGGGATTGCGATATGTTTCCTGCTATAATACGGTCCTGCAGGCGGAGATTCGGGCTATCATGGAATGCGTGAGGTGGACAGAAAACTGATCTTCAGGGCTGTAACAACCAGAACGGTAAGGCTACGAATAGTCTTCGAGTGTATGAAAGGGAATAACGCCTTCCATAAGAACGGCACAACACGCATAGTATGTGTGGTGGTCCACAGCGGAATAAAAGGGAATGAAAGTGCAGACGATTTGACAGTGGAGGCCAGAAAACTAACGTCAATATTCTCGGCTAATCCGAAGCCTCACTGGGCGACAAGGTTCGACATATGGGTGTGCACGACGAATTTGTATGTAGTACTGTGAAAAAGCCAAACGCTTGGTAGGACGATGAAAATCTTACGGGTATATCCGGATCGTGTGAAGACGAGGCTAGTGGTGAAAGGATGTTATAAGAAAATCTGTTTAGCTTTCGGTATCAATAATGCAGAATAGGTGCGGCATGACCAAAATACAAAAATAAAAATTTTAAAATCATTTTTTATGTATGGTTTTCTTATCGAATCACCTTAAATGTAAGATTTTATATAATCTTAAATAAAAATTCATCAAAATGTGGTATAGGGATAAGAGGTTGTAAAAAGTCATTACCATAGTGTAGACCAAGTGGATAAGATGATGAGGCATTGGCGCATTTCCTAAGCCATTGCCCGTGTCCGTCTGTCTGTCGAAAGCGAAGCAGTAAAGCTAGGCGGTCGAAATTTGACACAACTACTTCTTATTGGTGTAGGTCGGTTGGGATTGTAAATGGACCAAATCGGTCCGTGATTAGATATATCTGCCGTATAAACCAATCTCCCGATTTCACTTTTTGAGCAACTAGATCTCATGCCAAGCGCAGCACTGGCACCAATGGCACACGCTTGTATACTGAGGATGGCCTCAGATCCTGAATCCATATTTGGGAGACTAAGGTACTGTAGTCCCGATCTTTCAAACAACGACTGGAAAATTGGTAGATTGAATGAGGCTGATGGCGACTTCAGCAAGTCTATTGGAGTTGAGTCCAATGGATTCAACAATTTGTAGCTGAAGAAGATGACTCAGCTGTTGTTGCTAAACACTTGTCTGAGGAATGGCACAATCCACACCGACTGGGTGCCGGGCCATAGCGGAGTAAGGGGAATGAGCAAGCAGACGATTTGGCAATAAATGGCAATAAATGCCGTCGATAAACTTGATAAACCCGAGGCTTTTCGAGTCGTCGTAGTCCGAATTAAGGGCGTGGGCGACAAACCACCGTAGCGCAGAGGTTCGAATCCTGGCGAGACCATCAAAAAAATTTTCAGCGGTGTTTTCCCTTCCTAATGCCGGCAACATTTGTGAGGTATCATGCCATATAAAACTTCTCTCCAAAAAAGTGTCGCACTGCGGCACGCCGTGCGGACTCGGCTGTAAAAAGGTGATCCCTTATCATTGAGCTTAATCTTGAATCGGACTGCACTCATTGATATGTGAGCAGTTTGCCCCTTTTCCTTAGTGGAATGTTCATAAACAAAATTTCAAATTGCAACACTGTGGAACAGCAGCAGAACAGCGAAACTCCTATGGGGTGATCCGAATTGTGAGACGACGGGGATATTACTGAAAGGAAGTAGGAAGGAGGTCAGTATAGCTATTGGTGTCATAACAGGACACATAGAACTAGGAGCTCACACGATACCAGACTTGAACCAAGTTAGGGTAGTGGTATGAAAAACAATTACGGACTTTTTAAATAGGACGGATTTCCTAACTCCTTTTCTTAGGACGGCACAATGCGCATCCTTTGGCTGGCGGGCCATAACGGAGTATGGGGGAATGAAAGGGCAGACGATTTGGCAGTGAAGGACAGAGAGCTACCGTCGATAAACTTGGTTAACCCGATTCCTTTCGGGTCCACGCAGTCCGATTTAAGAGCGTGGGCGACAAGCGTTGAGCTTAATCTTGAATCGGACTGCACTCATTGATAAGTGAGCAGTTTGCCCCTTTTCCTTAGTGGAATGTTCATAGGCAAAGTTTGCATTTGCAGCACTGTGGAACAGCGAAACAGTTGGTAGGACGGCGAAAATACTATGGGACGATCCGAATCGAGAGAACACGAGGGTATTACTGAATGGAAGTAGGAAGGAGGTCAGTATGGCTATTGGTGTCATAACGGCTTTTTGTAAGTAGCACGGAATTCCTAACTTAAAATTTTATCTTCCAGATGTTACACGGATGGATCAACGCTAGAAGACCCCCTGGCCCACTCTGTCCTCTAGCTTTGATCCATCCGTGTATCATCTGAAAGATCATGTTACACGGATGGATCAAAGAAGACAGAGTAGGCCTGGGGGTCTACATTGAGAACCCAGGGACTGAGATCTGTTTTAGACTTCCTGGCGATTCGGGAGATTCGGGAATGCGTGAAGTGGTGTGCTACAAACGCGAGGACGTCGAGTGTGAACATCTTTACGGAAAGTAAAATGGCCATAAGGACAATAACAACCAGGAGGGTAAGGTCACAAACAGTTTTGCAGTGTAAGAAGGGGATGAACGCCTTCTCTGAGGATGGCATAATGTGCATCGTTTGGATGGCGGTCCATAACGGGGTACGGGGGATGAAAGGGCAGACGATTTGGCAGTGAATGCCAGTATAGCTTTTGGTGGCACAAGGGGCTACGAGTTCACTTATGCAAAATAGGCGCAGCAAGTGATAGGTGTAGGGTATATGGACAAGATGATGAGACGTTGGAGCCTTTCCTATGTCATTTGCCGACTTCCGCGGCTTACAGACATCGGAACTTAGTTAGGGACACAACACCAGACATGAATCAACTTAGGGTAGTGGTATGAAAAACAATTAAGGATTTTGTAAGTAACACGGAATTCTTAGATTGAGTGAACATTCTCAAATTTTTAGGCATTATGAAGCGATATGGTAGTAGGCTAACGGTAGGAACTAAAAGACATCTTCCCTCTCTTGTTTCTGTTGTATCGCAATGGACTAAAATGTCTGATTGCAGACTGTTGCTGACACCTTTTCCAACTTTAAAACTTTTAACTTTTTCCCTACATACTGACCTTCTACCATTGAAATGATTTAGGGCAAATTTTCTGAAGCAATTACCTAGAAAAATACTTTGAATGAGTCTGATTACAGTCTGCCACCAAAAACCTTGCCAAACGTATGAAACTTTTAACTTTTTTTCCCTACATATTCACTTTCAAACATTTAAATGTTTAAGGGAAAAGTTTTCGTAGTGAATTACCCAGTAAAATACTTTAAGTTTAACTTAAACATGTGCTCAACATTTTTTCTCTCTCCCCTTAAGAGCTACTATTTTATTCAATTTAAGACATATGTCTCCCTTTTAAATCTTCTCTTCAAGAAATTTTCTTTACTTTCTTTACCCAAACTTTACTCAAAAAAAAAAAGCCAATGATAAATATTTTTTATATGAACATAACACACACACACACACTTCGTCCAACGTTTTGTTAAGGAAAACCCAAAAATCTCTACTCTTCCACATCTGATGTTTGTCAAATTTTTCGGTAAGACTTGACTGACCCCTCTGGACTGAATTCGGAGAAAAGTATTTGTACTTGAACAGATTTTCCAACAACAACACCAACCACAATTTTGGCAAACTTGACAGTGAATATTTTTGTTGTCCTTAACATGTTAAGGAAATATTTTCCTCCTAACTCAAAAATGTTACCCCAGAATCTCTTTTATAAGCAAAATGAAAAAAAAAAAAAAAAAACTATTTCATCAGAAAATGTTGCACTTGTGGCAATATGATTAAGCTGTAATTGTAAAGGGGGCGTCTCCCTGGCTACAGTGGCTGTGGCGATGATGATGATGCAGATAGTGTTGTTGGTGGCAGATGACGATGACAGTTTATCATGCTGTTATATGAAACTTATGTTGATGATACTTCAACCAGACTGCGCCATCGATGGCAAGTGGGCAAAGAACATAATATGCCATTCTTATATATAGTCAATACATGAAAAAAAAAAATCGTTATTGTACTATATATGTGGATACTGGTAATATTCGTTTAAATTCAGTATAAACAAAACAAGTTAAAGCGTGCTAACTTCGGCCGGGCCGAATCTTATATACCCTCCACCATGGATTGCATTTGTCGAGTTCTTTTCCCGGCATCTCTTCTTAGGCAAAACAGGATATAAGAAAAGATTTGCTCTGCTATTAGAGCGATATCAAGATATAGTTCGGTTCGGACCACAATTAAATTATATATTGGAGACCTTTGTAAAATGTCAGCCAATTCGAATAAGAATTGCCCCCTTTGGGGGCTCAAGAAGTAAAATAGAGAGATCGATTTATATGGGAGCTGTATAAGGCTATAGACCGATTCAGACCATATTAAACACGTATGTTGATGGTCATGAGAGGATCCGTCGTACAAAATTTCAGGCAAATTGGATAGTAATTGCGACCTCTAGAGGCTCAAGAAGTCAAGATCCCAGATCGGTAGCTATATCTGGTTACGAACCGATTTGAACCTTATTTAATACAGTTGTTGAATGTAAGAATAAAATACGTCATGCAAAATTTCAGCCAAATCGGATAAGAGGCTCAAGAAGTCAAGACCCAAGATCAGTTTATATGGCAGCTATATCAGGTTATGGACCGATTTAAACCATACTTAGCGCAGTTGTTGGAAGTGATACCAAAACACCACGTGCAAAATGTCATTGCAATCGGATAAGAATTGCGCCCTCTAGAGGCTCAAGAAGTCAAGACCCAAGATCGGTTTATAGGGCAGCTATATTAAAACATGGGCCGATTTAAACCATACTTAGCGCAGTTGTTGGATATCATAACAAAACACGTCGTGCAAAATTTCAGTCAAATCGGACCAGAATTGCGCCCTCTAGAGACTCAAGAATTCACGACCCAAGATCGGTTTATATGGCAGCTATATTAAAACATGGACCGATTTAAACCATACTTAGCGCAGTTGTTGGAAGTGATACCAAAACGCCACGTGCAAAATTTCAGTCAAATCGAAACAGAATTGCGCCCTCTAGAGGCTAAAAAAGTCAAGACCCAAGATCGGTTTATAGAGCAGCTATATTAAAACAAGGACCGATATGGCCCATTTACAATCCCAACTGACCTACACTTATAAAAAGTATTTGTGCAAAATTTCAAGCGGCTAGATTTACTCCTTCGAAAGTTAGCGTGCTTTCCACAGACAGACAGACGGACGGACGGGCGGACATGGCTAGATTGACATAAAATGTCACGACGATCAAGAATATATATACTTTCTGGGGTCTCAGATGAATATTTCGAGTAGTTACAAACAGAATGACGAAATTAGTATACCACCATCCTACGGTGGAGGGTATAAAATTTTAATTTTATTAATGGAATTCATTTTGTAAAGCACGGAGATTTTCAACTATAAGTTGGGGCAGAATTTTATTTAAATTTTATTAAAATATTATTAACTCAATCCTGAAAGTCTTTAAACTGTGGGCTATGCTGTGTCAGCTCATTCGTCAGATTCAAGAACGATGAATCAAATAGATCTTGTGGGGAAGAAGGAAAGGAAGGATAGACATATCGATCAGATTTGCTTACACCATTTTCGACAAATTAGCTGTGAAAACAAACAAAAGTTGAGTTCGTAGCCGAGTTGAGTTCCTGGCCACACAGAATTGGCAACATTTCAACAGTAAAGTACCTTATTGAGCTTGAAGAGGCGAATTATCAAAGTGAACAAGTAAACAAATGCGTTAAGTTCGGCCGGGCCGAACTTTGGATACCTCGGGTGTATATATAAAGCACCTTTCATCAAAATTCGTTGAAAAGTGCAATCTTTATGTCCCATAGCAGTTATATCGAAATAGGTTCCGATTTTGACCAAATTCTAATACAATAAGTACAAGTCATTGCTCAATTGTGTATAACAAAATATTGGTCTTTTTAGTTGCTATATCTAAAAAAAAACCGATCTGAACAATATACGACACGGATGTTGAAAAGCCTAACATAAGTCACTGCGTCAATTTTCATGCGCCTTTTATGGGGAGAAGACTTTCAACCGATAGATTGGTCTACATGGCAGCTACAATATATCCAAATCTGGACCGATTTGGACCAAGTTGCAGAAAAATGTCGAAAAGCCTAACACAACGCACTGCTCCAAATTTCAGCGAAATCGGACAACAAATGCTCCTTTTAAGATCCCAAAACCCTAAATCGAGAGATCGGTCTATATGGCAGCTATATTCAAATCTGGACCGATCTGGTCCAAATTGAATAAGAATGTTGAAGGGCCTAACACAACTAACTGTCGCAAATTTCGGCGAAATCGGATAATAAATGCACTTTTATGGGTCCAAAACCATAAATCGAGAGATCGGTCTATATGGCAGCTATATCCAAATCTGGACCGATCGGTGTCGAATAGCCTAACACAACTCACTGTCCTATTAAATATGACTTTTATGGGCCTACGACCCCTACGGCGGATCGGTCTATATGGGGATTATATCAAAATATAGTCCCATATAGCACATCTCCGAACTTGACCAGCTTGTGGACAAAAAAGAAACTGTGTAAAGTTTCAGCTCAATATCTCTATTTTTACAAAATGTAGGGTGATTTCAACAGACAGACGGACGCATTTTATAGGATCGGAAATTGATATTTCGAACGGGATAACAAAATGAATATACCTCCATCCTTCGGTGTTGGGTATAAAAAGTTAATCTATGTTAGGAATTCCGTACTACTTACAAAATCCTTCATTGTTTTCCTTGCCAAGTTGGTTCATATCTAGTATTGTGTCCCCACCTCAGGGCGGTATCTGTTAGACGATTTGGATTCCCTATAGGATTGTCGCCTTCCTACTGACCGTTTCGCTGTTCCACAGAGTTGCATGCGCATTTATTGCCTACGTCCTTAACTCGGAATGCGTCGATCCGACGGCAGTCCTCTGGCCTTCACCGCCAAATCGTCTGCCCTTTTATTCCCCATTACTCCGACACCCAAACGATGCGGATTTTGCCATCCTCAGAGTAGGCGTTAATCTTCTTCGTAAACTGCAAGACTTTTCGTGAGTTTACCGTCCTGGTTGTTATTGCCCTTATTGCAATTTTACAGTCCGTAAAGATGTTCACACTCCGTGATTGCCCGCATCTCCGCCCGTAGGACCGTATTATGGTCAGGCAGTCTAAAACCGATCTCAGTCTCAATACAGACCCACAGGCCCACTCTGTTATCTAGCTTTGATCCTTCCGTGTAACATGATCTTCCAGATGGCAATACTATGGTTCAGTCAATCCAAGACTGTGCCACTGGAAGCAGTGCTCGCACTCAACCTCAAGGTTCATCTCAGGTATCCGATCGGAAACCTCTTCCATTCCTCCCAGGTTTCCTATCGTCGCCATGATTATACCGCGATAGTATGAGCTGCTCCCATCCTCTATCCATTCTCCCATCGCCTTAAGTATCATAGCCGCAGTAACTGCCTCACACTTAATCTGTGCCCACTGCCCTAGTGTGCATGGTCCTTATCGCTCCGCCTATGCCAAGACAATATGTTCTCTGAACCTGTTGTATGGTCCTTATATTGCACTTTTTCTTCAAAGCTGTCCACCAAACTACTGAGGCGTAAGTAAGTATTGGTCTAATCTCGCACCTGTAGAGCCAGTGTAGTATCCTCGGATTCAGGTCCCATTTCGAGCCTACGGCCCGTTTACATAGTGTCCAACATCTGTGAGCCTTCTCAGTGCGCTCCTGAATGTGACACTTCCAATTCAGTTTCCTGTCCAAGATCACACCTAAGTATTTGACCTTGTCAAATATCGAAATTGTTTCGTTGAGAACACGTGGTGCGTTAAATCGGCCCACCTTCGTCTTCCTCACGAACAGACATACTTCAGTCTTCTCTGGGGTTACATTGAGATCCCATCCGTAATAGGTAGGGATGGGTTTCTGCCGGGTAAATACCAAACGCTTGGGTATTTATTGGGTAAATACCCAGATCGGACTATATTTGGATATAGCTGCCGTATAGACCGACCACCCGATGTCCCGATATAGAGTATTGAAGCCAAAAAACATCAAGTTATTACCCGAATTCGATGAAATTTGGTACAGTGCGTTCTGGTAGACCCCTACCCATTTGTGCCAAATGTGGTACAGATCGGACCATATTTGGATATAGCTGTCATATAAACCGATTTTATGAGACCAAAAGGTCAGGTTTATATACACAAATACGAAATTATCAAAAATTTTTTGAAAAATGTTTTTATACCCAAGATATCTTTGAAATTATAAATGCCCAGCTTTTGGGTATAAATGGGTAAATACCCGCGTATTTTCTCAATTTATCGGGTAAATACCTTTTGGGTATTAACCCATCACCCATCTCTAGTAATAGGTCATTTATGGTGGTCACCCATAGGAGTGGCGATAAAATGCCCCACTGTGACGTGCCCGGCGTCACTTTCTCCCTAATATGTATGCCATGGGGCACACAATATATCCACCTGATCCTAAGAATATGGTTTATATAGTCTCTAAGGACCGGGTCCACCCGATACTGGTCTAAGGATTGGATCAGTGTGTCGTTCCGCACATTGTCAAAAGCCCCTTCGATGTCAATGCATACCGCTAGTGTGTACGTTTTGGCATCGAAGGATTTTTCTATTTTATGCTCAACCTCGTGCAGGGCAGTCTCCACCGACCTTCCCTTGACACAGGCATGCTGTTTGTATTTATGCAGTTCGTTTGATGTCCTACTCTTTATCATGGTGTCCACAAAACGTTCCATGGTTTTGAGTAGACGTTAGGCTTATAGGTCTGTAGGCTTTTGGTGTCGCAGAACTTGCCTTGCCGGCCTTGGGTTAAATACCAACCTTGGCTTCTGCCAGGCTTTCGGAGTATATGGAAGTCCCAGGTACGCTGTGAAAATATTGGTCAGGTGGGGGCCTCCTGTAGTAACGCCGGAAATATTACATCAGGTCCGGGTGTCTTAAATGGTTTGCAGCTCCTCAAGGATTCCTTCATTATTCTTATATCTAAAATTCAATTTGTGTTTGTTTGTCGGTTTGTTTGTTCCGTATAGACTCAAAAACGGCTGAACCGACTACCTTGAAATTTTCACAGATTGTGTAGGATGGTCTGGAAGGAAACATAGGCTATTTAATTTTTTTAAATCAGGAGGGGGCGGACCCTCCCCCTTACCCCACAAATAGAACCCAAAAATAAAAGTGGACCGATCGGGACAATATGCGATTCAAATGAAAGGTATTCAAGAGTAGACTACGAATTTCATAATAAGAGTTGGGTCCAAGTACCTGGGAGTCCGCCCCAGCCCCAAGACCTCTTAAAACAGGTTTATTTGGCGATCAAGACAATATGTAACTCAAATGAAAGGTATTCGGGAGTTGGTTACGAATATGGCCAGGAAGTAGGAATAGGCTCTATAATTTATTGATAACGGAACCCCTAAGCGGACCCTCCACCGTTACCCTAAAAACATCACCCAAAAACAAAAGTGGACCGATAAGGACAATATGTGTATCAAATGAAAAGTGTGCGGGACTAGATAACGAATCTGGCATACAAACTCATGTCGAAGTACAGGAGGTCACCCACCCCCCACCAAAAACGTCCAAAATGGTCAAATTAGCCAATCACGGACATATGGGACTCGGTTTGTTTGTTCTGATAAAAAAACGGCCAAACCGATTTTCTCGAAATTTTGGGATAAAATGTAGGTTGCTCTGGAAGGAAACATAGGCTATATAATTTGTCGATATCAGAAGGGGGACGGACCCTCCCCCTTACCCAAATAGTACTACCCGAAAATAAAAGTGATCCGATCGAAATAATATAGGTATCAAATAAAAGGTATGGAATTCGAATATGGTATTAAAATTTGAGTCTAATACCCATCGGGCAGCGCCAACCCCGAAACTTCCCCAAACAGACATATTTTACGTTCATTTCGATATGAGGCTCAAATGAAAGGTATTCGGGAGTAGATTTCGAATCTGGCATACAAAATCAGATCGAAGTACCCATTGCCAAATGAAAGGTATTTGATAGTAGAAAACGAATTTGATATCCAATTTTATAGCCAAGTTTTTTGGGGTATGCCCCAAAGTACCCCCTAAACTGAATTTCATTTCCGTTGGGAATAATGAACGCCGCCCGTGACTCCAAAACACCCTCCAAACGATTCATATTTACAGCCCATGATAATATAGGGCTCAAATTAAAGGGATTTGGAAGTGCAGCACGAATTTGATATCCATAATTGAGTCGAAATGGCTCAGGTGTCATCCCTCCCCTAATGAGGACATTACCCTAAGGAAGAACATTACCACCAGGAACCGAGAAGGGGCAAATTCTCACACATCAATGAGTGCTTTCCAAACTCAATTATAAGGGACCTTTTTTATAGCCGAGTACGAACGGAATCCCGCAGTGCGACATCTCTTTGGGGAAACTTTTTTAAATGACCATGCATGGCATTGTACCTCGCAAATGTCGCCAAAATTAAGAGGGGATAAACACCGCTTTGTCCCATGTTCTCGCCAGAATTCGAACGCATTCAGCGTCATAGGCTACAATGGCACGAATTCGATATACGCATTCAGGGTGAAGTGTCCCCACCCTAAAAAGATATTGGAGAGTTAAGGAAGGCGCAGCGGAGCGGGCCCGGTTCGGCTAGTGTAATTACAACCTTCGATCAACCTCATTATTCCCAGATCTCGGTGTCTCCGTGAATCCCATCGTATCCAGTGGAAAATGGTTTTTCATCAAAAGCCTCAGCATTTTCTCTGTTGACTCTGCTCTCACTCTCACGTTGTCTACTAAAGTTTCAGTTTGGACATGGGTTTTTGAGATAAATCGCTTAAGTGAAAAAGTTAATTGTATTTGAATATATCAAGAAATATATATTTTGATATAACGCTAATAATTGTCTCTGGCTTTTAAATGGTTCTTTCCTATATAAATAGTACAATGATGTGAAAATTCGCTTGCCCTTATGCTTATATCGCTTAGCTGGAAACTGATTTCACTTATCCGAATCACGCTTAACAGGAAATTACGGATAAGTGAAATCACATTGATGCATTTTTAGCGTTTCACTTATCCGATTTCGACTGCATAGCAAAATATGCCAAGGCCACAGTGATCATAGGTTATCTTGTTCGTCTATGATGCCGAACGAATGGGTACACGCCTATTCCCTTCTATTACACAGAGCTTGCCGTATGTTTCATGGACATTGCACCATGAAACAGTGGGATTAATAATTTATTTGTTGCTTTCAAAAATCTGTACAGCTTGTCGCAACCTCCTGGTGATTTATGTATTGTATATGAAGCACTAAGAATAAGACCCATTACCTGAAAGCTTCACACTCTGGGTAATTGTCCAAACCAAATACCTATGCTATTTGAATATTATGGAAATTAATCATATCAGCCAACATGAGCGCATATGTAACCATTTATTTTACGCCCTCAGATTGAACTACGCATTATATGGGTATTCTATTACATCAACACCCACATACAGTACAATTTCGTAAGACAACATCTGTAAGATAATTTCTTCAAGGGGAGGTCAAACGTTGTGCGTGTCATCATTAGGATTGCTAAGAACATAATGATGAGTAGCTTGCAACCATATCCCACCTGTATGAAGATGTAAAGTGTTCTACGCCTTTGCAATTAAATGTATTTGAAGTAATATTACAAAATCATTATTTATAGGTAAATTGAAGTAGATAATTCATTAAGTTCAGCCAAGCTAAAACTTTGACAAATTTTTTGTAGAAATAAAATTTTGCCAAAATTAATATTAACATACGTGCTAAGTTTGGCCGGGGCGAATCCTCGGTTTAAAAATGAACTTAATTGAAGCGCAAGTATGTAAACAGGCAAAATTTTGAACAGTCCGTGCAAAATTTTATCCAAATCGGAAAAAAATTTAAGCTTCAAGAAGCTCAAGAAGTCATATCTGTTTGTATGGGGGCTATATCCAAATCTGAACCGATAAATTGGGCCCATTTGGAATTCCCAATGACTTTTAGAAAATTTCAAGTGCATTTCATTATGAGTTCGACCGTTATTGTGATTTCGACAGACGGAGGGACGGGCGGACTTAGCTAGATCGATTATAAATGTCAAGACGTTCCAGGATATAAAGGGTGATTTTTTTGAGGTTAGGATTTTCATGCATTAGTATTTGACAGATCACGTGGGATTTCAGACATGGTGTCAAAGAGAAAGATGCTCAGTATGCTTTGACATTTCATCATGAATAGACTTACTAACGAGCAACGCTTGCAAATCATTGAATTTTATTACCAAAATCAGTGTTCGGTTCGAAATGTGTTTCGCGCTTTACGTCCGATTTATGGTCTACATAATCGACCAAGTGAGCAAACAATTAATGCGATTGTGACCAAGTTTCGCACTCAGTTTACTTTATTGGACATTAAACCAACCACACGAATGCGTACAGTGCGTACAGAAGAGAATATTGCGTCTGTTTCTGAGAGTGTTGCTGAAGACCATGAAATGTCGATTCGTCGCCGTTCGCAGCAATTGGGTTTGTGTTATTCGACCACATGGAAGATTTTAGGCAAAGATCTTGGTGTAAAACCGTATAAAATACAGCTCGTGCAAGAACTGAAGCCGAACGATCTGCCACAACGTCGAATTTTCAGTGAATGGGCCCTAGAAAAGTTGGCAGAAAATCCGCTTTTTTATCGACAAATTTTGTTCAGCGATGAGGCTCATTTCTGGTTGAATGGCTACGTAAATAAGCAAAATTGCCGCATTTGGAATGAAGAGCAACCAGAAGCCGTTCAAGAACTGCCCATGCATCCCGAAAAATGCACTGTTTGGTGTGGTTTGTACGCTGGTGGAATCATTGGACCGTATTTTTTCAAAGATGCTGTTGGACGCAACGTTACGGTGAATGGCGATCGCTATCGTTCGATGCTAACAAACTTTTTGTTGCCAAAAATGGAAGAACTGAACTTGGTTGACATGTGGTTTCAACAAGATGGCGCTACATGCCACACAGCTCGCGATTCTATGGCCATTTTGAGGGAAAACTTCGGAGAACAATTCATCTCAAGAAATGGACCGGTAAGTTGGCCACCAAGATCATGCGATTTGACGCCTTTAGACTATTTTTTGTGGGGCTACGTCAAGTCTAAAGTCTACAGAAATAAGCCAGCAACTATTCCAGCTTTGGAAGACAACATTTCCGAAGAAATTCGGGCTATTCCGGCCGAAATGCTCGAAAAAGTTGCCCAAAATTGGACTTTCCGAATGGACCACCTAAGACAGCCGCGGTCAACATTTAAATGAAATTATCTTCAAAAAGTAAATGTCATGGACCAATCTAACGTTTCAAATAAAGAACCGATGAGATTTTGCAAATTTTATGCGTTTTTTTTAAAAAAAAAGTTATCAAGCTCTTAACAAATCACTCTTTATATACTTTACTAGCCAAACACGGCCCGTTCACTGTGCCTTCTATATACAGTCACTATGTATCCTCCTGGGATGTAAAAATTTGAATGTCAGGTTCGCACTGTACTTTAAAATATCTATCACTTCAACCCACATTGCCTTACTTGTTAAGTCTAAGAAACCAAAATTTTTAAAAAGGGACAAATGAAGTTTCACAAGATTATCAAATTGCGTTGTAGTTACTCAAGCTGATTCGTATGCTACTCTAATTATAGAATGTTTAAGTCTAACATAAACATTCTACACATTTCTTTGTCCATGTTCCATACATAACATATTCTGCAATCTCTTTAGACAATTTTGAGCTTTCGCGAATGTTGTTAACATACAGCTTGGACAACAATCGCCCTGTTAAATGTTCAGCAAATACTTTGGGACGAAAAATCAACTGCTAACTAAACTGTTATACACTAGTACTATAATTTATATACAAAGTACGATGATGCTATAAACCTGGGATATAATTCAAAATTATGGCTTCAATTATGCCAAAAACATTTGCAAACATAAATAAGAACCAAAAAATTTTAACATAAACCGCAAAAAATGGCTAAAGTTGAGCGAGGCAGACAATCTAATGCACTGCACCTCGAGGTGTTGGGTACATCTAGAGTTTCACTAATACTTTAAAGAAATTATTTATCGAAGGGGGAAGACATGGTTTAGTTTGAATCAATTTGGATTAGGTTAGTTTGAAAAGAATATGCACATATTAATCTTGTCACCAGGGTCCGTGTACATCAAGTAAATTTTTCATCGTTATATTCCCCCATTTCCCACCGAACATCTTGCTACAGGAGTAGAAGGCGCATAGGATGGTTTCGAATACAGGACTAGGCCCAGATATTTCGCTTCCTTCTACAACTACAAAGTGCTCCCGTTCAAAGACGGGAGTCTAAACACCGGTATATTATCTCCCGAGTGACGAGGGCCATTTCAGTCATCCTAGAGGTTGTCCATCTCGATAGACCCGCTAGTGACTTTTCATGATCTCGATGATAGAGCACAGGAATTTGCCTACTTTCCATAGCAAGACTTCATCCGCAAATGCGATCATTTTCGAGCCATTCAAAGACGGGAGTCTAAGCTCCAGCTCTTATATTTCCGAGTGAGGAGCTCTTATATTTCCGAGTGAGGAGGACCAGCTCTGTCTTCCTAGGGTTTGTCCTCAAACCATTTCTCGTTTCTCGTCTCTATAGTCTATCCAGTGCCCATTCCATGATCTCGCAGATCGACAACAGAAATTTACCTCGTATCCATAGCAAGACTTCATCCTCATATGCTATTATTTTCGCACCATCCCTGTTGAGATCCAATAGTATTTCATGTTAGGATGACAAGTTTGCAGTGAATCCGCGAGAACACCCCTACCTGAGACGTTTCCCTCGTCACAAGCCTTCTGACCGCATTGACAATTCTGTCGCGTAGCATGAAATCCATCCACCAGTAGATATTCGGTTGGACCCCCGTGAGGTCCTGGGCGGTGACTATCGAATCTATCTGCCAGTTGTTAAATATCCAGATAGGCCGCAATCACGTACTCCTTCAGTTAATAATACATCTCGACTGCTCGTACCACTTCACGCTGTACGGCTATATCTCTGTGTAGTTGTAAAGTCAGAGAACATCTGAAATTGCATCAACTCCATGCACATTACACCTCACTGAAATCGTCCGATGATGGTGCGATTCCGAACAGAATCAACATCTAACCATTGGGGACCCCATATGGTGCAAAGAATCAGCGGCTTCGAATTTAATTGGGGAAATATTGCCCTTCCTGAGGTCAAGTTGAGAAATTGAAATGTTTTAAGCTTATCGAAAACTGTCCCTTGGTATACCCTATATGTTTCCATGTTTCTCATTCTTTATTTTGAATATCATGGGGAGACTAAATTACGCATGTTTTAGGTGCGTCTCGACCTTTTACAGGTATGCGACTGGTTATATCTCGATAAGGAAGTTTGTGACCAAAGTAACTTCGCAAGCCCCCATTTTGTGGTTTTTGGTTACGGGAATCTAAGGTCTTCAATTAGAAGACGATTGCCAACGCGGATGACGTCGTCATCATGGACTTTCTTCAGGTGGCATTGAGCAAACTGTCTCGATGGGGTAGATCCTACGGACTTGGCATAAACCCCAGAAGGGCTGACCTGATGCTTTTCACCAGGAGAAAAAAGCTCGGTGTTTTCAGGGCATCTGTCCTGGATGGAGTAGGCCCTCTCAAGGCGAAGTACTTGTGCATGATACTTAATCAGAAACTAAGCTGGAAGAGGTGCCTGGAGGAAAAGGTCAAAAGCGGAATGAGTGCATTCGCACTTGTCAAGAAGGAGTTGGGAGCATAACCCGGGGAAGGTACGCCGGATGTTTATTGCTGTTTTTCGGCCGATTATCACAAATGGATGCCTCGTAAAACATCAGTGTTTTGAAAACTGTGACCCTCATAGAATGATCGAGATGTTAAAGGATACTGCGGCGGTACTGATCTCTGACGCAATAAGGCGTGCTCTAAAAGAGGCAAAAATGCAAATTTGCCCATGAACATTCCACTACCGAATTTGGACAAACTTTTCACATATCACTGAGTGCTGCCCGATTCAAAAAGACTCTAAAGACGGCAGCTGCATCTAAATATAGCCCGATAAGGACCATATTCGGGAGAGATGTTGGAATTATAGATACAACTCACTGTTCTAAAGTCCAGCGAAGTTATGTAATAAATGCGTCTGTTATAAGCCTAAGGCCCAAAATGGGCAGATCGGTTATATGGCAGCTGTGTCCAAATATGTTCCGATCTGGACCATTTATGGTTTCGATGTCGACGGGTCTATTAAAACTCACTGTGCCAAATTTCAGCCAAATCGGGTAATAAATGCGCCTGTTTTAGGCTTAAGAACCTAAATCGCCATATAGGTCTATATTGCATTTATATCCAAATATAGTCCGAGGTGGCCCATTCAAAAACTTAACCTGCGTTTAGAAGAAATACGAGTCGGTGAAAAATTTCAACTCAATATCTCAATTTTTAAAGACTGTAGCGTGATTACAACAGACGGACACACGGACAGTCAGACGGACAGAAACTCGGACGGACATCGTAAAATAGTCTTAGAATTTTACAACGATCCAAAATATATAAACTTGGTAGGGTCGAAAATGGATATTTCGATATGTTACAAACGGAATGACTAAATGAATATGCCCCCTATCCTGGTCTGATTTTCCTTCTCAATGTGACTTCTTGAGTCTCTAAATAGATTTGGTGTGACTTTCAACAAGCTTCATACCTTGCAACTTCTAAAAGTTTGAAAAAGGATGCCTGTGCCGTCTTTATGTATTCCTTCCGAAGTACCCCACAAAATATATGCGACACATTGCCGTACCTCATGAACTTCTGATGTTTTGAAGCAGTAATTTTTCCTTCTTAGGGCCTTGTATTTATTGTGAAAGTCTAGTACTAACCTGGCAATGTCACTCAATATTAAAAATATATAAACATGGATTTAGGACACCAGGCCTCGCAGATGCAAAACAAGGAATGATATCAGGCCTTAAAGTCGCCGACTTTCCAATTGGGTACTAACTTACTTTAGTTGACCATTACAGAATTTTTGTTCTTCTAGACGAACGTAGAATTGATTTCCAAGCGCTTCGGTCTCTTACGCTGCTTTTCCAATCTCTGATACCCAGTTTCGAGATGTCGTCTTCACTTGGTCTCTCCAGCGTAGTTTTGGTCTTCCCTTTTTGCGTTTTCTTTAATGGTCGCCTTCAAAAGACTTCTTTGCTGGAGCTTCCTCATTCATTCTGAAAACACGACCTACTCAACGCAAACGTTGTATTTTGATGCGTTTAACTATGCTTTCGTCGTCTTACAGCTCTTGGTCCATACGACGCCTATGTTCTGCATTGAAGCAAACTGGTCCATATACTTAACGCAGGATTTTTCTCTCAAACTCTCCAAGTAATGCCTCATCTGCTTTCGCAAGTATCCCTACTTCGGAGCCATATAACAGCACGGGTAGTATCAGTGTCTTGTATAGTGTAATTTTTGTGTGTCGAGAGTTGGTTTTGCTCCTCATTTGCTTGCTCAATCCAAAATAGTATGTGGTGACGAGGTAGATAAAGTTTCTGACTATCTTAAAGTCGATGTTTCCAACTTTAACCATTTTATTATCTGCCCGGGTTTACAGGGCTTTGTTGAGGTTGTTATCATCCACATTGTTTCGTCTTTATTAACTGCCAAACATACTTTCGTTGATTCTCTCTCGATACTTTCAAAGGCTGCGATTACTTCTTCCGGTGACCGGCCTATAATATCGATGCTGTAGTATATCTTCACTTGTGAATAGTGTGCCATACCTATTAACGCCTGCATCTCGTATAATATTCTTCAGCAGAACATAAAAGAGATCACACGATATGCTGTCTAACTGTTTGAAACCTCGTTTGGTATTGAACGGTTGGAAGATGTTCTTTCATATTTTAACTGAGGAACATGTATCAGCAAGCGTCATCCTGCAATGTCGTATGAGTTTTTCAGTGATTCCAAACTCAGTCATGGCTTGAAATACCTTTGAACGAAGACAGCTGTGTAGTCAACGATACTTGTATATGCTGATTTGCCCTTCTCGGGTGTTTTCCAGTATTTGACCAGCTTTAAAGCCGGACTGACTCAAAATGCAAATTTTGCCCATAAACATTCCACTAAGGAATAGGGGCAAACTTTTCACACATCAATGAGTGCAGTCCGATTCAAGTTTAAGCTCAATGATAAGGGGCCTCCTTTTTATAGCTGAGTCCGAACGGCGTACCGCAGTGCGACACCTCTTTGGAGAGAAGTTTTACATGGCGTAGTACCTCACAAATGTTGCCAGCATTAGGAGGGGAAACCACAGCTGAAAAATTTTTGATGGTCTCGCCAGGACTCGAACCCAGGCGTTCAGTGTCATAGGCGGACATGCTAAGCTCTGCGCTGCGGTGGCCCCAAAGCCGGACAGATAGGGCTCAGTTATAACGTCCAGTTTAGGGCTCCCCGGTAGCCGAGTTGGTAGCGTGCTTGGATTACCAGTGCAGGGGACGTGGGTTCGATTCCCGCCAGAAGCCTTGGTCTGTCGCTACTGTGGTATCACAATGGACCTAAAATTGTCTAAGTGAGTCTGTAAAGGACTGCCTAACCTAACCTATCGTCGAGTTTTGACTTTAATTTTTCACACAGTACGCTTGATTGTATCTTGTATGCGATGGGTAGGATAATTATTCCTCTGTAGTTGACACATACCGAATTGTCCCATTTCTTGCGTACGGGTATGCTGAGGCTCCAATCATCGGCTATGCGTTCTTCTAACAAAATCGCACAGACAATCAGATGTATACGCCATTTTAGCTTGTCGCTTACAGTCTTAAACAGTTCAGCCGGTAACCCATCGGCTCCTGCTGCCTTATTGTTTTTCAGTCGGGTTATTGCTACATGGACCTCGTTCAGAATAGTTGGCACACATTCTATACCAACATCAGGGATTGGTTTGCCACCATCATCAAATACCAGCAGCTGCTAAAAGTGTTCTTTCCATATCCTCAGCACACTATCTATATCAATTACCATATTTCCTTCTTTGGCTCTGTAGGAGGATGTTCCTGTACCAAAACCATCGGTCTTAATTTTTTGGTATAATTTTTGGACTTCATTCTGGCTCCTGAATATCTTGATTCTCTCACACTCGCGTCTTTCCATTTTTTTCTTCTTCCAGTGGAAGAGACATTTCTCCTCTCTCGTTTTCTCCCGATACCTTTCCTTCATCTGGCGCATTGCTACTGGCTATAATGTTGCCGTGTATGCTGCATTCTTGACTTCAATACTTTTTGACACTTCTGGTCGTACAATGGGTTCCTTGAAGGAGGCTTCTGGTACCCAAGTACGGGTGGAGCGTCTCTTTCCATGGAGTGGCCAATGGTTTGGCTTTGCGCTTCTATACTAACGAGATAGGGAGTGCTTTTTTCAAGCCACTGGATCTTTCTTCAACCAATTAGACCCTTGCCATCTGTTGTGTTTGCACAACACCTTCCGTGCAGTGTCAGCTTCGTGTGCGAACCATTGCTGCAACAAGGTTATGATCCGAAACGATATTTGTCCCTCGGATCGATCGAACATCTAACACGCTGGTTGAATGCCCTCCATCTATCACAACATGATCTATTTGGTTTCTAGTGTTTTGATTGGGTGACAGCCATGTGGCCATGTGAATCCTTCTATACTGGAATTTGGTGCTGTTAACTGTCATGTTCTTTGCCGCGACGAATTCTATTACCCTCAATTCATTATCGGAAGTTTCTGCGTGTAGGTAACATTTTACGTCTGTTGGATCAAAGGTATTTTCTTTCCTTATTTTCGCATTAAAATCTCCCAGAACGATTTTAATATCGTGAGCGAGACAGCGGTCATATTCGCTCGTAGAAATTAACTTTGGTCTGTTCACCCTTGTCTTCCGGCGGGCCATGGGCGCAAGTATGGCAGAATTTGGCTTTTATGCGGTTTGTAACTAGCCTCTCATCCACCGGAGTAAACCTGGAGACAAAGTGTTTCAGTCTCCGACTAAACACAAATCCACAGCCAAATTCATGCGACGTTCCATGGCCCTTAGGGTTGCCTTTCCCGAGCCACCGCGCTTTTTGTATGGCGGTAATGTCTGCTTTACTTCCTTAATACATCCGCCAGTGCGTACACTGTACCCTCTCTATAAAGAGCACGGACATTTCAGGAGCAGATACGCAAATCATGGTCCTTAAAACCTTTGCTGGAGTCCTCAATATAGGGGGAATCCGTTTTTATACCCTCCACCATAGGATAGGGGTATACTAATTGCGTCATTCTGTTTGTAACACCTCGAAATATGTGTCTGAGACCCCATAAGGTATATATATTCTTGATCGTCATTTCATTTTAAGTCGATTTATCCATGTCTGTCCGTCTGTCTGTCGAAAGCACGCAAACTTTCGAAGGTGTTAAGCTAGCCGCTTGAAATTTTGCACAAACACTTTTTATTAGTGTAGGTCGGTTGGGATTGCAAATGGACCAAATCGGTCCATGTTTTGATATAGCTGCCATATAAACCGATCTTGGGTCTTGACTTCTTGAGCCTCTAGAGGCGCAATTCTCATCCGATTGAACTGAAATTTTGCACGTAATGTTTTGGTATTACTTCCAACAACTGTTCTTAGCATAATTCAAATCGAATCATAATTTGGTATAGCTGTCATATGAACCGAACTGGGATCTTGACTTCTTGAGCCAATAGAGCGGGCAATTCTCATCCGATTTGGTTGAAATTTTGCATGAGGTTTTTTGTTATGACTTTAAATAACTGTGCTAAGTATGGCGGAGGCCACCGTAGCGCAGAGGTTAGCATGTCCGCCTATGACGCTGAACGCCTGGGTTCGAATCCTGACGAGACCATCAGAAAAAATTTTCAGCGGTGGTTTTTCCCTCCTTATACTGGCAACATTTGTGAGGTACTATGCCATGTAAAACTTCTCTTCAAAGAGATGTCGCACTGCGGCACGCCGTTCAGACTCGGCTATAAAAAGGAGGTCCCTTATCATTGAGCTTAAACTTGAATCGGACTGGACTCATTGATATGTGAGAAGTTTGCCCATGTTCCTTCATGGACAAAATTTGCAAGTATGGCGGAAATTGGAAATTCTTGAGCCTCTAAGGGGCGCAATTTTCTTCGGATTTGGCAGAAATTTTGTACAACGGCTTCTCTCATGACCTTCAACATATGTGTCTAATACGGTGCGCATCGATCAATAGCTTGATACAGCTCCCATATAAACCTATCTCCCGAGTTTGCTTCTTGAGCCCCTACAAGGCGCAGTTCTTATCCAAATGAACTGAAATATTACAAAATGACTTCTACAATGTTCAGCATTCATTTATGGTCCGAATCGGACTATAACTTGATATAGCTTCAATAGCATAACAGTTATTATTCAATATTCTTTGTATGCCTAAAAAGAGATACCGCGCATAGAGCTCGACAAATGCGATCTATGGTGGAGGGTATATAAGATTCGGCCCGGCCGGTCTTAGCACGCTCTTACTTGTTATTCTTCTTCGTTTCTTTAAGTTTTCCGGCCCGACGCCCCAACCAATCTTTTATCGTTCTATAGGTGAACAGGTGGTACATTTGAGCTAATTACCTTTAACGGATGTTGAAAGTAGCTTCCCAGGTGACACCGCGGGGAGGTTTGTGTCCATATTTGAGATGAAGGATGACTATGATAAGCCTGGTGAAAACCAATAAGAATCGTTGCTTGTTTTCCCACATCCCCAAGTCATCCAGTCGCCAAGATATATTCAGCTCCTTAATATTTGAACAAGGTCATTGGAAGAACTTGTCAAATATGATCCGTGGAGGACAGTATATAAAACCAGTAAGGAAGGGCAAAAGTCGGGCGGAGCCGACTATATAATACCCTACACCACCGAGTATACGTAATACTTTTAAAAGATAACACTTATATTCAAATTTAGTCAGACTTTAATTTTGCATACCTATTAGATTATCGAATAGAACCTTATACGATTTTCTTACGATGGTACGAAAATTGTGGCTTCTACAGCCTTAAAAAGCCATATCGGATGAAAAATATATATGGGAGCTAATTACCTTTAACGGATGTTGAAAGTAGCTTCCCAGGTGACACCGCGGGGAGGTTTGTGTCCATATTTGAGATGAAGGATGACTATGATAAGCCTGGTGAAAACCAATAAGAATCGTTGCTTGTTTTCCCACATCCCCAAGTCATCCAGTCGCCAAGATATATACAGCTCCTTAATATTTGAACAAGGTCATTGGAAGAACTTGTCAAATATGATCCGTGGAGGACAGTATATAAAACCAGTAAGGAAAGGCAAAAGTCGGGCGGAGCCGACTATATAATACCCTACACCACCGAGTATACGTAATACTTTTAAAAGATAACACTTATATTCAAATTTAGTCAGACTTTAATTTTGCATACCTATTAGATTATCGAATAGAACCTTATACGATTTTCTTACGATGGTACGAAAATTGTGGCTTCTACAGCCTTAAAAAGCCATATCGGATGAAAAATATATATGGGAGCTATATCTAAATCTGGACCGATTTTTATGAAACTTTGCACGTTGAATAAAACGTTCCATGCCAAATTTTGTAAAGATCGGACCAAAATTGTGCCTGCTACAGCCTTAAAAGACCATATTGGGTGAAAGATATATATGGGAGCTATATATAAATCTGATCCAATTGTGATGAAATTTTACACACATATTGGGACGTTACAAAAAGCACTTCGGGCCAAATTTTGTAAAGATCGGTCCGCAATTGTGCCTTAATAGGTCAAATCGGACGTAAGTTATATATGGGAGCTATATCTAAATCTGAACCGAAATACATTTCGTGCCGTCACGAAATACATTTCGTGCCAAATTTGGTATAGATCGGACTAAAATTTTGGCTTCTACAGCTTTAAAAGGACACATCAGATGAAAGATATATATGGGAGCTATATCTAAATCTGGACCGATTTTTTTCAAAATCAATAGTGTTCGTCCTTGGGCCAAAAACGAGACTTAAGCAAAATTTTGTGAAAATCGGACAACAAAGGCGACCTGTACCTTGATTACAATAATACATGGGCAGGCATGGCTAAATCGAATCAGGAAGTGATTCTAAGTCGATCCGTATACTTATGGATGGGTCTAGCTCTTCTCTTTCTTAGCGTTGCAAACAAATTCACCAATCTATAACACCTTGTACCACAGTGGTGGTGTCCGTCCGTCTGTCTGTTGATATCACGCTACAGTCTTTAAAAAAAGAGATATTGAGCTGAAATTTTGCACAGATTTTTTTCCATAAGCAGGTTAAGTTCGAAGATGGGCTATATCGGACTATATCGGACTATATCTTGATATTGCCTCCATATAGACCGATCGGCCGATTTAGGGTCTTAGGACCATAAAACCCACATTTAATATCCGATTTTGCTGAAATTGAAGACAGTGAGTTGTGTTAGGCCGTTCGATATCCTTCGTCAATTTGGCTCAGATCGGTTCAGATTTGGATATAGCTGCCATATAAACCGATCCTCCGATTAAGGGTCTTAGGCCTATAAAAGCCACATTTATTATTCGATTTTGCTGAAATTTGGGACAGAGAGTTTTGTTAGACCCTTCGACATCCATCGTTAATTTGGACCAGATCGTTTCAGATTTGGATATAGCTGCCATATAGACCGATCCTCCGATTTAGGGTCTTAGGCCTATAAAAGCCACATTTATTATTCGATTTTGCTGAAATTTGGGACAGTGAGTTTTCTTAGGCCCTTCGACATCCACCGTTAATTTGGACAAGATCGGTTCAGATTTGGATATCGCTGCCATATAGACCGATCCTCCGATTTAGGGTCTTAGGCCTATAAAACCCACATTTATTATTCGATTTTGCTAAATTTGGGACAGTGAGTTTTCTTAGATCCTTCGACATCCATCGTTAATTTGGACCATATCGTTTCAGATTTGGATATAGCTGCCATATAGACCGATCCTACGATTTAGGGCCTATAAAAGCCACATTTATTATTAGATTTTGCTGAAATTTGGGACAGTGAGTTTTGTTAGACCCTTCGACATCCATCGTTAATTTGGACATCCATCGTTAATTTGGACCAGATCTTTTCAGATTTGGATATAGTTGCCATATAGACCGATCCTCCGATTTAGGATCTTAGGCCTATAAAAGCCACATTTATTATTCGATTTTGCTGAAATTTGGGACAGTGAGTTTTCTTAGACCCTTCGACATCCATCGTTAATTTGGACCAGATCGTTTCAGATTTGGATATAGCTGCCATATAGACCGATCCTACGATTTAGGGTCTTAGGCCTATAAAAGCCACATTTATTATTCGATTTTGCTGAAATTTGGGACAGTGAGTTTTGTTAGACCCTTCGACATTCTTCGTCAATTTGGCTTAGATCGGTTCAGATTTGGATATAACTGGCATATAGACCGAACTCTCGATTTAAGGATTTGGGACCATGAAAGGCGCATTTATTGTCCGATGTCGCCGACATTTGGGACAGTGAGTTAAGTTATGCCCCTTGACATACTTCTGCAATATGGTACAGATCGGTCCAGATTTGGATATAGCTGTCATATAGACCGATCTCTCGGTTTTAGGTTTTGGGGCCATAAAAAGCGCATTTATTGTCCGATTTCGCTGAAATTTTGGACAGTGCGTTGTGTTAGACTCTTCGACATTTTTCTGCAACTTGGCCCAAATCGGTGCAGATTTGGATATAGCTGCCATGTAGACTGATCTCTCGATTTAAAGTCTTGGCCCCATAAAAGGCGCATTTATAATCCGATTTCACTGAAATTTGACACAGTGACTTATGTTAGGCTTTTCGATATATGTGTCGTATATGGTTCAGATCGGTTTATTTTTAAATATAGCTACTAAAACGGTGCATTTCTATTTGTGTTTCCTCTTCCCCTTTCTCTGCTTTACCTTCTTCTTGGGCGACCACAATGGACTTGAGATCTCTGATTGAAGTAACTAAGGTAACTAAGTAACAAAGATAAGGTAACCCAATCTAACACTACTCGTCTTTTTACTGATTATCATATCTCAGAGTATTTTATCGCCTTGATAACTTGCTAGTTACAAATGCTTCTCTTTATTATAGACAGGTTACATTGCTTTCTAATCACTTAAAGTTTCATGCCAACAGGTGCGCATGCAAAAGGCTTCGACGAAACTAAAAACAAGCAAGAGCGTATTAACCTTCACGAATCCTTACCAGAAATTGTTTAGATATGATTATGTAACACATGGTTTCCCCATATCGCCACAGCTGTATCAACAACATTTAAATATTATTTATAAGTAACGCTACGCTTTACGCTATGCATGACAGCCTTGATAAGGATCTTGGTTAAATTGTTTTGCACACAACCACAACCAAAAAACTAATTATTCAGGCACTTTGGTCTGAACTAACTGTGTCTGAGGGGCTAGTACTAAGTGAGTACACCCATACGTGTGAGGGTGTGCGAGAGCTTTTAGTTGGGATTTTCGCATTTTAATCTCTTTTCCCATTTGGTTTATTTGTTAATGCTAATTAAAGTAATTTCAGTTTAATTATGTGGCAGCAAATATTGAGAACCTTTCAGAGGCACGCTCAAACGATAACGGTAAGTAGAGGAAGACAGTGTCGAATGCCAAGTATTAGTAGACTACTCTAGGCAACTAGCAAAAATTTGCTGAAAATTGCTATTTTCTATTGTCTTTACATGACCATGTCCTTGTGGATCCATCTCCCACTACAGGATTTCATGCTCCAAAATTAATTTGTTATCAAGCCTTTTAATTTATTTTTAATTATCCACCATGACATTCAATTTCTCCATGAAGCTATTGAACGGCAGGGAACGGTGTACATATCTATAATGACAAATATCAACATGAAATGCTCCAACGCCAACACCAACATCATCGTGGTTGCTCCACCATCCTTGAAATTGCCACAGTTTAACTAAATACTAGTTCAAATAATCAATACTCACACACACACACAACCACTCACACCCTAGCTCATATTGCATACCTGAACACTTTGGTGTTTACCATGTACAACATGGACACGTAAATTGCACTCCATGCCGTGTGAGTACATTCTAATGCTTTAATACTCTGTGCAAATGATTCCTGCAAATGATCCATTAACAATTACCGTTTATGTGACCAATACCGAAGTGACAAACACTCGACGTGCAATTCATTCTGGAGCACATGCTTTCACTTGGCTACATGCATGGACCAACATCAATGCTTGGCGACCTGAATGAAGATGAGTAGAATATTAGGTTGTAACTAAATGTCAAATAGACCTGATAGTTAATCTCCAACATGGCAAAGCCGAGTTAGTGACACTTATTTCTGACCTCAACCAGTTGAAAAGATGTCGAACTTATTGGTCCCACTCCCCTTTTGTGGAAGATTGTTCCGACGCAAAGTGGGAGAAAATCGAAAAAATCTAGTACAAAATATGCCGTGTGAGAACGGATAGAGATATCACTTTGAAATATGGAATGGTTAAAGCTGAGATTGAAGAAAAAGCCCGAATAGAGATAATAATCCTTTTCAGAGTTAATAGATAAATGTGTCCTTAGAAAATTGAAAATAAATTCTGCCCGATTTTTTATATAAAAATCCCCAAAATACCCGGAATTTTTTAGTAAAATTGCTATGGAGGCTACAAATATTGTTTGGTACTAACATGTGCCCAATCAGGGATTTGGGATTTGTAGAACTTGAGGTTCTAATTTTTTAATGAAAAAATTGCCTATTTTGAAATACATATAGCACCCTAATACAATAACATCAGGCAGTGTAGGGGCAAGAGATCCAACACAGCCTAACAAACAGGGACCCGACGACGGAACCATCAACGATTTTCTCAAGATTAGGAAGACTAGGATGGTTAAAGATGCTAATGCAGAAACATCAGGCAGTGCTGTGACAGAGAACTCAGTGACGAGGATGAGATCATACCTACTGCCAAGAAGTCCATATACTCAAGATTTGGAAGACTAGTATAGGACAAAGATCCTAATATTGGAACATCACGCAGTGCAGTGACAGAGAACTCAATGCTGCCTAACGCACAGAAGCCGACGATGAGACCATAACCTACCCCCAAGAAGCTCATATACTCAAGATTTGGAAGACTAGTATAGGACAAAGATCCTAATATTGGAACATCACGCAGTGCAGGGACGGTAGACTCAAAACAGCCTAACAAAGAGAGATCCTACGATGGAACCATCAACGACTTTCTCTAGATTAGGAAGACTAGGATATGCAAAGATCCTAATACTATTGGGTTGCCCAAAAAGTAATTGCGGATTTTTATATAGTCGGCGTTGACAAATTTTTTCACAGCTTGTGACTCTGTAATTGCATTCTTTCTTCTGTCAGTTATCAGCTGTTACTTTTAGCTTGCTTTAGAAAAAAAAAGTGTAAAAAAAGTATATTTGATTAAGGTTTATTAAAAATGCATTTACATTCTTTTATAAAATCCGCAATTACTTTTTGGGCAACCCAATAAAACATAAGGCAGTGCAGTGACGCCCACTCCCAAGAAGCCCATCTAATGGGGGATCAAAGATTGAGGTCATCCAAATAAAGCTCCACCGGAGCGAGACAGCAACTCACACTCTGATAGAAAAAAACAAACAAACGGATTATTCTAAGCTAACACTGGTACTCGGCCAAGGACCTGCGTTATTTGTCATAAAAATTTTAAGTATGTATTTTCCAATGTCAACGTCGAATGCAATAGTGATGGGACAGGGAGACGATGGAGCATACCCGGCATCACTTTATCTACCTTTCGACTCTCCGACACCGCCACCCACATCGAAGCTGCAACTGTTGGTGAGGAAAGCAAAATAGACAGCAAATGAGGTACTAATAGGGTGCGATGCGAACTCTCACTACATTTAGTGGGGTAGTACCAACATTAATAAGCGGGGCCAAGCCCTGGCATAAATCTTGAATACTCACGACCTAATTGATAATTAATATTGGAGGAGGTTTTAGAATGTGAGGTTCAGGATTGGAGGGCCTCCACAGAGCATTCCTTCTCAGACCATCGCTACATTAGGTTTAGAATAGCACGGCCAGCACCGAATCCGATAAGTCTCTGTAATAAGTTAAAAGCCAACTGGACGAAATCCGGAAGACTACTCAGAAGTAGCCTTGGGCAAGATAATTTAGATTGTCCAAGTATAGAAGACATTGATGACAATGTCAACAGGATTACGACTGCACTGGTGGAATCTTTCGAATATAGTTGTCCTCTTCGGGAAAGGAAATCAGCCCAAGAATAAGCCTGAAAGACCGGGGAGATATGCAACATTGGGAAAGAGGTCCGCAGACTAACAGAGCACTTCGTAAAAAAGCGGAAGTTTATTGAAAGTGTACTACACACGGCTCAAGGAATACAATAAGATTACCAGAGCGGCAAAACGTGCCTCCTGGAAGCTATTTGCCGGGTCAATAGCGTTAATGACGCCGCCAAGATGAAAAAGTTTCTCTTAAAAGCCCATGTCCAAAATGAATTGTCAGTAGACGACATGGGAGTGAGAGCAGAGACAACGGACGACATGTTGAGACTTTTGATGAACAAGCATTTTCCACTGGATACGATGGGACTCACGGAGACAGCAGAATCTTGGAATAAAGAGGTTGATCGAAGGCTTATCATAACGGAATTTATGGTCAAGGAAGGTTTGAGGAACTTCAAACTATTTAAGTCGGCGTTACTATTGTACAAAAGGAGGTAGACTATCTGGCGCTTCTTCTGGCCACTATTTTCACAGCGTGCCTAGAACTTGCATATACTACGAAATCCTGACAGGAGACAAGGCTGGTATGTATATCCAAGCCCGGCAAAGCAAATAATGCGACACCAAAGGCCTATAAGCCTTACGTCCTTTCTACTCAAAACCATGGAACGCATTGTGGATACCATGATAAAGAGTAGGACATCCAGCGAACTGCTTAAATACTGCCCAGCACGAGTTTGTGCATAAAATAGAAGAATCCTTAGATGCCAAGACGAACACATTGGCGGTATGCATTGACATCGAGGGGGATCAATGTGTGCGGACCGACACATTGATCCATTCATTAGACCAGTACCGAGTTGACCGGGTCCTTAAAGACTGGATAAACCATATGCTAAGGAACAGGTGGATAAATTGCGGGTCCCCTGACATATATATAAGGGAGAAAGTGGAACAGGGCACGCCACAGATGGGCATTTTAAGGCACTCCTTGGGTGACCACCATAAATAACCTATTACGGATGCTGACTAAGGAGGGATTTGAAGCCGTCTGCTATGCAAACGATGTTATAAAACCTCTTAGGAGTAAGGATCCGAACCAGCAGAAGTGCCGAAAAGCTCTTGCATATGGTTATGACTTGGGTAGACCCATGGGTCTCAATGTTAACCCAGAGAAGACTGAAATATGCCTGTTCACGAGAAAGACGAAGATGGGTCAATTTGACGCATCACGTTTCTTCAATAAAACGATTGTGATATCTGACAAGGTCAAATATTTAGGTGTGATCTTGGAAAGGAAACTGAATCGGAAGCGACACATTCAGTAACGTACTGAGAAGGCTCAAAGATGTTGGACACTATATACACGGGCCGTAGACTTGAAATGGGTCCTGAATCCGAGGATAGCCCACTGGCTCTACAGGAGCGTGATTAGACCAATACTTACATACGCCTCAGTAGTTTGGTTGACTGCTATGGAGAAAAAGTGCAACATAAGGACCATACAACAGATTCAGAGAACATGTTGTCTTGGCATAGGCGGAGTGATGAAGACCACGCCTACTATGGCACTGGAGACTATTCTAGATATCCGACCCTTTGATATACAGATTAAATGCGAGGCAGCCACTGCGTGAGACGTAAGGCGATGGGAGAGTGGATTGAGGATAATCGAGGCGACGATAGGAAACCTGGAAGTAAGGCAAGAGGTTTCCGATCGGATACCTGAGACGACACTTGAGGTGGAGTGCGAGGCACAATCTTGGATTGACAGAACCCTAGTATTGATATTTGGAAGATCATGTTACACGTATGGATCAAAGCTAGATGACAGAGTGGGTCTGGGGGTCTTCATTGAGAACCCAGGGATTGAGATCTGTTTTAGACTGCCTGGATCTCGCCCGGAGCTCCGCCGGTCCTGCAGGCAGAGATCCTGGCGATCACGGAATGCGTGAAGTGGTGTGGTGCTAACCCGAGGACGTCGAGTGTGAACATCTTTACGGACAGTAAAATTGCCATTAGGGCAATAACGACCAGGCGGTAATGTCACGAACAGTCTTGCATTGTAAAAAGAAGATTAACGCCTTCTCTCAGGATGGCAAAATCGACATCGTTTGGGTGCCGGGCCATAACGGAGTAAGGGGAAATAAAGGGCATTCGATTTGGCGGTGAAGGCCAGAGGACTGCTGTCAATAATCCTGGTTAACCCGAACCCACCGTAGCGCAGAGGTTAGCATGTCCGCCTATGACGCTGAAAGCCTGGTTTCGCGACCTGGCGAGACCACCAGAAAAAAATTTTCAGCGGTGGTTCTTTCCTCCTAATGCTGGCAACATTTGCCATGTAAAACTTCTCTCCAAAGAGATGACGCATTGCGGCACGTCGTTCGGACTCGGCTATAAAAAGGAGGCCCCTTATCATTGAGCTTAAACTTGAATCGGACTGCACTCATTGATATTTGAGAAGTTTGACCCTGTTCCTTAGTGGAATGTGCGTGGGAAAAATTTGCATTTGCAACCCGAACCCTTTCGGGTGGACTGCGTCAACCCGTTAAGGGAGTGGGTGACGAATGCGCATGCAACATTGTGGAACAGCGAAACGGTCGGTAGGACAGCGAAAATCCTATGGGGGGATCAAGATCGTACGAAGACGAGGCTATTACCGAAAAGAAGTAAGAAGGAAGTCAGTACAGCTTTTGGTGTCATAACGGGACAGATAGGACTAAGACCTCACTTATGTAAAATCGATGCGGCAAGTGATAGCATGTGTAGGGCATGCAGAGAAGATGATGAGACGTTGGAGCATTTCCTTTGCCATTGCCCGGCTTTCGCGTATAACAGATACCGGTACTTAGGTGGGGACACAATAGCAAACGTGAACCAACTTAGAGAAGTGGTATGGAAAACAATTAAGGATTTTGTAAGTAGCACGGAATTCCTAACTTATTTTTTTTTTCTAGGTTTCTTTTTTTGTATTTAGAGCGTATAACAAGCCTATTACTGGCTTACGTGTATGTCTTAGGGGCACGGGGCTGATTAATATTTACACCATCTTTTCAACCTAACCTATACAATTTGACTGTCGACGAATTGCCTAATCGTGTTCATGAACCCAGCACAATTTTTTTTTATTGAGAAATTTAAAATTTTTTTAATTTTTTTTCTTCGAAAAATGGACGCTCTCTAACGGACATTACAGCAGACCAGTGAATTGTCATGAGACATGATGATATTTTTGTTCACAATGTCACTTAAGATGTCATGTATGATTTTCGCCACAGCTATATGAAAATGTCATCAACCAATTGTATGGGCTATCGGTTTATGTCTTCAACGATTTAACATAGTCATGCACCCATCTTTTAAGATGTATTGACAAGGTGGCCTGCTAGAAGTGTTCCTACGCGGGATGCACATACATGTGTGTGTTTGTGTCTGTCACGTAGATATGGCTCCATCCTGGCACTTAATAGGGCTGGAGATAAATATGTACATCAATGTATTGCAATTGAGCAACAAAATACCTGTACCCTCGACCCCTATATCATGACAGGTATAAAAATTAAATCATATAAATTACAAAAATGAATTGCTTAAACCATTCAACTGTCTAAAGGCCATATTTAAAATCATCATATTAGGTCTTTTGTGAATTTTTCTCAAGGCAACTCAATTAGAAATTAGATCTTATTCCCTTACCGCTTTTATGATTGCCCCAAAATAACAATAATAATAATAACAAAATTTATTTCATTGAAATATCCATCCTTTTTACGCCTTTATGACACCTCTGGCGTTCCGCGGACATACCATTTTTTTCTCAAACATAATGACCCCTAGGAGGTGTCAGCGTCTTATAAAAGCCGTTAAAATAATTAAATATTTTGGGAAGGCGAATGAAACTCCCATAAGCCAGTTGTAATTGTATACAAACGCAAGGAAATAGTCTTTAGGCTACAATTAAATAAATTAACACACACACACACACACACATCTAAAAGCAACCGAAACCAATTAAGGCCTAAGATGTAAAGCATCAACAAACGGACAGACAAAAGAAAAACAAGAGGCAAACAAAAAATTATAGGCCAGGTCAGTTTTAGATCGCTGGCATTACAAGGAAAGCCTTTAGAAGGCCAAAAATGTTCTCTGTCTCTCTCTCACTCTCTCTCTCGCTTTTACTCTCTCTATAACAACAAGTGAAAGACAACAGGCAATAAAGCTGCCAATTTATGGGCCCAAGTCGAGTTAATTTGATGATAATTAGTATGTGTCACTACTGTGTGGGTGGAAGGAAGATTTAAAGACTTCATTGTTTTTGCAGGCAATTACTTAAATTAGGGACTTTAATCTTTTCACTAGAATGAAACCAAACAACTTTTAAACACTTCAATGAAACCGATGAACATTTCTAACACTTCATTTTAAAGCTTTTTCATATATCAGAATCAGTTCTTTCAAAATCCCTGCATTTAAGGCTAAATTCTATTTATGTGCTTCACATAAACTTTTCATGGCCTACTCATATCGCATATCACCGGCTCACAGTTTACATCTTCGTTAAATTGTACCATATCATTGCGTTAATTCGAAAGTAAGCTAAGTCGATATGCAAGGATACAATAATGTTCAAAGTAACCGAAATTTTATCACAAGTAAAATTGTAAAATTTGTTGAAAGATTGTAAAATTCGTTAAAAGTTAACATACCTGCCACATGCTAAACCTGAAAATAAAAAAAAAAATATTTATTAATTAATTGGAAAAGACACGGAAATAATGAATTACAGAGAAAAATCATAGAAAGTTTGGCAAAGTCTGACAGAACCAAAAATTTAAAAAGAAATTTTTAATTAGATTATGAATTTGTATAAGTTTCGTCAATACGTTTGTAAAACCTCAATAGTGTGGAACATATGGTAAAGCAAGACTAAACAAGTAAAAAAGGCGTTAAGTTCGACAATGCCGAAGTTTGGATACCCTCCACCTTGCGTATATATGAAAACCCCATTTCATCAAAATCCGATGAAAATGCATACCTCATGCCCTATAACAGCTATATCGAAATATTTTCCGATTTGGAACAAATACTAATAAGAACAAGTCGTTGTCCAACTGTGTATAACAAAATATTGGTCTTTTTAGTAGCTATATAAACCGATCTGAACCATATACGACACGAATGTCGAAAGCCTTACATAAGTCACTTTGTTAAATTTTAGTGAAATCGGATAATAAATAACCCTTTTATGGGGCAAAGAGATTAAATCGAGATATCGATCTATATGGTAGATATAACCAAAAATTTTCTCAGATCGGTCCAGATCTGAGAAAAATTTAAGAAGAATGTCAAAGGACCCAGCGCAACTCACTGTTTCAAATTTCGCCGACATCGGACAATAAATGCGCCTTTTATGGGCCCAATACCTTAAATTGAGATATCGGTCTATATGGCAGCTATAGCCAAATCATGACCGATCTAGGCCAAATTGAAGAAATATGTAGAAGGCTCAAAGACAACTCACTGTCCCAAATTTCAGCAAAATCGGATAATAAATGTGGCTTTTATGGGCCTAAGACCCTAACTCGGGGGATCAGTCTATATGACAGCTATATCCAAATCTGATCCGATCGGAGCCAAATTGAAGAAAGATGACGAAAGGCGTAAGACAACTCACTGTCCTAAATGTCAGCAAAATCGGATAATAATTGTGGCTTTTATGGGCCTAAGATCCTAAATCGGAGGATCGGTCTATATGCAGCTATATTCAAATCTGGACCGATCTGGGCCATATTGACGAAGGATGTCGAAGGGTCTAATACAACTCAATCTCCCAAATTTCAGCGAAATCCGATAGTAAATGTGGCTTTTATGGGCCTAAGACCCTAAATCGGGGATCGGTCTATATGGCAGCTATATCCAAATCTGATCCGATCTGGGCCAAATTGAAGAACGATGTCGAAGGAACTAAGAAAACTCACTGTCCCAAATTTCAGGAAAATCGGATAATAAATGTGGATTTTATGGGCCTAAGACCCTAAATCGGAGAATCGGTCTATATGCCAGCTATATCCAAATCTGATCCGATCTAACCCAACTTGACGAAGGATGTTGAAAGGCCTAACATAACTCGCTGTCCCAAATTTCAACAAAATCGGATAATAAATGTGGCTTTTAGGGGCCCAAAACCTTACATCGAGGGATCGGTTTATATGGCAGCTATATCAAAATCTTTTCCGATCTGGACCAAATTAAAGAAGGATGTCGAAGGGCCTTAGACAACTCACTGTCCCAAATTTCAGAAAAATCGGATAGTAAATGTGGATTTTATGGGCCTAAGACCCTAAATCGGAGAATCAGTCTATATGGCAGCTATATCCAAATCTGATCCGATCTAACCCAACTTGACGAAGGATGTTGAAGGGCCTAACACAACTCGCTGTCCCAAATTTTAACAAAATCGGATAATAAATGTAATAAAAATGGGCCCAAAACCTTACATCGAGGGATCGGTTTATATGGTAGCTATATCAAAATCTTTTCCGATCTGGGCCAAATTAAAGAAGGATGTCGAAGGGCGTTAGACAACTCACTGTCCCAAATTTCAGAAAAATCGGATAATAAATGAGACATTTATCGGCCTAAGACCCTAAATCGGCGGATCGGTCTATATGGGAGCTATATCAAGATATAGTCCGATATAGCCCCTCTTTAAACTTAACCTGCCTATAGACAAAAAAAAAAACAATCTGTGCAAAGTTTCAGCTCAATAGGTAGTAGCAAGAAGGGGGAGAATATAGGCGACGTATGAACCATGAGCTGTATGATGACTGTATTTTGAAGGCAAATACGGTGGTACACGCAAACCAGAAAGATCAAGAGTCCGATGGATGGAAAGATCAAGTGGTGGAAGACATCTCGAAAGTTGGTGTCAGAGATTTTAGAATGAGCGCAGAAGTTCGAGGCGCTTAGAACGCTATTCTTCGTTTGGCTAGTGGAACAAATGTTCTGTCATAGCCAATTAAAGTAAAGTTAAATAAGTAGCATGAAGGGATGTGTATCGTAACATAAGAAGATTAATGTTTATGAAGGTGGTAAGGAGAATGGAAAACTTGACGTACCACATGGGTCGACTCATTTGGAAATAGTTTAAAGTTCCAGGAAAACATCCAAACAGATCCTCGTCCAGAAAGCCCATTTCTCTGCTTTTGCTTTTTTGAAATTCTCATTTTGAATCGGACCAATGACACTATCTATGTAAAAATGTCCTAGCGGGATATCCGTTCGGATTTCGTGGGGGCACCTTCACGACAAATGCGTTGTTGGTTTGGGCGACGAAGGTGTCTGATAGTTTAAGGAGGCACAGTGGGACAATAGAGGTCGGTCTAGGCTACGATAGACGGTGTGGCATAGTGTGGCTATGATAGACGGTGTGAAATTTCAGAATTATGGTTTTGACCCTAATATGACGACATTTGTAACCTTCATAGTAGGAACTTCATGGTGGCGTTGGAAGTTTCTCTATCTACGGAAATAGATGTTAATATGGGGGTCCCACAGTGGTCGGTGTTAGGATATGCCTCCTCTGCCGTAGATCGATTCCACATACGAAGCGTCCATGCGAAAAAAGAATTTTCTCGGTAGTACATAGTCCGATCGATTACAAACCGGTGTTAGCTTCAATAAATTCTTGTATTTCTGACAATCAACCTCGAGTGAGGAATCAAAAGACTGATTTCCGACGAACACACCGTGGAAGAATCGATAGAAAAGCGCCACACAACCCACATTTCGACGAAGCTCTAGTATAACAATGGAGTTAGATATCCTACCATATCCAAGCAACACCAACGCCCGACTCTGGACAAGAGCAGGCAGCCCTAGGGTAATTTTGGTCTGATATACGTAGTATAGATATTAAGAACGCCCAAGCACTTGAAGACTTCCTTTGACACTTCGAATATATATTTTGACTAATGGACATCACATTGAATCTTCATGCCCAGGCCATCAAGAGCCTCTGATTGCTTGATATCCACACCGTCGATAGATATTGACGGTTATAAACTGTCGGTGAATTGTTTGTGGGACAACAAACAGCACTGTGTCTAGCGTGCATAAAAATCCACTCTGTTCATTCGACCCCAATTAAATAAAATCCTGGCAAAGTATTACGTCCATAATCCGCTTCCTGTCTTCAATCTCTCGAAGACTCGGCCTATGGTCGAATGATCAGATCGGACTCGAAGTCACACCCAATAGATGGTCAATGACAATCCCACCTACAATAACACTTATAGTGCGATCTTTAACAAAGCTCGATATAAATCGAGCGAAGTCATCATCGACACTAAAAGCGTGCACCGTGGCAGACTCCGTTAAAATAGAGCTGGCAAACTATAGATATCGCAACATTCGATGTTATCGATACTATCAATAATATCCCATTACCTATATTTCAAACGAAAATGAGAAGTAAAAATCAAGAGATCGATTTATTTAAAAGCTATATCAATGCACAGACCGAATAAAGCCAAATTTAGTAAAGTTAGTTGGAAGTCATGGGAGATATCAATTCGCAAAATTTAAGCTCATCGAATGAAAATAGCGCCCTCTATAGGCGCAATGCGTCTTATAGGATACACTCAGCGTCAGATCGCTTATTTTTGTTAAATTTTAGGAAAAAATGTAACTTTGCCGATAGTATCATTGGGCAAAATATCAATTGATATTCAGACAGAAAATAAAATATCGATAGCGTCGATAGTACCATCGATATTTTGCCTGCTCTATGTCAAATGGAGATATCCAGAGCAACGACCTTTCTCTCACCGAACTGGTGAAAAGAGCGACTCCAACGTTCCGTCAGGAAAGCCATCAGGTCGATCGTGCAGCGATTTCTGCGGAACCCATACTGTCGGTCGCTAAGAAGACCACTGAACTCTAAGTATCTCACGAGATGGTAGCTAACCATGCTCTCCATAATTTTGGAAAGCGTGAAGCATAACGCTATTGGTCGGTAATTCGCATGGTTGGTCGTCTCGCTACTCTTGTGAATTGGCTTCACTTTCAAAATTTTCCAACGCGCCGGAAAAACACCCGCACGGTAAGGAAGGTTGAAAAGATTGCGTAAAGGACGATTGAGCCTCAAAGAATACTTGCATACAACAAGTGATGATATGCCATTTGAAAATATATCTGAGGCATGGAACTAGATACGTCTTCAATAACAGGAAGTGGTTGATGGCTTTCCGGCCGGGAAGAATTTCTCGCAAACATGTCAGCCAGCAGGTTAGACTTATCAATCGGGTCAGTGAATATCTGGTCGTCTTCAATAATAGTCGGGAGTAGAAGACGCTGTTTATGCAGAAACTTTTCGCGTCTGAGTACAATGGCACATGAAGTTCTTGTCTGCTTGCGCAGCAATTTATAAATGACATTTTTATTTAAACGCCAATTTCTTAATGCCTCCTCTTTTGATTTGTCGGCATTCCTGCATATCTGGTTGAACCAGCTTTTGTCCTTTGATTGACCCGAATTTATTTTAGATGAAATAAATAATCTTTTATCAATGAACATTATTTTCTCCATAATTTCAGCCGCCGCATATACGTCAATATCAAGAAAGCAAGGCTTCCAATTGAAACTGCGGAAGAAATTGATGAGCTCAGCCCAACGAGTATACGGAATATAAATAAATGTAGGTACATTATATATATATTTAAAGGAATGTGACTCTTTAAGAATATTTGGCGATTCTCTCTACCAGTGAAAATAGGGCATGCTCACTAATGCTGAGAGCACAAGGTATTTGTTTGCCATTTTTCAAGAGAGCATGTTCTTTGTGAAGCATGTTAGTGAGAACATAAGAAAAGGTAAGGCCGCATATGCGATATTGTACGGGGTTATGCGAATAAGTGAAGGACTGAGTGAGAGAGTCAGGATGCTCATGTACTCCCAGATAGTAAGATCGACGACTTCATATTCAATTCCGTTTTTTGTGCGCGATGTACCCTTAGTTTGCTTATATTGCAAAATTGCAAATTTGCCTATGAACATTCCATTAAGGAACTGTGGGAAACTTTTCACATATCAATGAGTGCTGTCCGATTCAAATTTATGTTCAATGATAAGGGGCTTCCTTTTTATAGCCGAGTCCGAACGGCGTGCCGCATTACGACACCACATTGGGGAGACATTTTCACATGGCATAGTACTTCACAAGGTGTAGGGGGAGAGATTTTAGAATGAGCGCAGAAGATAGAGACACTTGGAATGCTATTCTACGTTCGGCTAGCGGAACAAATGTTCTGTCAAATACTTCTTATTAGTGTAGGTCGGTTGGTATTGTAAATGGGCCATATCGGTCCATGTTTTGATATAGCTGCCATATAAACCGATCTTGGGTCTTGACTTCTTGAGCCTCTAGAATGCGCAATTCTTATCCGATTGGGACGAAATTTTGCGCGGCGTGTTTTGTTATGACATCCAACAACTGTGCCAAGTATGGTTCAAATCGGTCTATAACCTGATATAGCTGCCATATAAACCGATCTTGGGTCTTGACTTCTTGAGCCTTTAGAGTGCGCAATTTTTATCCGATTGGAATGAAATTTTGCACGACGTGTTTTGTTATGATATCCAACAACTGTGGCAAGTATGGTTCAAATCGGTCCATAACCTTGAATAGCTGTCATATAAACCGATCTTGGGTCTTGACTTCTTGAGCCTCTAGAGGGCGCAATTCTTATCCAATTTGAATGAATTTTGGCATGTAGTATTTTGTTATGATATCCAACAACTGTGCCAAATATGGTTCAAATCGGTTCATAACCTGATATAGCTGCCATATAAACCGATCTGGGATCATGGCTTCTTGAGCCTCTAGAGTTCGCAATTATTATCCGATTTGCCTGAAATTTTGTACGACGGATTCTCTCATGACCATTAACATACGTGTTTATTATGGTCTGATTCGGTATATAGCCCGATACAGCTCCCATATAAATCGATCTCTCTATTTTACTTCTTGAGCCCACAAAGGGCGCAATTCTTATTCGAATTGGCTGACATTTTACACAGGTCTTCAACATATAATTTAATTGTGGTTTAAACCGGACCGTATCTTGATATCGCTCTAATAGCAGAGCAAATCTTTTCTTATATCCTTTTTTTGCCTAAGAAGAGATGCCGGGAAAAGAACTCGACAAATGCGATCCATGGTGGAGGGTATATAAGATTCGGCCCGGCCGAACTTAGCACGCTTTTACTTGTTTTCTCTCTGCTCCGCTCCACGCTCATTTAAAATTAAATAGACTATTTTTCACTGCATCATAAGGCAAGATATATACATATTATTTTTACCCTACGATTACAAATCAAGCAATATTCAACTACAATTATATATATTCTTGATCGTGGTCTATATCGGACTATATTTTTATAAAGCCCCTATATAAAACAATCTCCCGAAATAGCTTCTTGAGCGTCTAGAGAGCGCGATTCTCATCCGATTGGATTAAACTTTTGGAAATCTGTTTGTTTAATGACCTCCAAAATTCTTGTCAAGTAGAGTCTCAAGCGGTTCATAACCGTATATAGCTCCCATATAAACTGATCTTGGGACACAATTCTTATCCGATTTGTCTCAAATTTTGCATAATATCTCCTATGCATAATAATATCTCCTATGCATAATAATATCTTCCATATAAAAATGGAATATCCGGTTTTACTTCTTAAGCCTTATGTCCGATCGGGACCATATTTGGCTGGAAAAACCCATCGTTTGAAATTTTAGCGTTTCAGATAATAAATTCGCCTTTTTCAAGCTCAAAACCGCTATATCCAAATATTGTCCACCCCATTTTGGATAATTAAAAACATGTCTGTGTACGGGCGAAATACGAATCTGTGCCAAATTTCAGCTCAATATCAAAATTTTTTAAGGCTTTAGCATGATTACAATAGACGGACGAATAGACACAATGGCATCTTTAAATCGCTTTATAATTTTACGGCAATCAAGGATATATAAAGTTTGGAATTTGATATTTCGATGTGTTGCAAATGGATTGACTAAATGAATATAAGTACCACCTATCCTATGGTGTTGGGTATAAAAAAATGTGAATTAAAAAAAAATTTATTTTGTCGGAGCGGGGCGGGCTCTGATATTGGAAACCACTCTGGGTCCTGAAAATTTCGTTCTCGCTCCGTTAAAGATAGGTCTGCTCCTCTTCACTCCGAATCCCTGGGCATAACCACCGCTGACAATTTTTTTCTGATGTTTGCGCTACGATTCGAGACTAGGCGTTCAGCGTCATATGCGAAAATGCTAACCTTTGCTCTACGGTGATGTATACTGCGAACCTTCGAAATAAGTGTAGATAATATAACTGCATGAGATGGCGCTCTACTAGATAGGTTAGTAACTCTATTGGTCGTTATCATATCGTAATACGGCTTTATGTCGGTTTAACTTTATTTAATACACCCGCAATATCAAGATGTTCAATAATTTTTCATTCTTTCCATTTAGCTCACAATTGAATCAAGGAAACTTTCGCATCATTATTTTATACGATAACAACGTACGTATGATTGGACGAAGTGTAAATGAATTAACGCAATAACATTTTTGGGATGCATTACACACTGGCGGTGTATATGTACGTTTGGTCATTATCAATTAATAAGTGATGTTGTGTAAAACAGCAATCAATTATCAAATTGATTGCATATTGAATCAATTCTTTGTAAATAAGTGCGAACAAGCTCATGTTCTACATTCGAGGTCGAATGAAACACTAAACTCATATGTAATGCTGGCAAATGCGTTTATAACAGAAAACGATTACTTCATAATTTATAAATGTTAGCCATAAGATACAAGGGAAACATTTAGACCGAGGACTATACAACATTGGTGGTTTTCAAAATAATGAGGAGGGTGTGCAATTTAGTATAGAACTGCAAACATATGAAAGAGGAGGGGAGAATCAATTGAAGAAGGAAGAAAAAAAATCAGTTTAAAAATATGCTAAAATTCCCTTTCACAGGCACAGATAAAAGAAGTACAGTTTGAAAATGTTTTTTTAATAGATATATGATTATAGACTTTTTTCTGGACACCATTCGAATATAACTCTTTCGCTGCGCCTATTTTATTGAATTGACCTGATTAAATCCTTTGAAACATCTCTTTAAATTACATCATTTACTATGCACTTTAAATACAGCTTTGCAAGTTGTAAACGCATCATTTGTTGTGTTGCTTATATTATATGATTGTTTATTTATCCAGTCAACCTCTAATATATATGCATACTCGTACATGAAGAAATTAATTTGTGTACATTCAAAATGCATGTTATAGATATTTTAAACAAATATATTTATCTAAGACATTTAGGATTACACATTGCACACTTGAATTCCTGTGACAGAGTTGTGGGTATGAGATATTTAGGAGCAAAGTTTGACCGTAGCTACTATTTCCATACAATAATTTATATACTCGCAATAGGTACTTTTGTGCATAATAGCAGATATCAAGTAAGAACGCGCTACGTTCGTGCGGGTTCATCTTTGGTGGTAGCAACTACCTATGCAATTCCAGTAGGACTACCTGAAGTTATGGGTATGCCCCTAGCGAAATGTTAGATAAAACTTCGAGGTAAGGCCCAAAGGGCTACGTATGGCAGATCATAGTAAACTGATTTCAAAAACTTTCAACCACTAGCAATTCTGTGTGCATACTGTAACCTCCAACATGAAACGAAATTGTTTCTAGCGTTATTGTGTTAGAGAAGAACATAATAATTCTAAAACGATGGAGTATTCCGATGTAAACAATTTCGGGTGCATCGAAAGCGAGTGATTCCTTATCCGCATATATAAAGGGTGATTTTTTTGAGGTTAGGATTTTCATGCATTAGTATTTGACAGATCACGTGGGATTTCAGACATGGTGTCAAAGAGAAAGATGCTCAGTATCCTTTGACATTTCATCATGAATAGACTTACTAACGAGCAACGCTTGCAAATCATTGAATTTTATTACCAAAATCAGTGTTCGGTTCGAAATGTGTTCATTCACCGTAACGTTGCGTCCAACAGCATCTTTGAAAAAATACGGTCCAATGATTCCACCAGCGTACAAACCACACCAAACAGTGCATTTTTCGGGATGCATGGGCAGTTCTTGAACGGCTTCTGGTTGCTCTTCACTCCAAATGCGGCAATTTTGCTTATTTACGTAGCCATTCAACCAGAAATGAGCCTCATCGCTGAACAAAATTTGTCAAAATTTGAACACATTTCGAACCGAACACTGATTTTGGTAATAAAATTCAATGATTTGCAAGCGTTGCTCGTTAGTAAGTCTATTCATGATGAAATGTCAAAGCATACTGAGGATCTTTCTCTTTGACACCATGTCTGAAATCCCACGTGATCTGTCAAATACTAATGCATGAAAATCCTAACCTCAAAAAAATCACCCTTTACTACAGAACAAGTAAAAAGGCGCTCAGCCGGGTCAAACTTTGGATACCCACCACCTCGGGTAAACCACCTTTCGTCATAATCCGGAGTAAAAAGCGTAATTTATGCCCCCTTAGCAGCTTTATCGAAATATGGTCCGATTTGGATCAAATTCGACATGGTCTAATAAAAACAGATCATTGTTCAATTTTGCAGAACAAACTATTGGTCTTTATGGTAGCCATATCCAAATATAGACCGATCTGACCCATAAACGACAAGAATATCAAAAAGCCTAACATAAGTCACTGTGTCAAATTTGAGCCTTTTATGGGGCCAAGACTTTAAATCGAGAGATCCGTCTATATGGCAGCCATATTCAAATCTAAACCGATCTGAGCCTTATTCAAAACGGATGTCGAAGGCTATAACACAACTCACTGTCCCAATTTACGGCAACATCGACATATGTTGAAGGGCCTACCACAACTCACTTTTCGGCGATATCGAACAATAAATGCACTTTTATGGGCCTAAAACCTCAGATCGAGAGATCGGTCTAATCTGGGCAAGATTGCAGAAATATGTTGAACGACCTAACACAACTCTCTGTCCCAAATTTCGGCGACATCAGACGATAAATTCGCCTTGTATGGATCCAAAACCTTAAATCGAGAGATCGTGCTATATGGCAGCTATATCTAAATCTGAACTGATCTGGGCCAAATAGAAGAAAGATGTCGAAGGGCCTAACACAACTCACTGTCCCAAATTTTGGCAAAATCGGACAATAAATGCTTCTTTTATGGGCCTAAAACCTTGAATCGAGAGATCGGTCTATATGGCAGCTAAATGCAAATCTGAACCGATCTGGCCCAAATTGAAGAAATATGTTGAAGGGCATAACACACTTCACTGACCCAAATGTCGGCAACATCGGGCAATAAATGCGCCTTTTATGGGCCCTAGACCTTAAATCCAAAGATCGGTCTATATGGCAGCTATATCCAAATCTGGTCCGATCACTGTCTTAAATTTCGGCGACATCAGACAACAAATGTGCCTCCCTCTATGCCAAGACATGTATTGACATCGAGGGGTCTTATAACAGTGTGCGGACCGACACTTTGATCAAAACCTTAGAACAATACTGGGTGGACCGGAACTTAGAGACAGTATAAAACATATTCTAAGGAACAGGTGGATAAACTGTGGGTTCCATAACATAAATATAACGAAAAATGTTGCGTCGGTAACGTAACAGGTGCCATTTTATCGCCACTCCTATGCATGACCACCATAAATAACCTATTACGGATGCTGACTGTAGAGGGATTTGAAGCCGTATGCTACGCTACGATGTTATAATACTTCGAAGCGGAAAGGATCCGAATCAGCTATGCAGAAGGACCGAAAAGGTCCTTTAGATGTCATACGACTCTGCGTGTTTACGAGAAAGAAGAAGGTGGGCCAATTTAAGGCACCACGTTTCCTCAATAGAACGATTTCGATATCTGACAAGGTCAAATACTTGCGAGCGACATTGATTAGGAAAATTAATTGGAAGTGTCACATTCAGGTGTGTACTGAGAAGGCTCACAGATACTGGGCATTGTGTAGACCGGCCGTAGGCTCGAAATGGGGCCTGAATCCGAGAATAGTCCGCTGACTCTATAGAAGCGTGATTAGACCAATATTTACTTATCAATAGTTTGACGGACTGCTATGGAGAAAAAGGGCAACGTTGGGACCATACAACAAGTTCAGAGAACAGCGCTCACTAGGGCACTGGAGACTATTTTAGATGTCCGACCCATTGACATTTAGATTAAATGTGAGGCAGCCACACGGATATCAGACTTAAGGCGATGGAAGAATGGATTGAGGATGAGAGCAGCTCATATCATCGCAGTATAATCGTGGCAACGATAGGAAACCTGAAAGGAAGGGAAGAGGTTTCCGATCGGATACCTGAGACCACACTTGAAGTCAAGTGCGAGGCAATGCTGCCATCCGCACAGTCTTGGACTGACGGATTCCAAGTATTGCCGTTTGGAAGATTATGTTATGTTATGTTATGGGCCTGGGGTCTACATTGAAAACCCAGGGACTGAGATATGTTTTAGACTGCCTGCCATAATACGGTCCTGCAGGCGAAGATGCGGCGATCATGGAATGTGTGAAGTGATGTGGTTATAACGCGAAGACGTCGAGTGTGAATATCTTTACGGACAGTTAAATGGCCATAAGGGCACTAACAACCAGGAACGTAAGGTCACGAACAGTATTGAACTATAAGAAGGAGATTAACGCCTTGGTTAACCCGCAGTCCTTCCTAGTTAAGAGCGTGGGCTACCAATGCGCATGTAACACTGTAAAACAACGAAATAATTGGTAAGACAGCGAAAATCCTTTGGCGAGATCCGGATTGTGAGTAGAAAAGGTTATTACTGAAAGGAAGCAAGCAGGAGGTCAGTAAAGCTTTCGATATCATAACAGGACACGTAGGGCTACTAACTCACTTATGCAAAATCGGTGCAGCAAGTGATAGCATGTGTAGTGCGTGTGCAGAAGATGATGAGACGTTGGATCATTTCTTATGTCACTGCTCGGATTTCGCGGCTAACAGACACCGGCACTTACGGGGGGACACAGACAGCAGACATAAAACAATTTCGGCGCATGGTATGGAAAGCAATTAGGGATTTTGTAAGCAGCACGGAATTCCTGACTAAAGTTTTCTTTTTTGAGGTTACTTTTTATACCCTCCACCATAGGATGGGGGTATACTAACTTCGTCATTCTATTTGTAACTCCTCGAAATATGCTTCTAAGACCCCATAAAGTATACATATTCTTGATCGTCATGTCGTTTTCAGTCGATCTAGCCATGTCCGTCAGTCTGTCCGTCGAAAGAATAAAGCTAGCCCCTTGATATTTCGCACAAATAATTTTTATTAGTGTAGGTCGGTTGGGATTGTAAATGGGCCAAATCGGTCCATGTTTTGATATATCTGCGATATAAACCGATCTTGGGTCTTGGCTTCTTGAGCCTCTATAAAGCGCAATTCTCGTCCGATTTGACTTCAAATTTGCACGTAGTGTTTTGGTATCACTTCCAACAACTGTGAAAAGTATGGTTGAAATCGGTCCATAACCTGATATAGCTGTCATATAAACTACTCTGAGGTCTTGACTTCCTGAGCCTCCAGAGGCCGCAATTCCTATCCGATTTGGCTTAAATTTAGCATGACGTGTTTCGTTTCGACTTCCAACAACTGTGTTTAGTATGGTTTAAATCGGTGCAAAATCCGATATTGTTGCCATATAAACCGATCTTGGATCTTGACTTCTTGAGCCCATAGAGCGCGCAATTCTCATCCGATTTGGCTGGAATTTTTCATGAAGTGTTTTGTTATGACTTCCAATAACTGTGCTAAGTATGGTACATAACCTGATATAGCTGCCATATAAACCGATCTTGGATGTTGACTTTTTGAGCCCATATAGCGCACAATTCTCATTCGATTTGGCTGAAATTTTGCATGAAGTGTGTTTTGTTATGATTTCCAATAATAGTTCTAAGTATGGCGCATATCGGTACATAACCTGATATAGCTGTCATATAAACCGATCTGGGATCTTGGCTTCCTGAACCTCTAGAGGGCGCAATTCTCATCCGAATTGAAAGAAATTTTGTAAAACGGCTTCTCTCATGACCTTCAACATATGTGTCTAATACGGTCTGAATCGATCAAGAGCTTCATACAGCTCCCATATAAACCGATCTCCTGAGTTTGCTTATAAAGCCCCTACAAGGCGCAATTCTAATCAGAATGAACTGAAATATTTCACAATGACTTCTATGATTTTCAGCATTCACTTATGGTCCGAATCGGACTATAACTTGATATAGCTCCAATAGCACAACAGTTCTTATTCAATATTCTTTGTTTGCCTAAAAAGAGATACCGCGCATAGAACTCGACAAATGCGATCCATGGTGGGGGTATATAAGATTCGGCGCGGCCGAACTTAGCACGCTCTTACTTGTTAGTATTTAGAGCGCACAACATGCCGACTACTGGTTAAGGCGTATGACCATAGTGACATGGGGCGAATTGATATCCGCGCCTTCTTCTCAACCTAACCTACTATGAGTTCATAAATGGTTGTCCAAAGTTCGGACCAGGGCTGCGGTTATGGTTATGGTTATCCAATGTTCGAACCAGGGTCGGAATATTAAGCCGGAGTCGGAGAGCGGTTCGGAGTCGGGGCAAGGGTGCTCAACTCCGAATCAAACTTCAACTCCAGCTCAATAGTGTACTTCGATTTCGGTCTCAAAAACTCGACTCCACAGTCCTGGTTCAGCGGAGCCGAATTTTATGCGTTTTGACTATTTCCACGAATATTTTATTTACAAATAACTTCCAAAAACCCCCACTCATTTCGACGCTTCTGTCAAATGTTGTCACAATTTTATGAATCCATGTTAAGCGTATTTGTTACGCTCTCAACAACACTAAACATATATTTACAATTTGCAATTTTTGTTAGGTATGATTGCATTTTGTTTTCAAGTAAATTAATTTGCATATCAATTTAATGTACACTTAAATGTGCATGTAAATAAATATGTGGAAATTTGCATATGATATGTGGACATTTGTTAGGTTTTGTATTGTTACACATTGCATATGAAAATTCTATCATATAAGAAATGCTAATATTTACTAATTTATAAATATTTTATGGTATCACATATATATATTAAAATTTAAAATCAAAAATAATAACAATAATAACTACATTCAACAGAATGGTAATAAAGATAACGCAAACATTTTATGCGAATTTAATTATATTCGATTATTTATGTGATTCAATGAATATGGCACCATAAAAGTGTACGGGTTAAAAATAAACTTTACATAACAAAGTTCAGACTAATGGGGCTCTGAATGTCAATGGAGTCATATCTATTTTTGCACCAATCTGAGCTCTGTTTTATGTTGAAGGTCACAAATGGCCAAATTTCATCGAAATGAGCCAAAAATTGAGGCTTCTAGTTCCCATACTTCACATCCACCAAACAACACGAATAGTACTGTCTTGTGTAGGGCAATTTTATCCGCTTTGGGTATAAAAACCCACCACCGAAGGGTGGTGTTATATTCATTTTGTCATTCCGTTTGTAATATATCGAAATACCTATTTGCCATCCTACAAAGTATATATTCTTGATCGTCGTAAAAACCTAAGACATTCTAGCCATGTCCGTTCGTCTGCTTGTCTGTTGAAATCACGCAACACTCCTTAAAAATGAAGACATTAGGCTGAAACTTTGCCCTGATTATTTGTTTGTCCATGGGCAGGTTAAGTTCGAAGACCGATCTGTCGATTTAAAAAAATAAAAGAAACAAGTAAAAGCGTGGTAAGTACGGCCGGGCCGAATCTTATATACCCTCCACTATGGATCGCATTTGTCGAGTTCTTTTCCCGGCATCTCTTTTTAGGCAAAACAGGATATAAGAAAAGATATATCGGGTTATGAACTGATTTGAACCTGAGACAGTTGTTGAAAGTCATAACAAAATACGTCATGCAAAATTTCAGCCAAATCGGATAAGAGTTGCGCCCTATAGAAGCTCAAGAAGTCAAGTCCCCAGATCTGTTTACATCACAGCTATGTCAGGTTATGAACCGATTTGAACCATACTTGGCACAGTTGTTGGATATCATAATAAAATACCACGTGCAAAAATTCATTCAAATCGGATAAGAATTGCGCACTCTAGAGGCTCAAGAAGTCAAGACCCAAGATCGGTTTATATGGCAGCTATATCAAAACATATACCGATATGGCCCATTTACAATACCAACCGACCTACGCTAACAGGAAGTAATTGTGCAAATTTTCAAGCGGCTAGCTTTACTCCTTCGGAAGTTAGAGTGCTTTCGACAGACAGACGGACGGACAGATGGGCGGACATGGCTAGATCGACATAAAATGTCGCGACGGTCAAGAATATATATGCTTATGGGGTCTCAGACGAATATTTCGAATAGTTATAAACAGAATGACGAAATTAGTATACCCCCATCCTATGGTGGAGAGTATAAAAATAAAAGAGTTTGGGAAAGATGGAGAATAAGAGGTTTAATATTGGATTCAGTCAGGACAGTGTTGCTGCAGGCTGGAAATCACAATTGTCCCAGACAGAAACTTTCCGTCGAATACGCGACACCGCTCCAGAGAATACGCAAACGACCCACCTTAAGAAGTGGAGGTGGGGGATTGGCCTTCGTGGTACACCATTCCGTGCAGTATAGACCCATCTCAACTGCGTCTGGCCCCAGTGACCACAACATAGAGTGCATGAGGATAGCAGTCAAGTCTGGCACTTCCGAGATAGAATTATAGCGCCGGTTGGTAGCTGTGACACAGTTAATGGCCAAGCTTACAAGCCCGACATAAGTGGGCTACTGTCTGGCCACAACCCTCTGGTTCCAGGAGACTTTAATGCACATCACGTTTCATGGCATTCTCCCGCAAGGTAACGGCCAGCGGGGCATAGCTTTGGCAGAATAGACTGAAGGCTCCACGTTTTACACGGTGAATAAGGATGCCCCCACTAGGCTTAGGTGGAGGTGGAGCATTGCATTCCCTGATCTCCTGAGTGACGTAACCTGCTGAGTGACGTAAACCGATTTGAACTATTCTTAGCACAGTTGTTGAAAGTCATAACAAAACACCTCCTGCAAAATTTCAGCCAAATCCGATAATAATGGCGTCCTCTAGTGGCTCAAGAAGTCAAGACCCCAGATCAGTTTATATGGCAGCTATATCAAGTTATGGACTTATTTGAACTATTCTTAATACAGTTATTGGAAGTCATAGCAAACACGTCGTGCAAAATTTCAGCCAAATCGGATAGGAATTGCGTCCTCTAGTGACTCAATTAGTCAAGATCCCAGATCGTTTTATATTTTTCATCAAAGGGAATGTTTCCTCAAATAGTTGAAAAAATGGTCATCTTTATACTAAGTTTCCTCATCTTTTGCTCGAATCTTTAAAATTAAGACAAACATTTTTCAGACACAGAGATTCCGACTTCAAGCCTTATGTTGCTGGTTGGCTTCGCTTCTTCAGGGAAAAGGAGCCAAATTGTGGGAAGTGATGCTAATGCACCTCACTAGATATGGGGAAGATCGGGTATCAACGAAAGCGGTGACCTGTTTAAAGTTAAAAAAGTTAAAAAACCAACCTTTTTCACCAGGAGCAGGCAGGAAGTTCTAGATATCACCTTTGTATCAGAAGATATAAGCGACTGGGAAGCGTTGGATGACCACAGCTTCTCTCATTATCCTTACATTATTTTCAGCTTTGGAGAAAATACAGGCAGAGTGGTCGCTCGGCTAAATAGAAAATGGTGGAGTGGTATATAATTCGATACACATTCTTCACGTCTATCCATTCTAGACTAGAAAAGGAAATGGAAACTGCGGAGGTTATAGACATAATGGTCAAGCGGATTACGAAGACCCTGAATGACTTGCTTGTATCAGCATGTCCTAGTGGCAAGCCGAGGGGCAAACCGCGACCACCATGGTAGATCCCAGAGCTGGTTGGTCTGAGGAAGGACTGCAGAAAACTCTTTAACAGGGCTAAAGGCTTAAGAGCTCCACACGATTGGGACATCTACAATATAAGGCTGCGCTAAGAAAATATAAGGCCGAGCTGAGAAAGGCTTAGAACAAATCCTGAGTGGAATTCTGCAGCTCCGTGGAGCATACATCCGGCAACGTGGCGCCAGAAGAGGTTGTCAATAGTATGCATTCGTCGGAGATTACTGAGGACATTGTGTCTGAGCCGAAAATCTTTTGGGCGACAAGAAGTTTCGATTCCTTTAAGTCACCAGACCCTGACGATGTATTAACGGTGGAATTGCAAGCTAAGTCCGATAGACTGGCTCCTTAGCTAAGTCAGATACACTCAGCATGCAATATATACCTATGGGAGTAGGAACACAAAGGTCATTTTCATTCCGAAAGCAGGAAAACCTTACCATGCAAAGTCGAATGCTTTTCGTCAGATTAGTCTGTCATCCTTTATGTTGTTTATGGCTAGTTAAACGTTAGGAATAAGAAGCCATCATCCATCTCCTATTACAAAGTCGACACTGCGCGACTTTTGCCTCAGTTAAGTTTTTTCTAAACAGCAACAACCCTATCTCCAACAACACCTCTATCATAAATCCTTGACTTTAGCCAAACAATACCAAAAAGGAAGGAATTCCGTTTTCGCTTACTTTTTTGCATGCCATTTACCCAATAGAATCTCAGGCACAATTGTTCTATTTATTCGCCTAACACATATTGTTCACTTTTTCTTTTGTTTTGTCTTTGTATGAGCCTCCCTCCAAAGTTTATTGAACTACGGAAATAAATAAAATTAAACTCAAGATATGGCCACAATACACAATAGCGACTCCATTGTCTAGCTTTGCTCGAACAAAATGCGCAAAAATGAACAAAACGAAATAAACGAAAAAAAAAACTCCAAACATCCAACACAAAAAGGCCATTTTGAAATGTTTTATAGGCTTCTCGAACCTCACCTCCTTGACATGGGCCAATTGTGGGTTTATTCTTTTTTAACAGCTAATGGCCTTCAAAAGAACAGCAACAGTTAGCAGAAAAATGGCTTAAAGCCGAACAAAAATGCCATGGTATGTTTAGAAAACCATGAAAGCACCAAACAAGCAAAAACCAACCAAAATCTATGGCGGAAAATATCAATGAAGACGGGATTTCGTTGTGTTTGTTATGTGAAATGGAAGAGAAATCAAAGAATGAAATAATTTCTAAAGTTTTAATCAAATTGGCTGTGGAATTGGTAAGAGAATGTGGTTTATAACATAAAACACTGTTTTGCTTTGCTCGAAATGTTTAATATTAAATTGTTTTCATTTTTGATTTCTTTTTATAGTCACCACCGAAGGAAGGGAGTACATTTTCATATTTTGTTATTCACTTTGCAACGGATCAAAATATCGATTTCTGATCCTAGAAAGTATATATATACATACGTGATCTTTGAAACTGACAATATTCAGTTCATGAGTACATCAGTCTATTTTCATACCCTCCACCATAGGATGAGGGTATACTTATTTCGTCATTCTGTTTGTAACACCTCGAAATATGCCTCCGAGACCCCATGAAGTATATATCGACATTTTATGTCGATTTAGCCATGTCCGTCCGTCTGTCTGTCGAAAGCAGGAAAGTGAAACAAAACTAGCTGCTTGAAATTTTCCACAAATATTTCTTATTAGTGTAGGTCGGTTGGGATTGTAAATGGGACATATCGGTCTATGTTTTGATATAGCTGCCCTATAAACCGATCTTGGGTGTTGACTTCTTGAGCCTCTAGAGGGCGCACTTCTTATCCAATTGAAATGAAATTTTGCACAACGAGTTTCGCTATGACTTCCCACAACTGTGTTCAGAATAGTTCAAATCGGTCCATAGCCTGATATAGCTGCCATATAAACCGATCTTGGGTCTTGACTTCTTGAGCCTCTAGAGGGCGCAATTCTTATCCGATTGGAATGAAATTTTACATGACGTGTTTCGATCCGACTTCCAACAACTGTGCTAAATAAGGTTCAAATCGGTCCATAACCTGATATAGATGCGCTATAAACCGATCTTGGGTCTTGACTTCTTGACTTCTTGAGCCACTAGAGGTCAAATCGGTCCATAATCGCTCACTAGAGGGCGCAATTCTTATCCGATTAGAATGAAATTTTGCACGAAGTATTTTGTTATGATATCCAATAACTGTGCAGAGTAAGGTTCAAATCGGTAAATAACCTGATATAGCTGACATATAAACCGATCTTGGGTCTTGACATCTTGAGCCTCTAGAGGGCGCAATTCTTATCCGATTGGAATGAAATTTTGCACGACGTGTTTCGCGATGACTTTCAACAACTGTGTCAAATAAGGTTCAAATCGGTTCATAACCTGATAAAGCTGCCATATAAACCGATCTGGGGACTTGACTTCTTGAGCCACTAGAGGTCAAATCGGTGCATAACCTGATATAGCTGTAATATAAACCAATGAGGGGACTTGACTTCTTTAGCTTCTGGAGGGCGCAATTCCTACCCGATTTACATGATGTATTTTATTATGACTTTCAACAACTGTGCCAAATGCGGTTCAAATCGGTTCATAACCTGATATAGATGTCATATAAACCGATCTGGGATCTTGACTTCTTGAGCCTCTAGAAGGAGTAATTATTATCCAATTTGCCTGAAATATTGGACAACGACTTTTCCGTAACCTTCAACATACGTATCAAATATAGTCGGAATCGGTCTAAGCCTGATACAGCTCCCATATAAACCGATTTCCCTACTTTACTTCTTGAGCCTCCAGAGGGCGTAATTCCTATCCGATTTAGCTGGATTTTGGCATGACGTGTTTTGTTATGACTTCCAACAACTGTACTAAGTATGGCTCAAATCGGTCCAAAGCCTGATAAAGCTGTCATATAAACGGATCTGCGATCTTGACTTCTTGAGCCTCTAGAGGGCGCAATTATTATCCTGAGCTGAAGTTTTGTACAACGGTTTCTCCCATGACCTCCAACGTACGTGTCAAATATGGTCTGAATCGGTCTGTAGCCTGAAACTGCAGCGGTCTATGGCCTGAAACAGCACAACAGAGATACCAGGAAAAGAACTCGACAAATTTGATCCATGGTGGAGGGTACATAAGATTCGGCCCGGCCGAACTTTGCACGATTTTGCTTGCTATATATATGAAGAAGATTTGACACTGATTTTATGTGTTCAAGTTTAAAATTTACCCATCCATTGTTATAAAAAAAAGTTTAACGAGGCTCTCGTGGCGTATGATTAACACAAATTCATTTCATATCACTTATAGGCACCCCTGTTCAAAGCATATTTTCGTATTTTTTACGACTATTCCATGCCTTGGCATTTGGTTTTCAACTCTTTTAAGATTTTATTTAAAGATATGTTGGATTCTTTTATTTATTTCCTGTCACACTAAACCAAAAGCGAAAAGCACAACATATATAAACATATTTCAAATTCGATGGGGCTCGTAAAAAACAAAATAACAAAAACAGCAACAAGAACAAGAGCAACAAGAAACTCGTACACTCACAACTTCAACAGTTTGGTTTTTATCTCTAACTGAACATTCCATGTTTTTTAGTTGCTAAGCATGACGGGTATGTCATTTCAGCTCAGTTTTCTTGTTGTTTTTTCATGGTTTCTTCAACTTTTTGTTTCGTATTTCATTTTTTCAATTTCGCCAGCCTTGTTTAGTAGTATCCAGGGTTATTATTCTACTCATCGATCAAAGTCACAGTCAAGAGCATTGGAATGTAAGGATAATGACAATGGCGCTGATGATAATGATGATGGTGATGCTGATGGCTTTGGCAGCCTGACGATGATGGCTGTAATGATGATGATGACGATGGTGATGGCCATGTTGATGTCTTTGGTACATTGCTGCGTGGATAATAATGACGCTTTTTATGATGACTACGACAAAGTGTCGTAGAGTTTGTCATATTAGCGTAACATTTTATAAATGTGTCTTGTTGTTTTTGACAGATACCATAACACCAGGGGAATTTAAATTAAAAGGGAAATATGAATTAAACTGTAAAAAGGATTGCAACAGGCCCTTATGAATGACAATTGGGTGGGGGAAGAAATATATGCCATACAAGTTGAAATTCTTGTTTCCTAGTTCATTTCGCTGTCATTCTCTTGTTTCCCATCAGTGTCAACACCTGTGTTGTCATGATTCCACCTTTATAGGAAATGACACATTTCAACAAAAGTCGATATTTCTAGAGATTACAGGCATGAATGATTACCCAAAAACCTATTGTCGATAGACAATCAATCTCAATAATATGTCACAAAGACACATTTTGCATAGATTCAATGTCAGTCATGCGTGCAAGTTATCTATCATCGTGGCGGAAAAGAGAAAAGAATAATCATTTGATTGGTTATGAGTGGTTATGTGCTTGAATTTGAGACACCATTTATGATGTAATCGATTATTTGGAACCGTTTTAAAGAATCTTCTGTTAGAGGACAATTTTATGTTGATCCTGCCAAAGTTGGGAGAAGGTTAGGATTATGGACTAACAAGTAAAAAGGCCGAACCGAAATATAGATACCCACCACCTCGGGTATATATATAAACCACCTTTCGTTAAAATTTGGTGATAAATGCATACCTAATATCCCATAGCTATATCGAAATATGTTCCGATTTGGACCCATTACTTATAACAACAAGTCATTGTTCAATTGTGTATAACAAAATATTGGTCTTTGAGTAGCTATATCTAAATCAAATTTGAGTGAAATCGGATTATAAATGGGCTTTTATGGGCCCAAAACCACAAATCGAGAGATCGGTCTATATGGCAGCTATATCCAAATCTGAACCGATCTGGGCCAAATTGAAGAAAGAAGTCGAAGGGCCTAACACAACTGACTGTCCCAAATTTCGGCGACATCGGACATTAATTGAGCCTTTTATGGGCCTAAAACCTTAAATCGAGAGATCGGTCTATATAGCAGCTATATCCAAATCTAGACCGATCTGGGCCAAATTGAAGAAGGATGTCGAAGGGCTTAACACAACTCACTGTCCCAAATTTCAGCAAAACCTGGTAATAAATGTGTCTTTTATGGGCGCAAGACCTTAAATCGAGAGATCGGTCTATATGGCAGCTACATTCAAATCTGGACCAATCTGGGCCAAATTGAAGAAAGACGTCGAAGAGCCTAACACAGCTCACTGTCTCAAATTTCAGAAAAATCGGATAATAAATGTGGCTTTTATGGGCGCAAGACCTTAAATCGAGAGATCGGTCTACATGGCAGCTATATCCAAATCTGTACCGATTTGGGCCAAAATGCAGTGCAAAGTGCAGTCGAAGAGCCTAACACAATGCACAGTCCCAAATTTCGGCGAAATTGGATAATAAATGCGCCTTTTATGGGCCCAAAGCCTTAAATCGAGAGATCGGTCTATATGGCAGCTACATTCAAATCTGGACCGATCTGGGCCATATTGAAGAAAGACGTCGAAGAGCCTAACCCAACTCACTGTCCCAAATTTTAGCAAAATCGGATTATAAATGTGGCTTTTATGGGTCTAAGACCCTAAATCGGCGGATCGGTCTGTATGGGAGCTATATCCAAATCTGGACCGATATGGGCCAAATTAAAAAAGGATGCCGACTGGCCTAAATCAACTCATTATCCCAAATTTCAGCAAAACCGGATCATAAATGTGGCTTTTATGGGCTTAAGACCCTAAATCGGCGGATCGGTCTGTATGGGAGCTATATCCATATCTGGACCGATCTGGGACAAATTAAGGAAATATGTCGAAGGGCTTAACACAACTCACTATCCCAAATTTCAGCAAAATCGGATAATAAGTGTGGCTTTAATGGGCCTAAGACCTTAAACCGGCGGATCGGTCTATATGGGGGCTATATCAAGATATAGCCCGATATAGTCCATCTTCGAACTTAACCTGCTTATGGACAAAAAAAATCTGTGCAAAATTTCAGCTCAATATCTCTATTTTTAAAGACTGTAATGTGATTTCAACAGACAGGCGGGCAGGCGGACTGGATATTTCGGAATGGATATTTCAATGTGTTGCAAACGGAATGACAAAATGAATATACCCCCATCCATCGGTGGTGGGTATAAAAATTATGGGATTTAACCTACTTGCCTTTACCCCTTTATATGTCACACGATTCAGAGTTGGCGCCTTCAAACCAAAGTTGCTGGTATAAACTTTTTGTGGGAGAGTATCTCCGGTAAACAGAACGAAGATAAATGGGAATTGTTGTTTCCCAGCCGACACGAGATAACGTTGGAACTTTGAGCATCGACTTGTGGGGTGTTCATCGTTATCACGGGAAACTTAGCTTAAAGCTGCAGAGTGCGTTCACAGGTTGTGGATATTGAAAAGCTTTGTGGTTATGCAGAGTAGCGGCAAATATGGCCGCGGACAGTCAGCGACTTCGAGAGGAGAATCTCAGTGAGGGGTCAGCTGGCACTGACTCTATTTAAATAGCGAATGTCAATTATACTCCATGTGACAAAACGTGTTTTTGGCGCCTTCAAATAACCAATGGTAAATATCAGCGTCTGTTCTCAGGTTAAGGGCGGTTTGATTTGCTTTTTTTGATTTGATTTGCGGCTCTCCAAATCGAGGGATACATGTGCCATTCCAAATAATCCATGCGGTTGGGCCGCTTGGCCAGTATCTCGCACCCCGGAAGATTATAGGAATTGCAAATTTGCCCATGAACATTCCATTAAGGAACAGGCGCAAACTTCTCACATATCAATGAGTGCTGTCCGATTCAAGTTTAAGCTCAATGATAAGGGACCTTCATTTTATAGCCGAGTCCGAGCGGCGTACCGCAGTACGACACCTCTTTGTGGAGAAGTTTTCATATGGCTGCCATACCAAATGGTACTGTGACTCCCTAACGTCGACAGCAATAGGAGGGGACAACCACCGCTGACAATTTTCATGATGTTCTCGCCAGGTTTCGAAGCCAGGCGTTCAGCGTCCTTAATTTAAAACAAGGGGCAAATATAGACCGCCTTGTGGTCAACAGAACTGGTTAGTCAAAGGAAGAGAAGCAGAAGACTCTTCAATAAGGCAAAAGGAAATAAGCACTACTGGATTTGAGCAACTTAAGGTTGAGCTCAGAAAATACCAGAGCATCCCGAAAAAGGCTCAGAACCAATACTAGATGGAATTCTACAGTTCTGTGGAGGATGCATTCGAAGCCTCTAGATCCGAACCTTTAAACTTATTGCGGCAGGATAAAGTCAAAAGTCATGGAATTTATGGGTAATGTCTAGTGAGGAAAGACTTAGGGATACACATTTCCCGGTAAACTCTCTAATGAACAAAGTGGCCTCAGAAGAAGTTGGGGCTGATATGCATTCGTCGGTGATTGCGGCGAAAATTGTGTCTGATTCAAAAATCCTTTGGGTAATACAAAGTTTTGACTCCCATAAATCGCCAGAATCTGATAATGCTTCACCCTTTGAATTGCAAGCTATATCCGATAGACTGGCTTCTTGGGCAAGGGCAATAAACTTTGCTTGTGACAGCATGACAAAACAGCAAACAAACAGCAAGAGCAAGTCCGCTGAAACCGCTATTAGCAATCGTTGGGATCTAAACCTCATGTCATCCCATGGCTGTATATTTTAGTGATCAGACTAATAATGCAATATTGTGTTGTGAACTGGTTGACAGTACTTCAAAATCAAACCAACTGTTTAATACACTTCAGGATCCAAAGGAAGGTTTGTTTGTGCATCTAAGCCGCATTGGGGATGACACCATTTGATGCACTTTAATTAATGCTGCCTACACTGTGTTATCCATGGTACTACGACCGATATCGAAAAATGGGCCTGAATTCGAGGATAGCCCACTAGCTCTATAGGAGCGTGATTAGACTAATACTTACTTACGCCTCAGTAGTTTGGTGGACTGCTACGGACAAAATTGTATTGGCATAGGCGGAGCGATAAGCACCAAGCCCACAAGAGCACAAGAGACTATTCTAGTTATCCGACCCATTCACATACAGATTAAGTGTAAGGCAGCCACTGCGGCTGTGAAACATAAGGCAATGGGAGAACAGATTGAGGATGGGAGCATATCATACCATCGCTGTTTAATCCAGGCGACGATAGGAAACCTGGAAGGTAGGGAAGAGATTTTCGATCGGATACCTGGGATGAATCTTGAAGTCGAGTGCAAAGCACTGCTGCCATCGGCACAGTCTTGGATTTACGGAGCCCTAGTATTGCCATCTGGAAGATCATGTTACACGGATGGATAAAACCTAGAGGACAGAGTGGGCCTGGGCGTCTACATTGAGAACCCAGGCACTCAGATCTGTTTTAGACTGCCTGACCATAATAGGGTCCTGCAGGCGGAGATCCGGGCGATCACGGAATGCGTGAAGTGGTGTGGTGCTAACGCGAGATCGTCGAGTATGAACATCTTTACCGACAGTAAAACTGCCATAAAGGCAATTACAACCAGGACGGTAAGGTCACGAACAGTCTTGCAGTGTAAGAAGGAGATTAACGCCTTCTCTGAGGATGGCAAAATCCGCATCGTTTTGGGTTCCGGGCCATAACGGAGTAAGGGGAAATGAAAGGGCAGACGATTTGGCGGTGAAGGCAGGAGGACTGCTGTCAATAAATTTGGTTAACCCGAAGCCTTCCAGGTCGACGTGGTCCGAGTTAAAGGAGTGGGCGACGAATGCGCATGCAACATTGTGGAACAGCGAAACGGTCGGTAGGACGGCGAAAATCCTTAGGGGAGGATCCAGATCGTGAGAAGACGAGGCTATTACTGAAAGGAAGTAAGAAGGAGGTCTATTTAACTATTGGTATCATAACGGAACACATAGAACTTCGAGATCACTTATGTAAAATTGGTGCGGCAAGTGATAGCATGTGTAGGGCATGCGGGGAAGATGATGAGACTTTGAAGCATTTCCTTTGTCATTGCCCGGCTTTCGCTTCTAACAGATACCGGCACTTAGGTGGTGACACAATACCAGACATGAACCAACTTAGGTGAGTGGTATTGAAAAAAATTAAGGATTTTCTAAGTAGCATGGAATTCCTAACTTAAAATTTTCTTTTTCGAGGTAATTTTTTTAGTTTTTAGAGCGCACAACAAGGCGGATTAATATTTTCACCCTCTTTTCAACCTAACCTATTAACCAATCTTCCCAAAATTTTGTACAACGCTATCCTCGACGGCTTCCGCAATGTTTGTAAAGTTTACTCGAAATCGGTTCGGATTTAGATATATCTCTCATATATATGTTCACGTCCGATTTGCAGTAACATTGCAATCAAAAGGCCATTTAATTCTCTCGAAATATGGCAGGAATGATTATCTCTTGCTTCTCGACATTATAGATGAATTTCATGGAAATCGGTTCAGATTTAGATATAGCTGTCATATATGTATATCGCCCGATTTTCATTTCCAGAGCCACTACAAGAGCATTTTTTGACCAATCTTACCAAAATTTTGCACAATGATTTTCTCGACGAGTACCACATTATCCAATTTTGGGTAATTTGCAATAATGTTGTCATTTGTCAATGTTGTCATTTGTCAATTTTACAGTGTACCGTACATCCCTAAGCTTACCGACCGCGCATCTTTGGGAAATATCATACTTGACGAAAACTCAACAACAGCATATAAATCAAACAAAACTCTAAACCAAATATTCAGGAAAAAAGGAACAACAACCAAAACAGACAAACTCAAACTAAGCAACGTCGTATACGAAATTACGTGTGATGGAGATCAACAAGAAAAATGCAACAAAAAATATGTGGGAACCACCAGACGCACACTAGGCACTAGGTTGGCTGAACACGAAGCCGACATAAGAAAAGGGAGACAATCGACAGCACTAGCACAACATATAAAAGAGAGCGGACATGCGGCAAACTTTAAGACAGTAAGAGTACTTGACAGAGAGAAAATAGAGAACAAGCGATACACATTAGAGAGCCTACGGATTCAACAAAGACTTAAAGAGTCGATAAACACCAAAGAAGACAAAGACAACACTAAGCTGCAGTATTCCATTGCAATAACTTGAAAACGACTGTTCTGTGATATTAGTAATAAGTTTAGACTTTATATACTTCCCTCAAAGTGCAATTATTTATATTATTATATTTTCTGTGTCGTGGTGTCCAGTTTTTATAGTAATATAAGTAATTCAACGAAGATGTAAAATTAATCGTAAGTCTAAATGAAAAAACTAAGCAATACAAAACATATACTTTATACAAGAATACTTTAAACAGGAACTTCAATAAACTCTGTCCTGATGAAGTTGGAAAAAATAACCAACGAAACGTCGAGAGAAAAAATGAAAACGATTTGTTTTATTTAAAAAATCCTCAACCTGACCAAAAAAGCCCATCAACAAAACAAAAAAACATTAAATATTCACATTGGTCATCAAAAACACAAAAACAAAATATCTCATTCGGAGGGCCTGCCGATACATACAGAAAATGCAACAAACACTGTCTACAACGAACAACAACATCAACATGAACAACTTCTTTCAACACACAAAATGTAAGTACAACACAGAAACGACCTTTGTACTCAAACAATACTGCCGATCAATAACAAAGCTTGCGAAACTGACAGAGAGAAGCAATTTTCTCCTAACATGCAGAAAGTCAAATGTAACACCAACACACTTACACAATCAAACAAAGAACATCACCAACTTATTCCGACTGACAACAACAAAAACAGAAACAGAGAAGATACTCGCAAAACTAAACTCAAAGCTACTCAATGTAGAAATAAGAGAAACGCACATACATATAAAACAAACAAAACAAGAGATAGCAAAGATAGAGGGAGATATAAGCAATACACTGAACGAAACGGAACTCTCAATTTTCAAGAATGGACAATGGGATAGATATAAGAATATAAAAACTAGGACAAAGGAAATACACTCAGCGAAATTAAATAAAATAAGATCGGATAAATTCTCGAAACATAATCTACGGTTCAATGACAATTGGTTTGTCAATAAAACAGAAGTAACATTTCCGACAGAGTGTAAATGGCTACTATCTATGGGGTCAAAATTTGCACTCCCAGTCAACAAAGACAATTTTGCACCAGTTCCACTTATCGCGGACATTGAACAGTGGGTGCAGAATATAGATGACGTCCGGGAGAAAGAAACAGCTAGGTCCAAAATAGCTAATAGAATTACGAATTTTAAGCGAAGCATGAGAAATGATGACAGAGAGAAATTCATATTAGGAATCTATGAAGAAACAAAGGAGATAATTGATGCAAACAGAGACACGATTATGGTCACAACTGCAGACAAGGGGAACAAAACAGTAGTCATGTCAAAGAAGGAATATCACCAGAAGATGAACCAATTATTTGCGGATAAAACAACCTATAGACCAATCGACGTGGATCCTACGGAGAAACTCCAAAAAGTTAACAATAAAATTATCATGGAACTATTCAAAAGTAAACATATAACAAAATGGGAAAAAACTAAATTAGACAGCATTTCACCGCAATCGCCAGAACTATACGGACTGCCGAAAATTCATAAGGATGGCACTCCCCTCCGGCCTATATCTTCGTCAATGAACGTCCCCTGCTATGCTCTTTCGAAACACATTGGAAACATACTAAAAACTATAATTTCGACGGAATACAATGTTAAAAACTCTCTAGAACTGAAACAACAACTCGGATCTATCACTTTGGATAAAGATGACATTATCGTCTCCTTCGACGTGGTATCGTTATTTACTAACATACCGATATATCTAGCCATTAAGAAAATTATGGATAAATGGGATACACTTCGGGTTAATACCACCATTCCAAGACAGACATTCCTCAAAATTCTCAATTTCTGCCTGAAAGATAACAATTACTTCACGTATGCTGGAAAACTTTACCAACAAACTTATGGTATGCCAATGGGGAACCCACTCTCACCAACGATTGCGGATATTGTACTTGACACCCTTTTGGACGACGTAATGGACGAACTGCAGAGTATGAACATAACGGTAAAATTTATAGTGAAGTATGTAGACGACCTGTTCGCGGTGATAAACAAAAAAGATGAAACAACGATAATGAAATTAATGAACGCGTATCACAACAAATTAAAATTTACGATAGAAAAGGAAACTCGTGCAGAGTTACCGTTCCTGGATATGAAGATAATAAGAAATGGAAATACGTTAATAACAAACTGGTACGCGAAACCAACAGCATCGGGAAGAATGATTAATTATAACTCTACGCAACCACACAGCACGAAAATTAATACGGCCAAGAACTTCATCCACAAAGTTCTACTGTTAAGCGATGAACGTTTCAAAGCAGACAACATAAATAAAATACAACAAATTTTAAAACAGAACAATTATCCAATGGCATTAATAAATAATTTAATTCGCGACGTCACCAACGGATCCAAACGACCCCATGAAGAAAAAGCATCAACGACGAAAAAATTTTACAGTGTACCGTACATCCCTAAGCTTACCGACCGCGCATCTTTGGGAAATATCATACTTGACGAAAACTCAACAACAGCATATAAATCAAACAAAACTCTAAACCAAATATTCAGGAAAAAAGGAACAACAACCAAAACAGACAAACTCAAACTAAGCAACGTCGTATACGAAATTACGTGTGATGGAGATCAACAAGAAAAATGCAACAAAAAATATGTGGGAACCACCAGACGCACACTAGGCACTAGGTTGGCTGAACACGAAGCCGACATAAGAAAAGGGAGACAATCGACAGCACTAGCACAACATATAAAAGAGAGCGGACATGCGGCAAACTTTAAGACAGTAAGAGTACTTGACAGAGAGAAAATAGAGAACAAGCGATACACATTAGAGAGCCTACGGATTCAACAAAGACTTAAAGAGTCGATAAACACCAAAGAAGACAAAGACAACACTAAGCTGCAGTATTCCATTGCAATAACTTGAAAACGACTGTTCTGTGATATTAGTAATAAGTTTAGACTTTATATACTTCCCTCAAAGTGCAATTATTTATATTATTATATTTTCTGTGTCGTGGTGTCCAGTTTTTATAGTAATATAAGTAATTCAACGAAGATGTAAAATTAATCGTAAGTCTAAATGAAAAAACTAAGCAATACAAAACATATACTTTATACAAGAATACTTTAAACAGGAACTTCAATAAACTCTGTCCTGATGAAGTTGGAAAAAATAACCAACGAAACGTCGAGAGAAAAAATGAAAACGATTTGTTTTATTTAAAAAATCCTCAACCTGACCAAAAAAGCCCATCAACAAAACAAAAAAACATTAAATATTCACATTGGTCATCAAAAACACAAAAACGAAGTTATTACAGTTTGAACATATTTGCTCGAAATGTGATACGGATTGTTTAATAACCCATCTGAAAACATCAGGCGAGGTCCATCAAAATTGGTTCAGAATTAGACATAGCTCCCACTTTGTACCTATAGGGTAGGTGTAGGGTATTATAAAGTCGGCAACGTCCGACTTTTGTCTTTCCTTACTGGTTAAAGACTGTAGCGTGATTTCAGCAGACAGACAGAGGGATGGACATAACTAGATGGTCTTAGATTTTTACGACGATCAAGAATATATAGAAGAATATATATACTTAATAGGGTCGGAAATGGATATTTCGATGTGTTGCAAGCTGAATGACAAAATGAGTAATACTCCCATACTTCGGTGGTGGGTATAAAAATTGCATTTACATGCATTGCTTACATACTGCATCAGACCTCCTACTATATGGTATTTAAGTCTGATGGACGGCGCTTCAAAAGTCCACCAATTGTTCAATGCTCAGCCAAGGACGGCTGGTTGATGCACACCAAATTTGTGGCTTCTACAGCCTTAAAAGTCCACATCGGATAAAAAATATATATGGGAGCTATATTTAAATCTGGACCGATTTTTATGAAACACACATATGAGGAAGTTGAATAAAACGGCCCATGCCAAATTTTGTAAGGATGGGACCAAAATTGTGGCTACTAAATCTGAACCGATTATGATGAAATTTTGCTCACATATTCGAACATCACACGAAACATTTAATTCCAAATTTGTAAAGATCGCACCAGAATTGCGGCTCCTACAGCTTTAAAAGGGTATATCGGATGAAAGATATATATGGGAGCTATATCTAAATCTGAACCGATTTCAAAAAAATTTTGCAAGCATTTTGGGTCGGTAAAAAAAACACTTCGTGCCAAATTTTGTAAGGATCGGACAAAAATTGTGGCTTCTACAGCTTTAAAAGGGCACATGGGATGAAAGATATATATGGGAGCTATATCTAACTCTGGACCGTTTTTTTTCAAATTCAATAGCGTTCGTCCTTGGACCAAAAAAGACACTTATGCAAAATTTCGATTACAAGAATACATGGACAGACGGACATAGCTAAATCGAATCATGAAGTGATTCTAAGCTGATCCGTATACTTATCGATGGATCTAGCTCTTCTCCTTTTTATTATTATTTCGTTGCAGCCTAGTCAAGGTTTACCCATTGCTCTCAAACAATCACCATTTAATCGCAAAAACAACTTTTCACACAGTTAAATCGACCCTTCTTTTTTTTGGTTGAAGGCAATTTTCTTCTAACATGTTTTTGTGATTTTGTCCATGTATTGGCTATAATCTAAGGAAATGTTGCTATCATTTATAACAGCCGTCGGAAACGCACAAACACTCTTTGCGTCTGTTTGTATGTCAAGTCAAGGCACCCAAAAAGCTTCATTTCCCGGCGAAGTGAAAAAATAAACGACCCAAAACCAGAAAAATTCCATATTGCCACACTACCAAAATTTAAGTTTGTGTTGTTTTTTTCTTCTTTTTTCAAATCTTTAAAATTCCCAACGCCTCGACCACAGACTCATACCCACAGCTTAAAGCACGATGCTAAATCTAAAGACTTACATAAATTATGACTTAAGAGTAACAAGGGTCCTTTTATTTCCTTTAGCTCTGGAGAAATAAACAACACTAAGGGAGCTGACATAGACGAAATCACAAAACAAGGCGAACTATTAATACCCTATACTACACAAGCATACCCTCTACTACACTAAAGAAGTTTGGAAAGTTAAATTGGACTAGGGGTTTGTTCCGAGTTTAATTCCTTACAGCAAAATAGCGCTGATGCCTAGGCCTTCATCAGTAATTCGTCTACAGTCGTAGACTGGTAACCCATCGGCTCTTCATGTTCTTCAACTGGCTTACTACAAGGATGTTCATATGAATTGTAAATAGGCGGAATACATCTATGCCGCTATAAATGATTGAATCTTACTCATCGACACTATTGGATACCTACAGCAGAAATGTTTTTTTTCGTATTCTAAGCACACTGTCGGAAAAAGAGAAGGAATGATTTTTATCATCTTCCAATACCTCTCCTCGACCTTTTGCAATGCTACTAGCTGCACGATAACTCAGTACGGTGCATTATGGGCCTCAGAGGCAATATGACACACCTACGGGGAAGCTTGTTCAATAAACCTACCATTACTTTACTTACTACGACAGAAGATTTCTTCCACTAGCCGAACGTAGAATAGCGTTCCAAGCGCCTCGATCTAATGCGCTCATTTTATAATCTCTGTCACCATGTTTCGAGGAGTCTCCCACAACTTGATCTTTCTATCCGGCTTTTGGTCGTCCCGGTTTGCGGGTACCACCGTGTTTGACTTCAAAAGACTTCTTAACCGAAGCTTCTTCATCCATGCTAACAACTAGACCTAGCCAACGCAGCCGCTGGATTTTGGTACGTATAAATATGCTATCGTCGTCTTACAGCTCATACAGCTCGTGGTTCATACGACGCCTACATTCTCCATTAACCCACACTGGTCCATAAATTTTACGAAGAATCTTTCTCTTAAACACTCCAAGCACTTCCTCATCTGCTTTCACAAGTACCCATGCCTCAAAACCATATAACAACACAAGTACTATCAGTGTCTTGTATAGTGTAATCTTCGTCTGTCGAGAGGTGGCCTTATTGCTAAACCGCTTACTCAATCCAAAGTAGCATCTTTTTGCCAGTACTATTCTTCGCTTCATCTTAAAACTGTTGACAGTAGTTTCGGTTACGGCAGTGCCGAGGGAGATAAAGTTACTGACTATCTCAAAGTTGTGGTTCCCAACTTTGTCCATTTGCTTTATCTGATCGGTTGTACAGGGAGTTTTGGGAGTTGATACCATCCACTTCGTCTTATCTCCATTTACTGCCATACAAAGTGAGTCTGACTGACTCTCTTTCGATTCTTTCAAAGGTTGCAGTTACTACTTCCGGTGACCGACCTATGATATCGATGTCGTCGGCAAAGGCAAGTAACATGTGTTCTCTTGTGAGTAGTGTGTCATATCTATTCACATCTGAATCTCGTATAATCTTCTCAAGATAGGCTGTCTCCTTATCTGAAACCACGTTTGGTATTAAATGGCTCGGAGAAAATCTTTCCTATTCTCACTAAAGAACATGTGTCAGCAAGTGTCATCCTGCAGAGTCTTATCAATTATGCAGGGATACCAAACTCAGTCAACAAAGAGATGGTAGGTGTTGATTTGTCCCTCCCGGGTCTTTTTCAGGATTTGGAACAGTGTGAATATCTGGTCTAGGGTGGATTTACCAGCTCTAAAGCCGCACTGATAGGGCCCAGTTATCTCATTGACTTTAGGTTTTAATCTTTTACACTGCACGCTCTAGAGTATCTTGTATGCGATGGGGAGAGACTTATTCCTCTGTAGTTGGCACATTCCGTCTTGTCTCCTTTCTTATGTACGGGACATAGTATGCTGAGGTTCCAATTATCGGTTTTGCGTTCTTCTAGCCCGATTACGCTGATAATCTGATGCATACGCCTTATCAGGGTGTCGTCTCCGGTCTTAAATAGTTCAGCGGGTAACCCGTCGGCTCCTGCCGCCTTGTTGTTCTTTAGTCGGGTCACTGCTACTTGGACCTCATTCTGACTAGGAGGTAAACATTCTATACCATCATCATTGATTGGTTCTGCGGTATCCTCTTTGCCGCCATCTGCGGACACTAGCAGTTGGGTAAAATGTTCTTTCCACATCCTCAGCATGCTATCTGTGTCAGTCACCAGATTTACTTCTTTGTCTCTGTAGGAGGATGTGCCTGCACCAAAGCCATCGGTTTGATGTTTCATTCTTTGGGTAAAATTTCGGCCCTCATTCTGACTCCTGTACATCTCAAATCGCTCACACTCACGTCTTCCATTTCCTTTATCTTTCTGCGGAATAGACGTTTCTCCTCTCTACTTTTCTCCCGATACCTGTTCTGATTGCTCTGAATGCCGCATTCTTGGCTTCAGTAGCATCTCGACACTCTTGGTCGTACCATGGGTTTCTTGGGGGAGACTTCCGGCACCCAAGTTCATATTTCACTGCATTTTACATGAAGTGTGATAAATGGTTTGCCACTGTCATTATATAATCGGAACAGGGAGTGTTTTCATCAAGCAGTTGGGTCAGTCGAGTGGAGTATGCCGTTGTCAACTGTTGTGTTTTCAGATTTTCAATGTCCAGCTTCCGTGCAGTGTCAGATCATACTTTCCTCGCCATGTACGAACGGGTGCGAACCTTTGCTGCTATAACCGCAGGTGTACCCCAGGGCTCTGTTCTTTCTCCTTCTCTTTTTCCAATTTTCATCAACGTTCTGTTGGGTCAGACATCGAATCCGATCTACTCATTTGGGGATGATAGTAATCTCTGTTATTCGTACTCATTGGACCATAGGCCGAGTCTTCGAGAGATTGAGGGTAAGAGGTGGGTTATGGACGATACACTCTGCTGGGATTTGCTGGCCATTTCTGAGTGAGGTCGAATGAATCGAGTAGATTTTAATGCACGGAAGACTCAATGCTGCTTGTTGTCACACAAACGATTCGCTTACCCATTACGACGGTGTAGATGTTGAGCAATCAGAAGCTCTTGATGTTCTGGGCATGAAAATACAAAGTGATGTCCGTTCGGCTAAACATGTATTTGAAGTGTCGAAAGAAGCATTCAAGTGTTTAGGCTTCCTTAAACGGTGTAAGAATTACTTCACTCCGTCTGATCTTCTTAACATCTGCACCTCTTTTATAAGGCCGAAAATGGAGTACAACTTACATGTATGGGCTGGAGCTTCAAAATCATCCCTGGAGCTACTGGACCGTGTACAGAGGAGAGAGATGGCGTTGATTGAGGGCAGTGGGTTATCCAACTCTATTGCCTCCCTTCATCATCGTCGCTATGTGGGTTGTTTGGCGCTGTTCTATCGGTATTTTCATGGTGTGAGTTCGTCTGATATTAGTCTTCTTATTCCTGATGTAAGGATGTATGTCAGGGATAACAGACATTTCAGGAACTCACACCCGTTTATAATTAATGGGCCAGAGGACAGCATAATGCATTATAGAGAGAATTCTGATTTCGCCCGAACCGCGACTTCCGGCTAATGTTTTTTCCACCCACTTTGACATCCAAGGATTTAAGACAAATGTCAATAAGCACTACATCCTTTCCCCCCTCCAATTCCTAATTTCCTCTCGCCAACGCAATGCACTGCATTCATAGGGGACATCCCCTGCGTGTTGGCTGACAGAAAAAAACATGGTAATGATACAAATTTATATTCGCTCAACTGATCGATCGTACATCTAACACGCTGGATGAATGCCTTCCATCTATCACAACGTGATCAATTTGGTTCCTCGTGTTTCGATCGGGTGGTAGCCGCGGCGAAATCTATTAGCCTCAACCTATTATCGGACGTTATCTCGTGGAGTCTAAACTTTTCGACTGTTGGACCAAAAATGTCTTTCTTCCCTATTTTCGCATTAAAATCTCGCAGAACGATTTTAATATCATGGGCGGGGCAGCGGTCATATTCTCTCTCAGGCACTCTTAAAAAATATCCTTGGTCTGCTCGTCCTTGTTCTCGGTCGAGGCATAGGCACAAATAAGGTTGATGTTAAAGAATTTGGCTTTTATGAGGATTGCGGCTAGCCTCTCATCCACCGGAGTAAAGCTGGAGACAAGGAGTTTCAGTCGCCGACTAACCACAAATCCACAGCCAAATTCATGTCTGGTGTTATGGCAGCTATAGAATAGTTGGTTTCCGTTTAGGGTTGTTGTGACGCCATTCCCAATCCATCGCACTTCCTGTAAGGTGGTAATATCCGCCTTGTACTTCTCTAATACCACCGCAGCGCCGTGGGTTCGAATCCTGGCGAGACCTTCAGAAAAAATGTTCATCGGTGGTTTTCCCCTCCTAATGCTGGCAACATATGTGAGTTACTATACCATGTAAAACTTCTCTCCAAAGAGGTGTCGCACTGCGGCACGCCGTTCGGAATCGGCTATAAAAAGGAGACCCCTTATTATTGAGCTTAAAACTTGAATCGGACTGCACTCATTGATGTGTAAAGAGTTTGCCCCTGTTCCTTAGTGGAATGTTCATGGGCAAAATTTGCATTTTACTTCTCTAATACATCCGCCAGCTCCTATTCTACACCTTCTCTATAAAGAGTGCGCACATTCCAGGTGCAGATCCGCAAATCATGGTCCTACCAAAGATGACACTAATCCGAACTGTAACTTGGTATCCAACATCACCCAGTTTATTTCCTCTAAATCTTCTGCATATCATAGTTGGTGGGTGATGTCAGCCTCCCTTGGCGGGGTTGCTTCCGAACTTATGTGGCTCCTTATGAAGAGCACATTGAGAAACCCCCTATTTCCAACCGCATAGGGTAGCCTACCACATTTTCAGGTACACCAAACACAAAGACAAATTGAAAATTCCTACCATCCAATAGTGAAGCGTATAACAAAGCGGTGCTGACTAAGACTCATCCCCATACCCATTTTTATCCTTGTGCCGAACGTTATTGGCATTTTTGGGAATGGGTCTGTTAGTGTTGCTTCTGTTGTTATTATTAGCATTGTTCCTGGAGCCAAAACATCAATATGATTATAGGCACTGAAGTCATTACCTATCAACATCATTGCTGCCATCATCATCAACGGCCTTCTGTATCCCCTTCTGCCACCCAAACACCATCACAACAACAGAAGAGCCAACCAATGCTGCTGTCGTCGCCGCAGGCAAACAACATCAAAATCATGTGAGAATCATTGACTTCGACAGCCTAAATATTGCCAAGGATGCGATGGCCAGAAAAGCAAATACTCCTAAAGTGTATGTTTGTGTGTGTTCGCTTGTTTGTTCAGTTGTTCAATGTTAGTTGTGCATATGATGTCTGCAGATGTGTATATTTAAACGTAAATATGTAGCCAGCCAGAGTACACACATACAAATGTTATTTAGATCCCTAAAAACAAGGCAGCAAAAAAAAAACAATCAACCTTTTTTTGGCTGCAGCAGCCATACCAACCGACAAGCTTGCCAACAACACTTTCTCACATTCTCACAATAAACATGGCATAATGTGTGAAAACATTTAAGCGAGAACAATTTTCTACCTTCTCAATCCAACTGTCCCCACTTTCTCTTACACGGGAGACGGAGAGCAGAGGCTCCGTCTCCCGTATTGTACACCAGGCCAGCAGACAAGCATGTGTTTAACAAGGTCTCTTTTAGGCAAGGCTTTCGAAATACTTAAACATCTCTGGGTGAGTAGATGTGAAAGTTGGTGTGTGTGTTTTTATAGCTGAGTCGCTTCATGTGTCAAGTCAATAAGCAAATCCCCCGTTTGTAACAGATTCATTTTGCCGTACATGCTGTTGCCTTTTCCGTGATTCAAGTGTAGCGTAGGCCACTTACCATAGTTTCAGATGATGGAATTTTCAACAGGATATGGTCCAGCCTTAGACCATTAAATACAAAGCTTTTATTCAAAGTATAGCACAGCAAAGAGCTTTTAAAAATCAAGGCATGTCTTGCCTCTGTCAGACATGAAATCGCGATTTTAGAAGCCAGTCAAATACTTTATTGACAACACATCGGAAGAGTCAAAACGAGAAAATGAGACAAGTAAAAAGGCGTTAAGATCGGCCGGACCGAACTTTGGATACCCACCGCTTCGGGTATATATGTGAACCACATTTCATCCGGTGAAAAATGCATAATTTATGTCCCAATAGTAGCTATATCGAAATATGGTCCGATTTGGATCAAATTCCGCACGGATATTGAGTGACCTACTAAGTACAAGTCATTGTTCAATTTGGTAGAACAATTTGGTATTTATATCCAAATATAGACAGATCTGAAGCATATACGACACGAATGCCGAAAAGCCTAACATAAGTCACTGTGTCAAATTTTAGTGAAATTGGATTATAAATGCGGTTTTTATGGGGCCAGCTATATCCAAATATGAACCTTTCTGTGTCAAATTGAAGAATGATGTCGAAGGGCCTAACACAACTCACTGTCTCAAATTTCGGTGAAATCGGACAATAAATGCCCCATTTATGGGCACAAAAACTTAAATCGAGAGATCGGTCTATATGGCAGCTATATCCAAATCTGGACCGATCTAGGTCAAATTGCAGAAGATTGTTGAAGAAGTTGGCGCAACTCACTGTCTCAAATTTCGGCGAAATCAGACAATAAATGCAAGGTTTCCGATCGGAGGTCGAGTGCGAGGCACTGGACCTTGGATTGGAGAACCCTAGTATTGCCATCTAGAAGATCGTTTTTACTCGGATGGATCAAAGCTAGAGGACAGAGTGGGACTGGCGGTTTTCGTTGAGAATCCAGGGACTAATACATGTTTAAGACTGCCTGATCATAATACGAATCTGCAGGCGGAGATGCGGGCGATCACGGAGTGCCTGAGGTGGTGTGGTGCTAAAGCGAGGAAGTTGAGCGTGAGTGTAAACTGACCATAAGGGCAATAACAACCAGGAGGGTAAAGTCACCAACAGTCTTAGAGTGCAAAAAGGAGATTAAGGCCTTTTCTTTTCCAGGGATAGCACTTTCCGCATGGGTGCCGGGCCATAGCGGAATAAGGGGGAATGGAAAAACAGACCATTTTTCAGTGAACGCCAAAGGACTGCCATTAATAAACTTGGTTAACCCGAAGCCTTTCGGGTCGACGCAATCTGAGTTATGATCGTAGGCTTCGAACGAGGGCAAAGCGAAACAGTCGCTATGACGACGAAGATCCTATGGGGAGATACGGATTGTGAGAAGATGAGGCTATTACTAAAAGAAAGTAAGCAGGTGGTAAGTAAAGCTTTCGGTATCATAACAGGACACATAGGACTTCTGCAAAATCGGAGCGGCAAGTGACAGCATGAGTAAGGCATGTGTGGAAGATGATGAGTCGTTGGAGCATTTCCTATGTCATTGCCCGGCTTAGAGCTCACAACAAGCCGATTACTGGCTTAGGTTTATGCCCATAGTGGCATGGTATTGTTATTCCAATCGCTTCAACATGAATAGTGATACAGTACTTCTTATCAAAAAGCGTATCAGGCAATGTGTAATTCACACTTGGATATCGGGCATTGTTTTAAGGATAACACTAAGTGCGTAGCCGCCGTAGCAATTTACCTATCCACAATGTCCAGAGTCGTTAGGTGAAGCTTTAAATTCCATGCATCAGATAGTGTTGTTCCGGCTAGGATGCACAAACAAGCCATCCTTTGGACCCGTCTAAGTTTTGAACGGTAGGTGGACTTTAGCAGTCAGAAGGGGTTGCACTTTAGGTTCTCATTTCTTTGAGAACCTGTCTGATTTAGAGGAAGTGAAGTTGTGGGGCTTTTTAAAGCGATCTGGATGGTTCAATGGTAGGAAATAGAAGACATATTTTCGTCTTCTGTTCCTGTGGACGAAAACGTCTAATTGGGCCTAATGGTAGACTGCCACTTAAACCTAACTTAACCTATTAAAATGGAATTTTAAACTTGAATCTTACAGCGCTCGTTGATAGTTAGAAGTTTGCCCTTGTTCTTTAATGGAATGTTCTTGGGCAAATTTGAGTTTAAACTAAATTATACGGAGTCCAATATGTCAAAGCAAAAGCTTCTAAGCCTTGCTTAGACCACTCATGTACATCTCAAGTTCTGGTCATGAACTTGAATTATCCCAGTCTGTCTATCTCTTTCTCCCCCTCTTTCACTATCCCTGTTTACAAAACACTGTCCCCTGGAAAGGACATTTGGTCATTATAACCAAAAAGTTTGGAGTTCTGTCATTGAAGAACAAAAAAAGGTTCTAGGATTTATAGGTTCTACCAAAGAAACCCCCAAAAACTAGAACCCAACTTCTTGATAAGCCCCACGCACATCATAATACATTGGTAAGGCGGAATGTTTGCACATGTTGGCATCCTTTCCGTTTGTTCAAGACCAACAAAAGATATGAGAATATTGACATAATCTTATTTGGCTATTTTTCTTTTATTTTTTCACTTAACTACTAGGGTGTATGAAGTGCATATGTGTGTGTGTGTGTGTTTCTTGCCAAAAAAAAATATACAAATAGATGTATTGTAGTTGCTGAAATAGTAATAATACTATCAGTGAGTGAGTTGTTTTTCGATGTTATCTATAATAAACGTAAATCAATAGGTATTAAAACTTTATTTAATTTTGTTCTTTTCCTCGCATACACACATACACACCACTCACCTTGTACTCGTACATGAAATGAAGCAAAAAATCTGCAATAAATTGTTGCAAAGTTGTTTAATATTAACATACATCATGACAAGGTACTCCTTTCAACTTTTCTTGCAGTGTAAATAATTATGATCACAATAAGTGTTTTGATAGGTGGATTCGCAAAATCAAGGCTTCTACAAGAAAAAAAAGGATATATTTTGATGGTGAGAAAAATGCAATAAAAAGGATTTATTTAAGGCATGAAAGAATATTTGCATATGCAAATAATGTTTGAAACAAACCACCCAACTCTGAGACATATAAATGCACAGGTAAATGTTTAACGCGCAAAATAAAAACAAGTAAAAGCGTGCTAAGTTCGGCCGGCCCGAATCTTATATACCCTCCACCATGGATCGCATTTGTCGAGTTTTTTTCCCGGCATCTCTTCTTAGGCTAAAAAGGATATAAGAAAAGAGTTGATCTGCTATTAAAACGATATCAAGATATGGTCCGGTTCGGACCACAATTAAATTATATGTTGGAGACCTGTGTAAAATTTCAGCCAATTCGTATAAGAATTGTGCCCATTGGGGCTCACGAAGTAAAATAGAGAGAACGATTTATATGGGATCTGTATCGGGCTATAGACCGATTCAGAACATAATGAACACGTTTGTTGATGGTCATGAGAGGATCCGTCGTACAAAATTTCAGGCATATCGGATAATAATTGCGACCTCTAGGGGTCAAGAAGTCAAGATCCCAGATCGGTTTATATGACAGCTATATCAGGTTATAAACCGATTTGAACCTTATTTGACACAGTTGTTGAAAGTAAAAATAAAATACGTCATGCAAAATTTCAGCCAAATCGGATAGGAATTGCGCCCTCTAGAATCTCAAGATGTCAAATCCCCAGATCTGTTTATATGACAGCTATATCAGGTTATGGACCGATTTCAACCGTACTTGGCACAGTTGTTGGATATCATAACAAAATACTTCGTGCAAAAACTCATTCAAATCGGATAAGAATTGTGCCCTCTAGAGGCTCAAGAAGTCAAGACCCAAGATCGGTTTATATGGCAGCTATATCAGGTTATGAACCGATTTAAACCATACTTGGCGCAGTTGTTAGATATAATAACAAAACACGTCGTGCAAAATTTCATTTCAATCGGATAAGAATTGCGCGCTCTAGAGGCTCAAGAAGTCAGGACCCAAGATCGGTTTATATGGCAGCTATATCAGGTTATGGACCGATTTGAACCATACTTGGCACAGTTGTTGGATATCATTACAAAACACGTCGTGCAAAATTTCATTCTGATCGGATAAGAATTGCGCACGCTAGAGGCTCAAGAAGTCAAGACCCAAGATCGGTTTATTAGGCAGCTATATCAGGTTATTGACCGATTTGAACCATACTTGGCACAGTTGTTGGATACCATAACAAAACACGTCGTGCAAAATTTCATTCCAATCGGATAAGAATTGCGCCTTCTAGAGGCTCAAGAAGTCAAGACCCAAGATCGGTTTATATGGCAGCTATATCAAAACATGGACCGATATGGCCCATTTGCAATACCAACCGACCTACACTAATAAGAAGTATTTGTGCAAAATTTCAAGCGGCTAGCTTTACTCCTTCGGAAGTTAGCGTGCTTTCGACAGACAGACGGACGGACGGACGGACAGACGGACGGACATGGCTAGATCGACAAAAAAGGTCCCGACGATCAAGAATATATATACTTTATGGGGTCTCAGACGAATATTTCGAGTAGTTACAAACAGAATGATGAAATTAGTATACCCCCCATCTTATGGTGGAGGGTATAATAAAATGTTAAAATAAAACAAGTATAAACGCATTAAGTTTGGCTGTGCCGAACTTTTGATACCCTCCACCATGGTTATATTAATCATTCTATTTTTTATATTTGAATCAAGTCCGGAGAACGCTTATGCAAGTCCCAGTTTCACAGAAATCGGGCAGTAAATCAGCTTTTTATTGGATTTTGACCCTAAATTGGAATATCGATCTATATGGCAGCTATATCTAAATGTAGTCAGATCTGGACCATATTCTGGCCGATTGATGGGAGGCTTAATGCAAATCACTATGTCAAATTCCAGCGGAATCGGAAAATAACTGCGTTTTTTAGGGATTTAGACACAATGGCGGCAGATAGGTCTATAAATAAAATAAATAAATTTTTGTGAAATCATGTAATAAATGCAGCCTTTATGGCAGCTATTCAAAATTTCAAAGTGTTATCTCTACCCATTCTGAAATGGCTGATTTATATTGTTTTTTGTTTATTCCCCCACTTTTCTGTATCCCACTGTGCGGAGACAGACACCAGTACTGGTCCACTCACCCGAAACCTCAACAACGACTACAGCTGGCACCCGTGCGAAATAGCCTTAAACATATGCTCAGTCTGTCACAGTAACATCCTAGCCTAATGCATATAACCAGTGTTGCCATAAATTGGGACAGACAATACACGGCACCCTGTTGCTTGAAGCAGACAGACCTGGCTTTGTTACCCTTTTCTCGGTCACTAAGTCAAGCGCAACAACCACCAAGAGACAGGCGACTCCAATGTCAGCCACCCAGCCGGCAATGGCTGCAACAACGACCGCAGTCAACAAACGTGCAGGCGACTATGCACCAGCCGTCCAAACATCTACAGCACACCCTATCAAGAAGATAGCTGTGTACGTGCACGTTATGCCAGCTGGCTGCTATCAGCTCTACCTCAGTCAATGCAATGGCCGATGCCACATTTTCAGCAGGAATAACTGCTTTACCCTGGGCATCTATAATTACTAGTACTCGGCGTTTGTGATAGCTCGTTGAACTGGTAGCGAAGAAAACATGTCAGCATTTTTGATTCCGAAGGCTTCCCCTTCCTTCTCATTCAGAGCCAACGACCGAGGACCCCATCTCAAAATTAATTCCCCTCCTTCACATTCACAGCCAACCTCGAGAAGAGCCGAGCCTACCATATATACCATTCCAACTCATCTTTCTCCTCCAACGTCACAAAATTGGTATCAAATAAAAGGTCTTTGGGAGTTGACTACAAATCTGGTATACACATTAGGGACAGAGTCTGAAACCGGTCCATCCCCAAAAATTCCTTAGTGGAATGTTCATGGGCAAAAATTTTACATTTGTATATCAGTTTATAGGCCGGTTTGGACCGTACCTGGCTCAGTAGTTGGAAGTCATAACAAAACACTATGTTTTGTCGGATGAAAATTTCGACTTGCAAGGAGCTATATCAGGTTATATAACGATTTGGCACAGTTGGTGGAGTCATAACAGAACACTACACGCAAATTTTCAGCCAAAGCGAACAAAAATTGCGGCTTGTAAGGGCTCAAAAAGTCAAATAGGAAGATCGGTTTATATGGGAGCTATATCAGGTTTTAGATCGATTTGGACCGTACTTGACACAGTTGTTGGAAGTCACAACAGAACATAATGTGCAAAATTTTAACTAAATCGGACAAAAATTGCGGCTTTCAGGGGTAAAAGTTGTCAAATTTGGAGATCGGTTTATATGGGACCTTTACTACGTTAGAAATCGATTTTGCCCGAACTTACCACAGAAGTTGGAATTCATAAAAGAACACTGTCTGCAAAATTTCAGCCAAATTAAGGTTTGTAAGGGCTCAAGAAGTCAAATCTGGAGATCGTTTTATATGGGAGCTATATCAGGTTCCTGACCGATTTAGATAGTACTTGGCACACTTGTTGAAAGTCATAACAGAACACTATGTGCAAAATCGGTTTACATGGGAGCTACATCCAAATCTGAACCGATATGACCCATTTGCTATCCCCAACGACCAACATCAGTATTAGGTTAGGTTAGGTTGAAAAGAGGGTGCAGATATTAATCAGCCCCATGCCACTATGGATATACACCTAAGCCAGTAATCGGCTTGTGGTGCGCTCTAAATACTAAAAAGTAACCTCGTTAAAGAAAATTGTGAGTTAAGAACTTCCTGCTACTTAAAAAATCCTTAATTGTTTTCAATACCACTGCCCTAAGTTGGCTCATATCTGATATTGTGTCTCCACCTAAGTGCCGGTATCTGTTGGACGCGAAAGCCGGGCAATGACAAAGGAAATGCTCCAACGTCTCATCATCTTCCCCGCATGCCCTACACATGCTATCACTTGCTGCACCGATTTTACATAAGTTAGCTCGTAGTCCTATGTGTCCCGTTATCATACCAATTGCTATACTGACCTCCTTCTTGCCTCCTTTCAGGAATAGCCTAGTCTTCTCAAGATCCGAATCCCCTCATAGGATTTTCGCCGTCCTACCGACCGTTTCGATGTTTCACAATGTTGCATGCGCATTCGTCGCCCACTCCCTTAACTAGGACTGCGTCGACCCGAAAGTCTTCGGGTTAACCAAGTTTATTAACGGTAGTCCTCCTTCACTGCCAAATCGTCTGCCTTTTCATTTTCCCTTACTCCGTTATGGCCTGGAACCCAAACAATGCGTATTTTGCCATCCTCTCCTTCTTACACTGCAAGACTGTTCGTGAACTTACCAACCTGGTTGTTATTGCCCTTATGGAAATTTTTCTGTCGGTGAAGATGTTCACACTCGACGTCCTCGCATTAGCACCACACCACCTCACGCATTCCGTGATCGCCCGAATCTCCGCCTGCAGGACCGTGTTATTGTCAGGCAGTCTAAAACAGATCTCAGTCCCTGGGTTCTCAAGGTAAACCCCCAGGCCTACTCTGCCCTCTAGCTTTGATCCATCCGTGTAACATGATCTTCCAGATGGCAATACTAGGGTTCCGTCAATCCAAGACTGTGCCGATGGCAGCAGTGCCTCGCACTCGACTTCAAGGTTCATCTCAGGTATCCAATCGGAAACCTCTTCCCTTCCCTCTAGGTTTCCTATCGTCGTCTCGATTATGCCGCGATGGTATGACCAGCTCCCATTCTCAATCCATTCTCCCATCGCCTTAAGTCTAATAGCCGCTGTGGCTGCCTCACACATCATCTGTATATCAATGGGTCGGATATCTAGAAAAGTCTCCAATGCTTTAGTGGGCGTGGTCCTCATCGCTCCGCCCATGCCAAGACAACATGTTCTCTGAACCTGTTGTATGGTCCTTATGTTGCACTTTTTCTCCATAGCAGTCCACCAAACTACTGAGGCGTAAGTAAGTATTGGTCTAATCACGATCCTGTAGAGCCAAAGGACTATAATCGAAGTCAGGCCCCATTTCGAGCCTACGTCCCGTCTACATAGTTCCCAACATCAGTGAGCCTTCACAGTACGCTCCTGAATGTGACACTTCCACTTCCGTTTCCTGTCCAAGATCACACCTAAATATTTTACCTTGTCAGACATCGAAATCGTCTTACTGAAGAAACGTGGTGCGTTAAATTGGCCCACCTTCGTCTTCCTCGTGAACAGGCATATTTCAGTCTTCTCTGGGTTAACATTGAAACCTCTGGGTCTAGTCCAGTCATTTGCCATATGCAAGACCCTTTCGGCCCTTCTGCATAGCTCGATCACAGACGGGTTCAATTTCCTCCTCGGTCAGTATTCATAATAGGTCATTTATGGTGGTCACACATAGGAGTGGCCATAAAGTGTAGCGTGCCTTGTGCCACATTCTCCCTTATATTTATGCCATGGGACACACAATTTATCCACCTGTTCCTTAGCATATGGTTTATCCAGTCTCTAAGGACCGGGTCCACCCGATACTGGTCTAAGGATTGGATCAGTGTGTCGGGCCGCACATTGTTAAAAGCTCCCTCGATGTCAATGCATACCACCTGGGTGTTCGTTTTGGCATCGAAGGATTCTTCTATTTTATGCACAACCGCGTGCAGGGCAGTCTCCACCGACCTTCCCTTGACATAGGCATGTTGTTTGTATTTGAGCAGTTCGCTGGATGTCATACTCATTATCATGGTGTACACAATACGTTCCATGATTTTGAGTAGAAAGGACGTAAGGCCTGTAGGCCTTTGGTGTCGCACAACTTGCCTTGCCGGGCTTGGTATAAACACCACCCTTGCCTCCTACCAGGCTTTCGGAGTATACGCAGGTCCTAGGCACGCTGTGAAAATAGTGGTCAGATAAGGCGCCAGCTAGTTATTCTCCAGATAATTAATCTCCACCGGAATTATTCCATCAGGTCCGGGTGACCTAAATGGTTTGAAGTTTCTTAAGGCTTGCTTGACCACAAATTCCGTTTTGATAAGCCTTCGATCAGTTTCTTTATTCCAAGATTCGGGTGTCTCCGTGAGTCCCATCGTATCCTGTGGAAAATGGGTTTTCATCAAAAGCCTCAACATGTCCTCCGTTGTCCTTGCACTCACTCCCATTTCGTCTACTAAAGTTTCAGTTTGGACATGGGTTTTTGAGAGAACTTTTTTATCTTGGCGGCGTCATTGACGCTATCGACCTGTTCGCAGAAAAGCTTCCAGGAGGCACGTTTTGCCGCTCTGGTTATCTTGAGCCGTGTGTAATACACATTCCCATAAGCTTCCGCTTTTTAACCCCTTTCAAGCCGCGATTATTATACGATTTTGCTGATATTTTGCGTATGGTGTTCTGTTATGACTCCCAAAATTCGGTTCGGCCGAACTAAGCACATTTTTACTTGTTTCTAACTATAGCCATATTCGTTAGGGTTACCTCTGCAAGGCATTCAAGATTCATTGTTCTAAAATAAATTGCCAGTATTCTTCACTTATAAATTTATTGCAAGCTTTAATAGGTTTTGTTGTTGTTCACATTTACATTTTTTGTTCATTTCCAGGTCTGAGAAAATTGAGGAGGGTATTTTGGAGTTTTTGCCGTGGGGATGTAGATAAGCCTTTGCTTTTCTTAAAGTATTACTCAAAATTGGCAATTTGTCATAACGTAGTATGGGCTTATTAAATTAATATTGGTGTCTATACCAGATACGGCAAGCCATATTTTCCTGCCTTTTGCCATTCCCCTTGCTCCCCACCAAATGTCTGGTTATAGCAATTTTGGTATCTATAATTGGCTTTTCTGGGATTTCTTACTTTGGCAGAATCTCAAAGTACTCGATGTGTAGAAATGCTTTCAGCATCTGTTCAGGTACGCTGCATACAAGTAAAATTCAAGACAATTGAGTTGAGGAGACGAGAAGAGAGAAGGAAGAAGCAGAGCAGAGTAAATGAGTGACAGAAAATACCACCTATACACACACACACAGACACTTGTATAGTGTCATGTTTAATTTACCTTAACAACGTCCTTCCTGATTTGCTCCCATAACAGTGAAAGTGTGTGGTTTGGCAAGCAAGAGCGTCTGTCTGTTTGTGTGGGTTTGACTATGGGCATGCATACTTACACATACGTGCTCACATATGCTTATACATATTTAAAATAATTCGATTTCTCATTCAAATAAATGTATCTAGAACTGTTTAATGAATATTAATTTTTCCAAAATAGATATTTCTGTTAGTACTATTATTATTTGCCAGACAATAACGAGGGTTCCATAAAGGACAATCAAGAACAATTTCGTTACACAAGTGTTATTGTTGAGGCAGGACGTGTCAAGGCATATCAATTGGAGTTGAAATGCCAAATCATGTTTTACATTATTGCAATGTGATTCAATGTCTAATGACATGTGTCATTTCGGTTTAATGTCATAATAAAATTTCGATGTTATCCTACAGGCAGAGAAATGTTGCAGAGTTTATCTGGCAAAGGCATAATGTGAAAGTCTACAATGATGGAGATGGTCTTTAAATTAGTTTGAGTACAGATGCATGGGTGTAGTTGGATAATAGTGGTAGTCAACAAAAGACTCACATAGACCACAGCCGTAGAGGGACAGAAAAAAAAACAAGTAAAAATGTATTAAGTTCTGAATACCCACCACCATGGAAATATTCATCATCCTATTTTATTATAACTCCACTACAATATTCATAGTTAAATCGAAATAGGGCGGGTCTGTACCATTTTTATACCCACCACCAAAGCATCACCACAAGCATAGGATCTAGTTATTCCATTTGTAACACCTCGAAACATTCGTCTAAGACCCCATAAAGTATATATATTCTTGATCGTCAAGGCATTTTAAGTTTGTCCGTCCGTCATTCCGTCCGTCCGTGTGTCCGTCCACCCGTCTGTCCGTCCGTCCGTCCGCCCGTCCGTCCGTCTGTCCTTCCGTCTGTCCGTCCGCCTCTCCGTCCGTCCGTCCGTCTGTCTGCCAAAAGCACGCTAACTTTCAAAGGAGTAAAGCTAACTTATTAAGCTGACTATATAACCTCAAAAATGTTAAGCTTTACGATACAGCTGTCAGTTGCAGATTGCAATACAAGAGTTGTTCAAACCCAAAATATAAAAGGCAACGCTCGCATAACCCATTTATAATTCTAACTGACTCACACTAATTGCAAGTATTCGCGCCTTTATTCTTCGAAAGTTAGGGTGCTTTCGACAGACGGGTGGTACCAAGTACTTCATAACCTGATATACCTTCCATATAAACCGTTTTCACGATTATACTTCTTGAGCCTCTAGAAGACGCAATTCGTACCCCATTTGGGTAAAATTCAACGACTTCTCCTATGACCTTCAACATACTTAGTTACTTTACAACTTAAATTAGCTATGACAGAACATTTGGCTCATTAGCCGAACGTAGAATAGCGTTCCAAGAGACTCGATCTTCTGAGCTCATTCTAAAATCTCTGACACCAAGTTTCGAGGTATCTCCCACCTCTTGATCTTTTTATCGGACTCAATGTCATCCCGGTTTGCGTGTACCACCGTAATCGCCTTTAAAAAACTTCTTTGATGGGGCTTCTTTAGCCATTCTGACAACGCAACCCTTGTTTTTTGATGAGTTTAACTATGCTATCGTCGTCACACAGCACATGGTTATACCACGCCTATATTCAACATTAACGAAAACGTATTTTACGAAGGATTTTTCTCTGAAACACTCCAAGTACTGCTTCTTCCGGTCACCGACCTATAATATCGATGTTGTCGGCATTGGCGAGTAGCATTTGTTCTGTTATGAGTAGTGTGTCATGACTATTCAACGAAAATATGGGAGGTGTTGGTTTGCCTTTCTCTGATCTTTTCCAGAATTTTGCGCAGTGTAAACATCTGGTTTATGGTGGATTTACCACGTCTAAAGCAACACTGATATCGCTCAATTATTTCGTTGACTTTAGATTTGTCTGTTTGCCCTCTTTTATATTGATATTTTAATCTTTCCGTGATTTATCGAACATATTTCAACTCGAGAACATATTCAATGCTTTCTTTTGAAAGAGTAGCATAGCAAAGAACTTGTACTAAGCATAGCAAGTGTCTTGTATGCGATAGGGAGAAGTCTTATTCGTTGTCATCTACTCCCATATACACTTTCTTTTGTACGAGGCTTAGTATGCTGGAGTTCCAATCATCGAGTATGCGTTCTTCTAGCCAAATTGTGCCGACGAGCGGATGCTTACACCTTATCCAGCCGGCAACACTTCGGCTCCTGCTGCCTTATTGTTTTTTAGCCGGGTTACTACTAAGTGAACCTCGTTTTGACTCTATACCATCATCAGGGATTGGTACTCATGGCAAACATCATCGGAAAACAGCAGCTGGAAAAAGTGTTCTCTCCATATCCTTATCGCATTATCTATACCAGTTGGCAGATTTCCTTCTTTGTCTCTGCAGGACGATGTGCCTGTACCAAAGTAATCGATTTGATGTTTAATTTTTTGGTAGAGTTTTCGGAAATTATTCTGGTTTCTGAACATCTCGATTCGCTCACACTCACGTATTTCCATTTCCTTCCTCTGCGGAAGAGACATTTCTCCTCTCTGCTTTTCTCCCGATGCCTGTCCTTCGCCTGGCGCGTGGTCACTGAGTGTAAGACTGCCCTGTATGCTGCATTCTTGGCATCAATAGAATTTGGCACTGCTATGGGTTTCTTTGGGGAGGCTTTCGTTTCCCAAGTACGGATGTTGCAGCTCTTTACAGCGATGAGCCTATGGTTTGCCACTGCGTCATTATATCATCGGGAGATGGAGTGCTTTCATCAAGCAGTGGGGTCAGTCAAGTGGAATATGCCGTTGCCATCTGTCGTATCTGTGAGTTCCGAGAATGTCTAGTATCTCTGACAAACATCCTTACATCAGGAATAGGAAGAGGAATATCACACGAACACACACCATGAAACTACCGTTTAAGGGAGGCAATAGAATTGGGTACCCTACTGTTGTATTTTCATGCCCAGAACATCAAGAGCTTCTGATTGCTCAACACCCATACCGTTGATAGACAAAGAGTCTTCCGTACATTACAATCTACTGGATTCATTCGACCCCACTCAGAAATCGCCAGCAAATCCTGGCCGAGTGTGTGTTTGCAACTTTTCAATGTCAATCTTCCGTGCAGTGTCAGATCGTACTTTCCTCGCCATGCTCAAACGGATGCGTGCCTTTGCTGCATCAACGTAATGATCCGAATCGAAGTTCGTCCTTCGAACCATTCGTACACCTTACACGCTGGTTGAATGCCTTCCATCTATCATAACATGATCTATTTGGATTCTCGTTTTTTGATTGGGTGACAGCCATGTGGCGGTCTGAATTCTTCGATGTTGGAATCTGATGCTGCTATCTACCATGTTTTTGCCGCGGCGAAATCTGTTAGCCTCAAGCCATTATCGGACATTATCTCGTGGAGGCTAAGCTTTTCGACTGTTGAACCAAAGATGTCTTCCTTCCCTATCTTCGAATTAAAATCTCCAAGAACGATTTTAAAATCATGGGCGGGACAGCGATATCATATCATTGGTCTGTTCGTCCTTGTCTTCTGTCGGTCCATGAGCGCAAATAAGGTGGATGTTCCAAAGACAAGGTGTTTCAAACATAGACTAACAACAAATCCTTATCCAAACTCTTGCCTCGTTTCATGACAGCTATAATATAATAGGGCGTCACTACTCGGTGTTGTTGTGGAGTCCATCCCTAACCATCGCACTTCCTGTGTGGCAGAATAGTCTGCCCTGTACTTATCCGATACATCCGCCAGTTCGTACACTGCGCCCTCTCTGTAAAGAAGATTGGACATTCCAGATGCAGATAAGTAATTCATGGCCCTTAAAACGTTTGCAGGGGTCGTCAACATAGGGGCAATCCGTTTTTATTATTCTTCATTATACCCTTCACTAAAGGATGGGGGTATACTAATTTCGTCCATATCCGTTCGTCTGTCTGTCGAAAGTACGCTAACTTTCGAAGGTCGGTTGGGACTGTAAATGGGCTATATCGATCCATGTTTTGGTATAGCTGCCATATAAACCGATCTTGGGTCTTGACTTCTTGAGCCTCTAGAGTGCCCAATACTTATCCGATTTAAATGACATTTTGCACGACGTGTTTTGTTATGATATCCAACAACTGTGCCAAGTATGGCTCAAATCGGTCCATAACCTGACATAGCTGTCAATAAGCAGATCTGGGGACTTGACTTCTTAAGCCTCTAGAGGGCGCAATTCTTATCGGATTTGAATTAATTTTTGCACGAAGTATTTAGTTATGATATCCAACAACTATGCCAAGTATGGTTCAAATCGGTTCATAACCTGATATAGCTGCCATATAAACCGATCTCGGAATTTGACTTCTTGAGCCACTAGAGGCTACAATTCTTCTCCGATTTGGCTGACATTTTGCACGAAGTGTTTTGTTATGACTTCCAATAACTGTGCCAAATATATTTCAAATCGGTCCATAACCTGATATAGCTATCATATTAACCAATCTGGAATCTTGACTTCTTGAGCCTCAAGAGGGCGTGATTATTATCCGATTTGGCTGAAATTTTGTACAACGGCTCCTCCCACGACCTCGTCTTTAGCCTGACAGCTCCCATATAAACCGATCTCCCTATTTTATTTTTTGAGCCTCTTAAAGGCAAAATTTTTATTCGATTTAGCTGAAATTTTTTACATAGATTTCTACTGTGATCTCCAACATTCAATTCAATTAGCACAATTATTATCTTTTATCCTTTGTTTGTCTAAAAAGAAATACCGGGAAAGAACTCGACAAATGTAATCTATGGTGGTGGGTATATAAGATTCGGCCCGGCCGAACTAAGCACGCTTTTACTTGTTTTTCTTTAAGTTTTACAGGTGATGAGCTACTAATCCCACGCCGCAACCTATATTTTCATCGTTTTTAGGTGAAATGGAGACGCATTTGACAAAATTCTTTAACAAATGTTAAGGGTAGCTACCCAGGTGGCACCGCGGGTAGTTTTGTGTCCACATTTGAAATAAAGCAGGATCAAGATAAGCTTGGATTTTGCTAAATGAAAACCAATCAGAGCCGTTGCTTGTTTTTTAGCATCCCTAAGTCACCCCTTTAATATACGTGCCAAATATAGCCTGAATCAGTATAAAGCCTGATAAAGCTCTTTATAAACCTATCTCCTGATTTTACTTCTTATGCCCCTTGAGGGCGTAGTTGTTGTTTAAATTACCTGAAATTTTGCACAACGACTTCTTTTATGATCTTCAACATAAAATATGCTAAATATGATATGTACTTAGCCAGCTTTTACCTGTTCCTACTAAGGTATCACAAAGGGCCGGTCTGGCCTCCGAATGAACTCACCTTTCGGAGTAGGGTACCCATTCAACCTTAAACTAAACCTTCAGCAACAATGTGTAATTTTTTCAAATCTTGGTTTCATCTCCCAATCTCCATTTAATAAATTTGCTAAGAAAACATCAACAATTTTTCATAGTCATGGACAATTTTAACAAAATTTTATGTTATTCTTTCGTTTGTCACCTGTCAATCATTATTTGACGCCATACAATAAATTAAATGTCTAAGAAACGCGTCTCATGTCCAAGGTCAATCAGTCGCATTTATAAAAGTTACAAAACTAAGCAAAAACATCGCCAATCTTCGCCATGAGACACACACACATACCCACAAAACAAAAACAACTCATTTTCCAAACAATTGCGCAATTGCCAGAAAATCAATCAACAATTGCACACGAAATTACCTTCTCAAGTAAAAGATAATAGCAAAAGTTGTGTTAATTAGTCGTAAATTGGCAGCGTTGCATGCCTTCCGTTAATGACAGGAAATGAAAATTGCTGAAACTTTATTTCCTTTTTCACACCTAAACTTAATTAATAAACAGCATCGAAATCAACATCAACATGATGGAGAAACTTCTGAAAGGGAAGGAGAGGGGGGCAAAGAATTTTTTGAGATTTGTAGCTACGCAGATATTGTAGGTACGATTTAAAAACCAATGAATTAAACACGTTTATAGTTGGGACATATAAAGAGGATATTTAAAAAATCAGAGGTTCTAAAAAAAATATATCTAGGCTAAAATTGTTGTACATACTAGCTGGCCCGGTGTACATCGCTACACCCTTTAGTTTTTTAAGGCCCCCTTTGACATGGTTCAAATTTGAAAATAGTTCATATTCGTACTAGCCGAAACGGGCCCGCTTCGCTGAGCCTTCTTTAACTCTTTAATGACTTTTTAGGGTGGGGATACTTCGTCGTGAATGTGGACATCGAATTCTGTAGCCTATGTCCCCCTATGACGCTAAAGTCCGGTTTTCGAAACCTATCGAGAACATCAGAAAAAAATAAAAAAGGGTGATTATCCCCTCTCGATGCTGGCGACATTTGCGAGGTACCATGCCATGCACGATCATGTGAAAAATTCTCTCCAAAGAGGTATCGCACTGCAGCACGCTCTTCGGAATCGTCTCTGAAAACAGGTCCTTTATCATTGAGTTTAAACTTGAATCGGAAAACACTCATAGATGTGTGAGAAGTTTGCCTCTTCTCGGTTCATGAGCAAATTTTTATTCTACTTCCAAATACCTTTTTTTAAGTTTTACCGAAATGGTAAATATTTCCGGTTTAGGGGGTATTTCGACGGTGGAGTGGCCACCCAAACACTTGGCCCTTAAAGTAAATATAAGCTTCGTGCTCTACTTTCAAATACATTTTATATGAGCCCCATATTGGCATGATCGGTAAATAGGTTCTGTTTGAGGTTGGGGTGGACCCCAGGGTCTTTGTTCCGAAAATGAGTTTCAATTTCATACTCTACTCCCAAATAGCTTTTACTTAAGGTATTTTGGTGTGGGGTGGCTCCCCAATCACATGGCTCTTCAATTGGATCAAATACATTTTTTTCTCTCAAGCACTCGACCCCAACAATAAAAACCATGTTTAGTTGTTGATGATTGTTAGGTAAAGTTAGGTTAAGTTTAAGTGGCAGTCTGCCATTAGACCCACTTAGACGTTTTCGTCCATTGTGATACCACAGGAACAAAAGAAGGAAAATGCATTCTAGTTCCTACCGTTGAATCATCCAGGTCGCTTTTAAAAGCCCAAAAACTTGTGAATGTTCACATCCGCTAAATCAGACAGATTCTTAAAGAAATGAGAACATAAAGTGGAACTCATTCTGACTGCTAGTGCGGGACACACACACAGAAAGTGTTCTATAGTCTCTTCTTCCTCGAAGTCCCTACAGCTTCTGCAAAAGTCGTTGCTGGCTGCCCTCAGTCTGTCAGCATGTTTTCCGATTAGACAGTCACCTGTCATGACAGACACAATGACTGAGACGTCTGTTCAAACCAATGACAGCAAAACAGTAGACCTCTTCAAATCTAGATGAGGCCACATAGTTATGGAATGCTCACAGCCCCCTCTTTGTGACCATTCATTAATCGTTGCCCTTCGGGCTGGGTCCCGAAAACATAGCTTACATGTCGCTAGAGGCATACCCACAGATTCCAATGTCCCTGGAGTGTGTAATGTAGTTCCTAGTTTCGCAAGCTCGTCCGCTTTAGAATTCCCAGGGATATCTCTGTGGCCCGGCACCCAGAACAGGTGAATTTTGAACTGTTCAGCCATCTCGTTGAGAGATTTGCAACAGTCGAGGGCGATTTTTGTGTTCAGGAATACGTTCTCCGGGGATTTAATGGCTGCCTGGCTGTCTGAGAAGATATTTATGCCAATCATCGTAATGACATTATATCTAAGCCATTACACCACTTCCTAAATTGGAAGGATCTCTGCTTGACACACCCTGCAGGGGTCTGATAACCTCTTCGATATGACCAGTTCTAGATATTTAGAGTACACCCCAAAGCCCACTTGGTTGTTTAGTTTGGAACCATCCGTATAGAAGTCTATGTAACTTCTATTACCAGGGATATCGGAATTCCAATCGGTTGTATCAGGAATAGTGCAGTAATTTTAATCAAAAAGCGGCTCAGGTAGGGTGTAATCTACGCTGCCTGCAACATCGGATATTGTATAAAGGATAACACAGTGACCGTAGCCGCCACATGACCAATGATAAAGCTCCCTTAACCTCACGGCAGTGGTCGCTGCAATTGGGGTAGTCACAATGTCCAGAGGCATAAGATGTACCATTAAATTCAGTGCATCAGATGGTGTCGTCCTCAGTGCGACTGTGATGCACAAACAAGCCATCCTTTGGATCCGGTTAAGTATTGAGCAGTAGGTGGATTTTTGAAGGGCCGTCCACCAGACCACAACACCATATAGTATAATAGGTCTGACAATTGCAGTATACACCCAATGCATGACACGCGGTCTAAATCCCCAACTTTTGCCAAGGGCTCTCTTGATGACTGGCCGACTGTAAAAGTGCAAAAAAAATTTCGCACATATCGCACTACCAATCTCTAATGTCTGGTGTTTTTAAAAATTAGAGTAATGAGTAGTGCTTTTTAGGGAAGGTATAGCACCTCAAACATTTCAACTCAAATATGGATATAAAATTCGTGCTCCACTCCCAAAACCCTTCGATTTGAGCCCCATATTGCCATGGTCGGAAAATATGAACCGTTTGGAGGGCGTTTTGGGGTTGGGGCGGCCACCGGTACTTTGTCCTAAAAATAGATATCGAATTTGTTCTTTACTCCCAAATACCGTTGTAGTGAGCTCCATATTGCCATAGTCGGAAATGAAGTTCAGTCTAGGAGTGCTTTTGGGCGTATCCCCTTTGAACCAAAATTGGATATTAGATTCGTTTTCTACTTTCAAATACCTTTCATTTGAGTCCCATATTGTCATAATGGACCAATTAACCTATTTGACGCATTTTTATTAGGAAGAGCACCACCTAGACTTGATGTCAGTTTCGTAATCTACTCCCAAATACATTTCATTCGAGTCCCATATAGCCTTGGTCGGCTAGTATACCCATTTGGGGGTATTTGGACTTGAGGCGACCTAATTTTTTTTGAGTCCCATATTGACGTGAACATCGAATATATCTGTTTAGAGAAGCTTAGGGGTTGGGCCCAGCGGGCCGGGTACTTGGACCCACATTTTAATACGATACTCGTTTTCTAGCCTCCAATACCTTAAATTTGATATCCATATTGTGCCTATTCTTCTGATTTAGGTTTTTGTTGGTGTTTTTGGGGTAAGGGGAAGTGTCTGCCCCCATCCGATATCAAAAAATTATGAAGCCTATGTTTCCTTCCAGACAATTCTGCACAATCTATGAAAATTTTTAGAAAACCGTTTTTGATTCTTCGAAACAAACCAATTCCCATATAGTCATGATTGGTTCATATGTTCATTTGGGGTGTTTTTGGAGGGTGGATGACCCCCTATACTTGGATCTGATTTTATATGCCAGATTCGTAATCTACTATCGAATACCTTTCATTTGAGCCCCATATTGATATGATCGCCTGTTATGTCTGTTTGGGGCGGCCCGATGGGTATTAAGATTTAATTTTAATGCCATATTTGTATTCTACGCTCCAGTAGTACTTTTCATTTGATACCCATATTATTCCAATCAGTCTACTTTTGATTTTTGGTGGTGGCATAAGGGGGAGCGTCCGATATCAAAAAATTGGGATGTGCTTGTTTGTGGGTTTATAAATTTGTTTGTTCCGTATAGACCCCAAAAACGGCTAAACACATTTTCTTAAAACTTTCCCAGATTGTGTAAGGTTGGTCCAGAAGAAGAAATCTTATATATAAAAATCAATTTGTGTGTTGTTTGTTTGTTTGTATGTTTGTGTGTTCCTTATAGACTCAGAAACGGCTGAACCGATTTTCTTGAAATTTTCACACATGGTACATAATGACCCCGTGGTGAAAATAGGGTACTACATTTTTTGATATCTGAAGGCGGGGCGGACCCTCCCCCTTACCCTAATTTTCAGAAACGCCAGATCTCGGAGATGGGTGGTGCGATTTAAGCGAAATTTTGTGTGGTCTCATATAAAAACCTACCAAACATACATTTAGGCCTATCACGACAATATGGGACTCAAATGAAAGGTATTTTGGATAAGAAAAAGTTTCTGATGTCCAGTTGTCGGACCAAGTGTTAGGGGGACCACCCCAAGCCCCAAAATACCCCTGATATCAATGTTCGGCAAAAGTGTCTATGGGGCCACCCAACATAACACCAACCAAACCGGACAATAAGGGGTTAAAATGAAAGGCATTTGAGATTAGAAACCCGACAAAGTCAATGTGAGGATGTAATGAAAGGAATTGGGGGGTAGAGCAAGAATTGATACCCACTTTCGGGACCAATTTTCTGGGGGTACCCCTATCGTAATACGGGGCTCAAGTAACGACATTTGGGAGTAGAATGCGAATTTGATATCCAAATGTAGGACCATGTATTTATGGCATCACCACTTCCCCAAACACCCCCAAAGGGTAAAAATTTTTCGACCATGCCAATATGTGGCTCAAATGAGTAGAGATTAGAAAACGAATTTGATAACCAATTTTGGGACCATGTGTTTGGGGGACGCCTCATCGTGTAAACTCCCCTCAAAACCAATGGCAATATGGGGTTTAAATAAATGGTATTTGAGAGAAGAGCACAATGCTGATATTTTTTCAGGGCCAAGTGTCTGGGGAAACACCTCACCCCCGAAAACACCCCTGAATCATACATCATGAGAATATCGGGCTGAAATAAAGTATTTTAAGATTGGAGTACACCTTGCATCCAAACTTAAATTCGTAGACCAATAAAGATCATATGGGATTCAGATAAAGGCACCTATTTTGTTAAACTGCTAGTCAAGCGATATACTATTTTCGTAGCATGGCATTTCACTAAAAGCTCTTTAATTGTCGAAAATAAATATTCCAAGGAATTTTTTTTTTTGCATATAAAGTAAAAGAAGGCGCATCGGAGCGGGCCCGCACCAGCTAGTAAGCTATATAATTTTTTCATATCGGAAGGGGGGCGGACCCTCCACCTTACCATCAAAACGCTACCCAACAATATGGGACTCAGATGAAAGGTATTTAGGAGTAATGTACGAAAATTATATTGGATCCAAGTACCTAGAAGGCCTCCCCGACCTCAAAATTCCCCAAATAGCCATATTGTATTGTAAAACAGTTGTTGGAAGTCAGAACAGAACACTACGTACCAAATTTCAGCCAAATCGGACATAAATTGCGGCTTCCAGGGGCTCAAGAAGTCAAATGATGAGATTGGTATTTATGGGAGCTATATCTAAGTCTGATCCTATATGGCCCATTTACAATCTCCAATGACCTACATCAATTGTAAGTATCTGAGCAAAATTTCAAGCGGCTAGCTTTACGCGGATGAAACTGAGCATGCAGTGTCAGTCTATAACCTGCAGTCAGTCTATCACCTGATACAGCTCCAAAGTAAGATTTGCTCAAACTCAGTGTTTTTACTTGCCTCAATCACTGCCACTAATATCCTCTGAAACTTTTAAGTGGTTCTTGCTCACTATTGGCAAATATCTACTTTTCCATACAATTTTTAAGAAATAAACCTTTGGCTATTGATTTCCACCTTCCTATAAAACTGCTTTTATAACTTTGTAACAAAATCTATTTCATGCAGCCAAAATCCTTCCCTACAACAATTTCAATTGTGTAATAGCAATCTAGCAGCCGGTCCCCACCATCGCAATTTGCCCAAGGTATGCATAACTTGAAAAACTCACCTCCCTATATGGCATAGAAAAATAAATACCTATCACAAATTGCATTTCATCTGCTGGCAGAGAAAAAAATCCTTTTTCAAAAAAATTTTACGACAGAAACTATAAATTAAACATTTCAACTCAGTCTCTCAATTGGTATGCGGCAAACTTTGAAGACGAACTTATTCTGCAGAACAATAAAATCCTACGGTCAGGGATAAAACGAGAAAAAAACTTGACCTTGACTGGGGGAGTCGCATCAAGGGAGCAAGAAGAGCATGAAGAAGAGTCTATGAACTAGTTGCGGCCACCGCCTCCTACCATAGTTTTTGTTTGGTTTGCATAAAATCGAGATTTTGCAGACAGCCCCAAAAAAAGTGTCCTCCATCTATCTACACAATCAGTTAGCCTGGTCGCCGTCTGTCTGTAATTCGAATTGGAAAGTGTATTGGCAAAATAAGTACAAAAAAAACTCCATGACGCTAAGGATGAATACAGCCAAGGAAATGAAAGTGGAAAGGAGTTACCATATTTGAAATAAAATTTTTAGAACATTTTCAAATCATATTGGGTGGCCCAAAAAGTAATTGCGGACTTTTTAAAAGAAAGTAAATGCATTTTTAATAAAACTTAGAATGAACTTTAATCAAATATACTTTTTTACACTTTTTTTCTAAAGCAAGCTAAAAGTTACAGCTGATAACTGACAGAAGAAAGAATGCAATTACAGAGTCACAAGCTGTTAAAATATTTGTCAACGCCGACTATATGAAAAATCCGCAATTACTTTTTGGGCAACCCAATATTTGACACGGTGCTAGGAGGTTAGGTTAGTTTTAAGTGGCCATCAGACTCACTTAGACGTTATAGTCCATTGTGATACCACAGGAACAGGAGAAGGAAGATGCCTTCTAGTTCCTACCGCTGAACCATCCAGATCGCTTTAAAAAAAAAACTCAACAAATTGCGAATGTTCACTTCCGCTAAATCAGACAGGTTTTCGAAGAAATGAGAACTTATAAGTAAAAGCGTGCCAAGTTCGGCCGGGCCGAATCTTATATACCCTCCACCATGGATCGCATTTGTCGAGTTCTCTTCCCGGCATCTCTTCTTAGGCAAAACAGGATATAAGAAAAGATTTGCTCTGCTATTAGAGCGATATCAAGATATGGTCCTGTTTGGACCACAATTAAATTATATGTTGGAGACCTGTGTAAAATGTCAGCCAATTCGAATAAAAATTGCGCTCTTTGTGAGCTCAAAAAGTAAAATAGAGAGATCGATTTATATGGTAGCTGTATCGGGCTATGGTCCGATTCAGATCATAATAAACACGTATGTTGATGGTCATGAGAGGATCCGTCGTACAAAAATTTCAGGCAAATCGGATAATAATTGCGACCTCTAGGACTCAAGAAGTCAAGATCCCAGATCGGTTTATATGGCAGCTATATCAGGTTATGGACCGAATTCAACCATACTTGGCACAGTTGTTGGATATCATGACGAAATACTTCGTGCAAAAACTCATTCAAATCGGATAAGGATTGTGCCCTCTAGAGGCTCAAGAAGTCAAGACCCAAGATCGGTTTATATGGCAGCTATATCAGGTTATGAACCGATTTAAACCATACTTGGCACAGTTGTTGGGTATCATAACAAAACACGTCGTGCGAAATTCCATTCCAATCGGATAAGAATTGCGCCCTCTAGAGGCTCAAGAAGTCAAGACCCAAGATCGGTTTATATGGCAGCTATATCAGGTTATGAACCGATTTGAACCATACTTGGCGCAGTTATTGAATATAATAACAAAACACGTCGTGCAAAATTTCATTTCAATCGGATAAGAATTGCGCACTCTAGAGGCTCAAGAAGTCAAGACCCAAGATCGGTTTATATGGCAGCTATATCAGGTTATGGACCGATTTCAACCATACTTGGCACAATTGTTGGATATCATAAGAAAACACGTCGTGCAAAATTTCATTCCAATCGGATAAGAATTGCCCACTCTAGAGGCTCAAGAAGTCAAGACCCAAGATCGGTTTATATGTCAGCTATATCAAAACATGGACCGATATGGCCCATTTACAATACCAACCGACCTACACTTATAAGAAGTATTTGTGCAAAATTTCAAGCGGCTAGCTTTACTCCTTCGGAAGTTAGCGTGCTTTCGACAGACAGACGGACGGACGGACGGACGGACAGACGGACGGACATGGCTAGATCGACATAAAATGTCGCAACGATCAAGAAAATATATACTTTATGGGGTCTCAGACGAATATTTCGAGTAGTTACAAACAGAATGACGAAATTAGTATACCCCCCATCTTATGGTGGAGGGTATAAAAATGGATCTCTGACACAGTCGTAACAGAACGTCCAAAAATTCAACCAAATCGAGCAAATAATGCTGCTTCGAAGGACTCATGATGTCAAATCGGAAGATCGGTTTATATGGAATGACGGTGAACGGCTGGGTTCGAAACCTGGCGAGAACATCAGAAAAATTTTAGGCGGTGGTAATCCCCTTATTTGCTAAATTTGTAAGGTACCCTACCATGTTAAAACTTCTCTACACTACTTAAGCTAAACATTGAGCTTAAACTTTAATCGAACTGCATTAATTTAAATGAGAGAATTATGCCCTGTTCCTTAATAGAATGTTCATGGAAATTTTAGTATTTCCTATTAATGAAGGTCAGTTGGGATTGTAAATGGGCGAAATCGGTCCACGTTTAGATATAGCATGTCCGTCCGTCAATTCTTAACCGATTTGGCTGAAAATTTGCACGATGACTTTGCCTAAGACCTGCAATAGATGTATCCAGTATGATTTCAATCGGTTAAAAACCTCATATAGCTCCCATAGAAACCGGTCTCCCGAATATATTTCTTCAGCCTTTAGAGAACGCAGTTCTTACCCGATTAGGCTGAAAATTGCACCAGAACCTTTCCTATGACCTTCAACATATGTACCGAGTATGGTTCCAATCGGTCCGTAACCTCATATAGCTGCCATAAAAGCCGATATTCCGAATATACTTCTTGAGCCCCTTAACGGCGCAATTCTTATCCAAGCAAAAAAAATCCAGGGGGATTTTTGGTTATTAACCCTTTTTTAGTTTCTGCCTAAAAGAGAAACCGTCTAAAGAACTGCGATCCATGGTAGAGGATATATTAAATTGGGCCCTGCCGTACTTAGCACGCTCTAACTTGTTTGTCGCTCTTTGCATACAAGTCCGACCACAGAGCGCTGACGCTGAAGTATCTGGATCTAGGAATCTGGAGGAGGGAGTCGTACAGACCAGAAGCCAAGATGCTTGAGAACTACACCTACGTAGCCTCGTTGGAGAATTCCCACTCGCCGAGCATCAGCATGGATTTTGAAGAGTGCACAGCACAACAACTGCTTTGCCTGCCAACACCACACCTCTTTGAATGAAATTTTGCACGAAGACTTTTTCTATGACCAAAACCTCACATCGCTCCCATATAAACCTTTCTCCCCAATATAAATACTTCTTGAGCCTCTATAGGGCGGAATGCTTATCCGATTTGGCTTTAGTTTTGCACAACGAGTTTTCATAAGACCTCCAATAGTTATACTAAGTATAATCGGAATCAGTTACTACTTGAGCCTCTAGAGGGCTCAATTCTGACCCGATATGGCAGAAATCGTCACAATGACTTCGGCTTTGACTTCCAATATTTAAACCAGGCATTGCATACATCAGTCCATAACCTAAGGTAGGTCATAACATGAAATCACAATGGATTTTATATATGGTTGGATAAAAATTGCTTTCTATAGGTGAACAAGATGTCCAATTGATCGGTTTATATAGGATCTCTTGATTCGACATCATGATCACCTATAGAATACAATTCTTAAGCAAGCATATAAAAAGTCTAAATATCCTCATATTAGGCCATCAGGTAATGCAGTGGCGGGACACTCGATATAGATTTAAGATCCTAATATTGGAACATCAGGAAGTGCAGGGACGGTAGACTCAATACGGCCAAACGAACAGAGACCCTATGATGGAACCATTACCGACTCTATTAAGATTCGGAAGACTAGGATATGCAAAGATCCCAACATTAAAACATCAGGCAGTGCAGTGGCGAGAAACTCAATACATCCTAGAGAACAGTGAGCAGACGATGAGACCATCACCCACTCCCAAGAAGCCCATCTAATGGAGGACCAAAGATTGAGGTCCTCCTCCGGAGCGAGACAGCTACCCACGCTCTGATGGCGAAATCAGCAAGCGCAAGGTTCAAATTGTCTTAATTCAGGAGCAATGGACGACACGGAAGTTTCTGAACCATGTCAACTACCAATTATTCTATGATAACACTGGTACTCGGCCAAGGACCACCGTAATTTGTCATAAAAATTTGAAATATATATTTTCCCCAAAGTTGTCAACGTCGAATACGACAGTGATGAGGTAGCGAAACGGTGTAGCATACCTGCCATCACTTTATCTGCCCCTCGACTCTCCGACACCGCCAGCAAAGTCGGAGCTGCAACGGTTGGTGATGAAAGCCAAACAGACTGGAAATGAGATACTAATAGGGTGCGATGCAAACTCCACATGTCGTGGGGTAGTACCAACATCAATAAGCGGGGTCAAGCCCTGGCAGAATTATTGAATACTAACGACCTCATAACACTTAATATTGGTATCACCGCTACCTTTGTTAATAGGATAAAAGTTTCTCTCAAAAACCCATGTCCAATTTATGGTCAAGGAAGACTTGAGGAGCTTTAGCCCATTGAAGTCACCCGGATCTGATGGAATATTTCCGGTGTTACTACAAAAGGAGGCCGACTGTGTGGCGCTTCATCTGGCCACTGTTTTCACAGCGTGCCTAGGACTTGCATATACTCCGAAAGCCTGGCAGGAGGCAAGGGTGGTATTTATACCCAAGCCCGGCAATGCAAGTTATGCGACACCAATGGGCTACAGACTTATAAGCCTTACGTCCTTTCTACTCAAAACCATGGAACATATTGTGGATGTCATGATAAGGAGTAGGACATCCTTTCAATTGCTCAAATACATGCAGTATGCCTATGTCAAGGAAAGGTCGTTGGAGACTGCGCTGCACGAGGTTGAGCATAAAATGGAAGAGTCCTTCGATGCCAAAACGTACACACTGACGGTATGCATTGACATCAAAGGGGGCTTTTAATAATGTGCGGACCGACACATTGATTCAATCCTTGGACCAGTACCAGGTGGACCCGGTCCTCAGAGACTGGATAAACCATATGCTAAGGAACAGGTTAATAAATTGGGGGTCCCATTACATAAATATGAGGGAGAACGTGGCACAAGACATGCCACAGGGGGCATTTTATCACCATTCCTTTGGGTGACCTATTACGGATGCTGATTGAGGAGGGATTTTAACTCGTCTGCTATGCATATATACCTCTAAGGCGTAGGGATCCGAAACAGCTATGTAGAAGCACCGAAAAGGTGTTGCACATGGCATATAACTGGGCTATACTCATGGGTCTCAATGTTAACCCAGAAAAGACTGAAGGTGACTGATCGATATCAGACAAGGTCAAATACTTATAAGCGATCTTGGATAGGAAACTTAACTGGAAGTGTCACACTCAGGAGTGTACTGAGAAGGCTCACAGATGTTGAGCACTATGTAGATGGGCCGTAGGCTCGAAATGGTGCCTGAAATCGAGGATAATCAACTGGCTCTACAGGAGCGTGATTAGACCAATACTTACTTAAGCCTCAGTAGTTTGGTTGACTGATATGGAAAAAAGGTGCAACATAATGACCATACAACAGGTTCAGAGAACATGTTGTCTTGGCATAGGCGGAGCGATTAGGATGACGACCACTAGGACTCTGAAGACTACTTTAGATATCCGACCCATAGGCATACAGATTAAGTGTGAGGCAGCCATTGCGGCTATGAGACTAAACTCGATGGGAGAATGGATTAAGGATGGGAGCAGCTCATGCTATCAAGGTATAATCGAGGAAACCTGGAAGGAAGGGAAGAGGTTTCCGATCGGATACCTGAGACGACACTTGAGGTCGAGTGCGATCTACTGCTACCAGCGGCACAGTCTTGAACTGACGGAACCCCAGTATTGCCATCTGGAAGATTATGTTACACGGATGGATCAAAGCTAGAGGACAGAGTGGTCCCGGGGGTCTATATTGAGAACCCAGGAACTGAAATATGTTTTAGACTGCCTGACGCTAATGCGAGGACGTCGAGTCCGAACATCTTTACGGACAGTAAACAGGCCCTAAGGGCAATAGCAACCAGAATTTCAAGACCAGATCAGCCTTGCAGTGTAAGAAGAATCCGCATCGTTTGGGTGCCGGCCCATAACGGAATTCGTGAGGTGGTGTGGTGTCTACGCGAGGACGTCGAGTGTGAACATCCTGGTTGTCCTAAATGCCCTGATGGCAATAATAGCCTGGACGGTAAGATCACGAACAGTCTTGGAATGTAAAAAGGAGATCAACGACTTCTCTGAGGATGGCAAAATCCGCATCGTTTGGGTGTCGGGCCATAGCGGTGTAAGGGGGAATGAAATGACAGACGATTTGGCGATGAAGGCCAGAGGACTGCCTTCAAAAAACTTGGTTAACCCGAAGCCTTTCGGGTCGACGCAGTACGAGTTGAGGGCGTGGAACAGCGAAACAGTCGGTAGGACGGCGAATCCTATGGGGTGATCCGGATCGTGAGAGGACGAGGCTATTACTGAAAGGAAGCAAGAAGGAGGTCACGGTAGCTTTCGGTATCACAAAGGGACACATAGGACTACAAGCTCACTTATGCAAAATTGGTGCGGCAAGTGATTGCATGTGTAGGGCATGTGGGGAAGATTATGAGAGTATTTCCTATGTCATTGTCCGGCTTTCACGGCAAAAAGACACACCGGTACTTAGGTGGCGACACAATACCAGGTATGAACCAACTTCGTAGAGTGGTATGGAAATGAACTAAGGATTTTGTAAGTAGGACGGAATTCTTAACTTAAAAATTTCTTTTTCGAGGTTACTTTCTAGTTTTTAGAGCACACAACAAAATGATTACTGGCCTAGGTGTATGTCCCCATAGTGACATTGGGCTGAATAATATCCGTACCCTTTTTGCAACCTAACCTATGACCTCCCATTGTCCCAATTTAGTTTTTGCAATGAAGAGAAAGATTCAGCCCAGCCGAACTTCACACGCTTTTACATGATGTTTGGTATTTTAGCTGATCATAGCCAAATGTTAGGAAAAATTTTATTCAAAAATCCAAATAATTACATAAATTATCTTATTGGAGATCGAATCACGAGTATATAAGTTGAAGGAGAGAGATCAGTTCCTATTTCCCGAACATTAAATATTTTTTGGCAACTCCGACCTTAAATCATAAAACCGTAAAGTTTCTCAACACTTAAACATGAAAACACATAAAAAGGGTAGCGGTGTAGTTGTCCTTAACCCATCCACCTATTAAGTGAATATTTTGATGGCATATCCATCCTTGCTCTGCTAAAAAGAAAAATCTCTTGATTGTTGCTTAGCATGTTGTTCTAATAAAAATTCTATTTTGGTATCTGTTTTTCTGTATGTCCAAAATGTCAATCAATGGCTATGATGTCCACTTGCATCACATCCTGCGAGCCATACCACCCAATTTGGGGACAGGCAATGGCAGTTACCTTCCTGGCAGCACATAATAAAAATCTTTTCCAATTTCCTTATGAACCTTTAAATGACGTTGAAATTTGTGTGAAACTGAAAGAAGCCTTCGGTGTTAACCTTTTTCGAAGGACCAAGTGCCGAGGAGATGAGGAAACTTTAAGCCCTTATCATTTTAAGGTTATTTATCGTCTTAGTTTGTTTTCATCCTTTTTTTCTAAAGGGATTTATTTTCATGTTGTTGGGTCTGTGGGTGTTTTTGCTGTTTTTTTTTTGCATTCCCTCATCCCCTCTGATTGGATGCGATTGACATTTTTGTTTGTTTAAATAAATCCCTTCATTGCTTAGGTAATCAATTTTAATTTATTGAGAACAAACGAAAAAATTAATAGGAAGTAAATTATGATGACAGTTTTTTGTGACACAAAACATGAAATACATCTTAGATGGGGTTTCAAATCAAAACAAGAAAAATAAAAACAATTCCAATTGTGATGAATGATAAATGGCAACATCATATTGTTTTAATGACAAAAAGTTTTGGCTTGGTTTCGGGAAACAAAAATGGAGCATGAAGTTGAGCAGGGCTGAATTTTGAATACCAACTACCATGGATATGTGAAAAGTTTGCCCCTGTTCCTTAATGGAATGTTCATGAGCAAATTTGTATAACCACCAAGGATATCTATTGAAATCGTAGAGAAAGGTATACAGATCGGTATATATATGCATACTAACCAAACTGGGCCCGCTGCGCCTTCTTTAACTCTTTAATATCTTTTGAGGGTGGGGACACTTCGCCCTAAATGTGGATATCGAATTCGTGCTATTGTAGCCTATGACCCTGAAAGCGTTCGAATTCTGGCGAGAACATCGCAAAAAGCGGTGTTTATCCCCTCTTAATGTTGGCGACATTTGCAAGGTACAATGCCATGCATGGTAATTTAAAAAATTTTCCCCAAAGAGGTGTCGCACTGCGGGACGCCGTTCGTACTCGGCTATAAAAAAAGGTCCCTTATCATAGAGTATAAACTTGAATCGGAAATCACTCATTGATGTGTGAGAATTTGCCCCTTCTCGGTTTCTGGTGGTAATGTTCTTCCTAAGGATAGTGTTCTCATTAGGGGAGGGATGGCATCTCAGACATTTCGACTCAAATATGGATATTAAATTCGTGCTGCACTTCCAAATCCCTTTAATTTGAGCCCTATATTGCCATGGCCTGTATATATGAAACGTTTGGAGAGTGTTTTGGAGCTGGGGCGGCCACCGGCACTTTGCAATGAAAATATATATCAAATTCGTTCTTTATTCCCAACGGAAATGACAATCAGTTTAGGGGTGCTTTAGGGCGTATCCCAAAACATTTGGCTCCAAAATTGGATATCAAAAACGTTTTCTACTCTCAAATACCTTTCATTAGAGTCCCATATTGTCATAATGGACCAATTAACCTATTTGACGTATCTTTAGGAGGAAATGCGCCACCTAGACTTGAACGCAAATTTTAATATCATATTCGTAATCTACTCCCAAATACCTTTCATTTGAGTCCCATATTGCCATGGTCGGCTAATATGCCCATTTGGGGGTAATTGAGGGTGGGCGACCTCCCATCACTTGCACCTAATGTTTTAGGCCATATTTGTAATCTACTGCCAAATAATTTTCATTTGAGTCCCATATTGACATGAACTTCGAATATATCTGTTTAAAGGAGTTTTGGGGTTGGGGGGCAAGCTGGGTACTTGGACCCAACTTTTAATACCATATTCGTTTTCTGATCACCAATACCTTTCATTTAATACCCTTATTGTGCCCATCGAACCACTTTCGGATATTGTTGGCGTTTTTGGTATAAGGGAGAGGGTCCGCCTACACACCATATCTAAAAATTATATAGCCTATCTTTCCTTCCAGACAAACGTACACAATCTATGAAAATTTTAAAAAAATCGGTTCAGCCAAGTATTGCAAATTGCAAATTTTGCCCATGAACACTCCACTAAGAAACAGGGGGCAAACTTCTCACATATCAATGAGTGCAGTCCGATTCAAGTTTAAGCTCAATGATAAGGGGCCTCCTTTTTATAGCCAAGTCCGAACGGCATGCCGCAGTGCGACACCTCTTTGGAGAAAAGTTTCGCATGGCATAGTACCTCACAAATGTTGCCAGTATTAGGAGGGGAAAACCACTACTGAAAATTTAATGATGGTCTCGCCAGGATACGAACCTAGGCATTTAGCGTCATAGGCGGACATGCTAACCTCTGCGCTACGTTGGCCTCCAAGCCAAGTATTATATAGTCATAATGAGTTTAATCCCGTTTTTGAGGTGTGGTGTGACCCCCTATACTTCAATCTGATTTTGTATGCCAGTTTGGAAATCTACTCCCGAATACCTTTCATTTGAGTCCCATATTGAAATGAACGTCTAATATGTCCGTTTGGGGGAGTTTTGGATACGATGGGTACTTAGACTCAAATTTTAATACCATATTCGTATTCTACTCTACAATAGCTTTCATTTGATACCTATATTGTTCCGATCGGTCCACTTTTGATTTTGGCTTGTGTTTTTGGCATAAGGGGGAGAGTCCGTCCCCCTTTCGATATCGAAAAATTATATAGCCTACGTTTCCTTCCAGACCAAACTATACAATATGCGAAAATTCCGCGAAAATCGGTTCTGCCGTTTTTTCAGTCTGTACGGAACAAACAAACCGAGTCCCATATATCCGTGATTAGCTAATGTGCCCATTTTGGGCGTTTATGTGGGGGTAGGGTGACCTCCAATAATTCGACATGAGTTTATATGCCAGATTCGTTATTTAACCGGATAGTACTTTTGGGTTAAGGGGGAGGGTCCGATTTCACCTCGGAACTACTTTCGCATTACTTCGAGCTGGATATAGTGTCTGCGTCCAGATCTCCGCTTTATCCCCTAAGCCGTTGCGTCGAGGTTCATCTTTTGTCTACGCAGTATCTGTTTAGCGTATCTGGTGACTTCTTTCCGATTCCTCTCATTTTCGAGCATGTTCGGAGCTATGTTGTCTAGTGAAAAGTTGCCAATCAGCGTCCCTACCTGCGTCGATCAGATCAGAGACTTCAGTCAAAGAACGTATGTTCGGTGACGTCTTCAACTTTCTCCTCCTCGTACATATAGGTGTAAGATGTGCAATTACCCATTCGATATAGGTACTTTCTAAAATATCCATGGGCGTATAACATCTGAGGCCACCGACGCGCAGAGGTTAGCATGTCCGCCTATGACGCTGAACGCCTGGGTTCGAATCCTGGCAGGCAGGACCATCAGAAACATCTTCAGCGGTGGTTATCCCCTCTGGCGACATTTGTGAGGTACTTTGCCATGTAAAAACTTCTCCCCAAAGAGATTTCACTCTGCGACACGTCGTTCGGACTCGTCTATAAAAAGGAGGTCCTTATCATTGAGCTTAAAATTAAATCGGACAGCACTCATTAATTTGTGAGAAGTTTGCCCCAGTTCCTTAATGGAATGTTCATGGGCAAATTTACATGTTTGGATAACATCTGAGTTAAATAGAAGTTCACATCCCCGTGCCTCTTGTCTCTTCACGCCTGTATATGTGGGATAAATCAGTGTGCCCACCTTGCCGTTTCTTGTTTAAACATCTCTGTTGCCATTTTTGGATGGTATCTTCTTCAATACCTCTTTATGATCCACGCCCTCGTGTTTGGCTCTAAAAATCCTATGTTGCGAGGAGATCAATGGGGGTCATACCTTCGATAACAAGGACGGCTTCTCCTAATACCGTGCTATAGGCTGATATGACTCGTAGCGCTGCTGTTCTTTTCATCGATAGCATACTCCTTGCTCTCATCGGCGTCTCTAGGGTTGGCGGCCATATTTCGGAGAAATACATTAAGATACTGTTAGAAGTCTCCATTAGCATCTTTATCTTGCTTGTAAGAGGTTTGCCTATACTGGCCATTAGCATGCTAATTTGTGAGGTCATTTCTGCTGCTTTGTTTGTTAACGTTGGTCCCCTTCCATGTTTCTCGCCTTTATCACTGCTGCGATGTCATCTGCGTAACCCACTAGGAAGGAGTTGTCAGGCATGTCTATTTTTTATACCCACCACCATAGGATGGGGGTATACTGATCAATAATCTTGATCGCCTCGACGTTCTGAGTCAATCTAGCCATGTCACTACGTCCGTCTGTAGAAATCACGATAGTGGTCGAACGCGTAAAGCGTAAAGGAAGCCGCAATTTTTCCGATTTGGCTGAAATTTTGCATGTAGAGTTCTGTTATGACTTCCAACAACTATGATTAATACGGTCGGATTCGGTGTATAACCTGATATAGCTCCCATATAAACCGATATCCGGAATTGATTTCTAGAGACCTTACAAGCCGCAAATTATGTCCAATTTTGCTTAAACTTTGCATGTAGTGTTCTGTTAAGACTTCCAACAACTGTGTCAAGTACAGTCCGTATCGGTCTATAACCTGACATAGCTTCCATAAAAAACGATCTCCCGTTTAGACTTCTTGAGTCCTTACAAGCCGCAATTCTTGTTCGATTTGGCTGAAACTTTGTATGTGGTGTTCCAACATCTGTGCCAAGTACGGTCCAAATCGGTCTATAACCTGATATAGCTCCCATATAAGCTGATCTCCCGATATGATTTCCTGAGTCCTTATAAGCCGCAATTTTTGTCCGATGTGGCTGAAATTTTGCATGCGGTGTTTTTTTACGATTTCCATAGATCCCTGAGCGGCTCTTCAAGCCACTTGCATTCTTTCTATGTTTTTGATCGTGTCTTTGATTAATGCCCTATCTTTCAGGTAGTTCTTCAATATTCTCACCAAGTACCTAGGTACATGGAAGATCTTATCAAAGGCTTGAATCACATCTGTCCACCTCGGGTATTCTTGATGTCTAGGGTCGCTAATAATACGATCGGCCTTTTAAAGTGACTGACATCTTATGCCGCTTGCACTGCGTCTACCACCTCTTTTAGAATCCCCAATGTCGACTTACCGGGTCGAAATACCTACTGTATTTGGAGAGACCTCCCGCGGCCCTGGCTTCATCAAGTCTGATGGCTTCCTTAAGTCCTGTTGTCCTTTTCTGGATTGTGGTATTTTCAGAGCCAATTTTTTTCACTTTTCTAAGCCGAAGGTTAGCCAAGCGCTTTGCATAATGCATATTTTCATCTTTCTACAATAGTATGTCCTGGGTTCAAATCCCGATGTGAACATCAAAAAAAATTTTTAGTGGTGCTTATCCCTAACTAATGCTGGCTACATTTGTGAGTTATCCTGCCATGTTAAAACTTCTCTAACAAGTGATGTCGCTATAAGGCACTCCATTTTGACTCGGCATAAGAAAAGGAGGCCCCCTATCATTGAGCGTAAAGTTAAATCGGACATCACTCATCGATATGAGAGAAGTATCCCCTGTTGCTAAATGGAATGTTCATGCGAAATTTAGTGGTAGTATAAAAGTTTGGCAACACTCTTCAGCTCATGAACCAATTGTTTTATTTTTATTGTAATGTGACTATTCGGCCTTTAAAGGCCCTGAATCATAACGATATCTCCAGATGTTGCGTATTTCTGACTAACTTGACTAACTTTTTAGCTTCTAACATTACATACCGTCTTTACCGGTCTTTAATGTACCGGGCGGATATTTCTTCGATCACAAACTGGAGGTTGTCTTCTCAGGGAAGCAGCTTTGGGCGGGGGGCGTCCCCCCTCTTGGGACTCTCTGTCTACACGGATCGGTCCAAGCTGGAAGGGCGCATCGGAGCAGGTTTTTTTTTGTTGAATTCTTAGGAATTAGGTTATCACATAGACTTCTGGATTAGTGCAGTGTCTTTCTGGTAGGGGTTTTCTCGATCTTCAAGGCCTTGCAAGTAATCCTGGGTTAGGAGCGGCGGCCCTCTCAGAATTTACGATTTATGTGGATAGTCATACGGCGGTGAAGGCAATGACTGCGGTTCTCGTGAAGTCGAGACCTATCGAGAGGTTCAAAGAGCGTCTCGGATAGGGGCTGGGGGCTGTAGTCACAGGAAATAGTCTAACGGCATCAAATCGCTCGACCTAGCCAGCCAATCTAATAGGCCATTTAATGAGATAACACGTTCTCCAAACTTGGTTTCCAATAAATTGATTGTGAAATTCGCTATGTGGACTGTGGCGTCGTGCTGTTGGATCCACATGTCCTCAAATCCATATCATCCAATTGGGACAAAAAATATTGAACAGTAGTGATTCTAATTCACAGTAACGTCGACCCATAAACCGCAACAAAACTCAATTTTTATACCCACCACCAAAGAATGGGGGTATATTTTTGTCATTCCGTTTGCAACATATCGAAATATTCATTTCGGACCCTATAAAATCTAAGACGATCTAGCCATGTCTGTCTGTTGAAATCACGCTATAGTCTTTAAAAATAGAGATATTAAGCTGAAACTTTGCACAGATTCTATTTTTGTCCATACGCAGGTTAAGTTCGAAGATGGACTATATCTTGATATAGGCCCCATATAGACCGATCCGCCTATTAAGGGTCTTAGGCTCATAAAAGCCAAATTTATTATCCGATTTTGCTGAAATTTGGGACAGTGAGTTGCGTAAAGCCACTCGACATCTTTCTTCAATTTGGATCAGATCAGCCCGGAGTTGGATATAGCTGCCATATAGACCCATCTGCCGATTTAGGGTCTCAGGCCCATAAAAGACTCCTTTATTGTCCAATTTTGCCAAAATTTTGGACAGTGAGTTGCGTCAAGCGCTTCGACATTCTTCTTAAATTTGGCCCAGGTCAGTTCAGATTTGGATACAGCTGTCATATAGACCAATCTCTCGATTTGAGGTTTTGGGCCCATAAAAGTCTGATGTTGCCGAAATTTGGGACAGTGAGTTGCGTTAAGCCACTCGACATCCTTCTTCAATTTGGCCCAGATTGGTCCAGAGTTAGATATATCTGCCATATAGACCGATTCGCCGATTTAGGGTCTTAGGCCCATAAAAGGCTCGTTTAATGGCCGATTTTGCTGAAAATTTGGACAGTGAGTTGTGTTAGGCCTATTGACATCCGTCTTCAATTTGGCCCAGATCGGTCCAGATTCTCTCGATTTAAGGTTTCTGATATCGCCGAAATTTGGGACAGTGCATTGTGTTAGGCCCTTCGACATGCATTTATTGTCCGATTTCGCCGAAGTTTGGAACAGTGACTTGTGTTAGGCTTTTCGACATCTGTGTCGTATATAGTTCAGATGGGTTTTTTTTCAGATATGGCAACTAAAAAGACTAATATTTTGTTATTCACAATTGAACAATGACTTGTACTTATTAGTATTTGGTCCAAATCGGAACATATTTCGATATAGCTGCTATGGGGCATAAGGTATGCATTTTTCATCGGATTTTGACGAAAGGTGGTTTACATATATATGAAGATAAATGTCAAAAGAGCGGCTAGAAATATGGCGTCATTTGCTATCCCTATCAGTCTATTTTTGTAGCGTCCTTGTTTAAAAACCCTTTACTAATATGCACCTAGGTCTAATTTTCGAAATGGGCCCCATTAAAATCGATCTCTCCATTTTACTTCTTGAACTCACACACAGATCGTACTTTTCATCCGATTTTGATAAAATTTGAAATACAGACTTATGCAAGCCCTTTGTCCACATAAATTCACCTTCCGAAGGGCTCCCACATTCGATTGTGATGAAGTTCGTGACGGTGATTATCACACACATATCACAATATGTATGCTGAATACGGTTCAAATGGATAAGGCAAGTTTTTGATATCACTGCCACGTCAACCAACCCACTAATTTAGCTTCAACATAAATTTCAATAGAAAACCATTGTGGAGGGTGCACAAAAGTTTGGTCCTCCTTCATATCTCTTGATTTAAGTGGTCATCTTTGATTTCCTCTAAGAACTGAGGGTCATTCTGGTGGTTGAAAGCACTTAAGACGACAAAACTATATGTGAAGTTTTTACTTATTATACACTCCACCATAGGATGGGAGTATACTAATTTCGTCATTCTGTTTGTAACACTTCGAAATATGCGTCTGAGAAGCCATAAAGCATATATATTCTTGATCGTCATGTCATTTTAAGTCGATATAGCCATGTCAGTCTGTCTGTCCATCCGTCCGTTCGTCCGTCCGTCTGTCTGTCGAAAGCACGCTAACTTTCGAAGGAGTTAAGCTAGCCGCTTGAAATTTTGCATAAATACTTCTTAGTAGTGTAGGTCATTTGGGATTGTAAATGGGCTATATCAGTCTACGTTTTAATATAGCTGTCATATAAACCGATCTGGGATCTTGACTTCCTGAGCCGCTAGAGTGCACAATTCTTATCCGATTTGGCTGAAATTTTGTATGCGGTGTTTTATTATAACTTCCAATAACTGTGTATGGTACAAATCGGTTCATAACCTGATATAGCTGCCATATAAACCGGTCTTGGGTCTTGACTTTTTGAGCCTCTAGAGGGCGCAATTCTTGTTCGATTTGACTGAAAATTTGCACGTAGTGTTTTGGTATCACTTCCAACAACTGCACTGAGTACGGTTCAAATCGGTCCATGTTTTGATATAGCTGCCATATAAACCGATCTTGGTTCTTGACTTCTTAAGCCTCTAGAGGGCGCAATTCTTGTTCGATTTGACTGAAATTTTGCATGAATTGTTTTGTTATGACTTCCAATAACTGTACTAAGTATGGCGTAAATCGGTACATAACCTGATATAGCTGCCATATAAACCGATCTGGGATCTTGACTTCTTGACCCTCTAAAGGACGCAATTCTCATCCGATTTGGAAGAAATTTTGTACAACGGCTTCTCTCATGACCTTCAACATACTGATGTCTAATATGGTCTGAATCGATCAATAGCTTGATACAGCTCCCATATAAACCGATCTCCCGATTTTGCTTCTTGAGCCCCTACAAGGCGCAATTCTTATCCGAATGAACTGAAATATGCTGAAAAGAATATGCTATTGTGTAAACAATAGCATATTCTTATCCAATATTCTTTGTTCGCCTAAAACGAGATACTGCGCATAGTACTCGACAAATGCGATCCATGGTGGAGGGTATATAAGATTCGGCTCGGCCGAACTTACCACGCTCTCACTTGTTTTTCTGCTTTGCTTTGCTTCGTGTAGCTTAAAATCTTTTTCAAAAAAAAAAAAAAAAACAAGGAAAAATTGTTTACAACTTTTATATCCCTTTATTACATGTGTTCTTTACAACAAAAATAATTGTCAACCAGCATTTAAACTCTGGTACCAAAACAAGTACAACTTGCAGTTACTTTGAATGAAATGAAACAAAACTCCTTGCAAACTTTTCTTGCTTTTTTTTTAAGAAACTTTTCTTCGATGCCAGTGGTTAGCACGAAAACAATAGTTTTCCACACAAAAAGGAAAGATTTCCACTTCCTACCTATACAGATTAATAAGAAAATTGTACTCAATACCTACAACTAGCCCAAAGAGTGTAAAAAGAAAAGTTTTTAAAAAACAAAAACAGAACACCAGTGGGAAGCAATAGACCATAAATTGTATACACCTGCTGGAAAAGTCCTCACAAAGGACATTTGGCTAAGGGACTCTGAGGGCTAGGAAAATTTATAATAGAACAAAAAACTAAATTTATGGCGAAATGTTTTCGAAAACATAAAAGAAACATAAATTGTGAAAAAATCTTTTTGAAAGCAAGGCATGAAAGCTAGCTGGAATCAAGCAACTGGGAAGACAGAGCAAGTAAAACAATTAAAGCTAAAAATATATTGAAATAATTAATTTTTATTTTTGTTTTCCCCCAATTAAATAACACAAATTAGCATTGCAAAATCCTTTTAAAGGGAAATATTTCTAATCTTCTTAATAAAAACAAAAAAAAAAAAACAAAATTTCTTGGTAGCGAATCCTAAACAAATCATTCTTCAATTATTCTGTTTGCCCATATAATTGAGGCAAAAATAATGATTCGCCAACAATCATTGGAGACAGCACCATCCCAAAAATGTCCATGTCCATTCAATGTCATGTTGTGTGGTGGTGTTTGCTTCACCATCATTTGCCTCAAAGACAAGGTCATGCCAACATTCATTGAGAGTCACATTCTTGGATACTTAGGGAATTTTGTTTGGGCGCCAAACAAACACTTGTTTGCTCATACTGTAATTCGACGAGTTATATTTTGGTCATGCGCATTTGGAGCACCCAAAAGGGGCTTAGAGGAGAAATTTTAACTGTTCTAAAGTTATAAAACCCCTCAAAATGTCGCTTTAAAAAAATATATAAAAGCATTAAAACTGATTGCTATGTCAACCACAAAAAAAAATCAAATAAAAACATATTGAATACCATGGATATATATTTCATGCGAAATTCGGTAAAATTGAGGCATTTGTTAGGAGAATGGTCTAGGTTAGGTTAGGTTGAAAAGAGGGTGCACATATTAATCCGCCCCATGTCATTATGGACATACACCTTAGCCAGTAATCGGCTTGTTGTGCGCTCTAAAAATTATAAAGTAACCTCTAAAAGGAAATTTTAAGTTAGGAATTCCGTACTACTTACAAAATCCTTAATTCTTTTCAATACCACTCCCCTAAGTTGGTTCATGTCTGATATTGTGTCTCCACCTAAGTACCGGTAATTGTTGGACGCGAAAGCCGGGCAATGACAAAGGAAATGCTCCAACGTCTCATCATCTTCCCCGCATACCCTACACATGCTATCACTTTCCGCATTTACATAAGCGATTTTACATAAGTGAGCAGGTAGTCCTATGTGTCCCGTTATGATACCAATAGCTATACTGACCTCCTTCTTGCTTCCTTTCAGTAATAGCCTCGTCTTCTCACGATCTGGATCCCCCATAGGATTTTCGCCGTCCTACCGACCGTTTCTCCGTTCCACAATGTTGCATGCGCATTCGTCGCCCACTATCTTAACTCGGACTGAGTCGACCCTAAACTGGGTTAACCAAGTTTATTGACGGCAGTCCTCCTGCCTTCACCGCCAAATCGTCTGCCCTTTCATTTCCCCTTACTCCGTTATGGCCCGGCACCCAAACGATGAGGATTTTGCCATCCTTACAGAAGGCGTTAATCTCCTTCTTGCACTGCAAGACTTTTCGTGACCTTACTGTCCTGGTTGTTATTGCTCTTATGGCAATTTTACTGTCGGTAAAGATGTTCACACTCGACGTCCTCGCGTTAGCACCACACCACTTCACTCATTCCGTGATCGCCCGGATCTCCGCCTGCAGGACCGTATTATGGTCAGGCAGTCTAAAGCAGATCTCAGTCCTTGGGTTCTCAATGTAAACCCCCAGGCTTACTCTGTCCTCTAGCTTTGATCCATCCGTGTAACATGATCTTCCAGATGACAATACTAAGGTTCCGTCAATCCAAGGCTGGTTCATCTCAGGTATCCGATCGGAAACCACTTCCGTTCCTTCCCGATTTCCTATCGTCGCCACGATTATACCGCGATGGTATGAGCTGCTCCCGTCCTCCAGGGCCCTAGTGGGCGTGGTCCTCATCACCCCTCCTATGCCAAAACAACATGTTCTCGGAACCTGATGTATTGTATTTACGTTGCACTTTTCTCCATCGCACTCCACCAAGCGACTGAGGCGTAAATATTTATTGGTCTCATCACTCTTCTGTAGAGCCAGTGGACTATCCTTGGATTCAGGCCCCATTTCAAGCCTACGGCCTGTCTAAATATTGCCCAAAATCTGTGAGCCTTCTCCGTACGCTCCTGAATGTGACACTTCCAATTTAGTTTCCTGTCCAAGATTATTCCTAAGTATTTGACTCTAGCAGATATCGAAATCGTTCTTTAGAGGGAGCGTGGTACATCAAATTGGCTCACATTTGTCTTTTTCGTGAACAGGCAGATTTCAGTCTTCTCTGAATTAACACTGAGACTCTTGGGTCTAAACCAGTCTTATGCCATCTGTAAGACCTTTTTGGCCCTTCGTATCCTTACCCCTTAGAAGTATACTAACATCATCATCATCGTAGCAGACGCGTTCAAATTCCTACTCGGGCAGCTTCCGTAGGAGTTTAGTTAACTGGTCACCCATAGGAGTGGCGATAAAATGCCCCTCTGTGACGTGCCTTGTGCCACTTTATCCCTTATATTTATATCATGGGATCCACAAGTTATCCACCTGTTTCTTAGCATACGGCTTATTCAGTCTCTAAGGAACGGGTCCACCCGGTACTGGTCTAAGGTACAGAGCGTGTGTAACAGTCTCGCTCCGGTGGAGGTTTATCTGGATTACCTCAATCATTGGTCCTCCAGTAAATGGGCATCTTGGAAGTAGGTCATGATATCATCCTCTGCTCCCTGTTCTTAAGACTGCATTGACTTTCATTAGCTAATGAGAGCTATATCAGGTTATAAATAAGCTCTCATATAAACATATCTCCCGATTAGTCATCTGCGGTTCCTATAAGCTTAAATTTTTGTCTGATTTAGCAGAAATTTGCCACGTAAAGTGCACATAAAACCTTCAACAAAGTTCATTTGTGTACATTTTTAGCTGAAACCATGATGGTTGGTTAAAAAAATTCGGCCCGGACGAGCTTGGCACGTTTTTTTTTCTGGTTTAGTTAGAAGAAATAAAAAGCTTCTATAATTGTAATAATTTTCCAATCAATACCGCTTGAATACATTGTGGTGTTATTATGAAAACTATTTGTTCACCCACTCTGCCTGTTGGTTACAGTTTTCACTTTTCGCCCACTTCATTTTCCACATAAAATTCTAAGTGGCATCCAAAGTTTTACTTTACGTGCCGCTCCATCGAGCACATACATGCAAATTGGAAGATCACATTAATTTGAATTCTGAATGAAATTTTAAATATATTCCGCCCCTGAAAACCTATTGCCTGCAGTGACTATTAGACCTAAGCCAAATGAAAAAAGTGGAATCTAAACTATATGTGGGTAAATTTCAAATTACTTCTAACTCCCTCTCCATCTCTCTCTCTCTCCTTCTCCCTGTATGTAGCAAGTGAGGGAATTGCATTTTATTTCTGTTGCAAATACTTGCGTTGAATGCTATCCTTAGCAGAGAGTATCTGCATATGTATGGACCTGACTTTGCAATGCCATACCTATTGCCAAACATGCTACATGACTTTGGGGGAGTGAGGCGTTCTTCTAACATTGTTATGCTGGATTCTGTGGTGTTTTTGCCCCAAAGCAGGCAAATGGTCGATTTAAATGGATAAATGGCAAATTTTATGGTTGCCCCAATGTTGCAATGACTCTTTGTGCTGACATGCACACATTTAAATTGATGACCACTTTTATGGAGGGCAAATGCGTTGAAGGCATATGCTGGGATATTATACAAAGATAGCAAGCCACCAACCTCATTTGGTTTCAATTTTGGGCAAAATGTCAAAGTGTTGCATTGTAGACGCATAATGTTATCATTGAGGGGAGAGTATGCATACATATATCACACATGCGTTGTTATTCTGCATGTGAAAGTACGGACTCAATCATTTGCATTCCAAGAAATTGCCAGAGAAAATTTTATTGAGATCAAAAGTTGATTGGAAATGTTAAAATTATGGCATAGAACCTTTGGATGATTACATTTTTTTATATCAGTATTGAATGTGCAGAATTTCGAAGATTACTTCATATATCTACCCAGCAAGAAATCTCAACACAATCTCAGATGGATGATTGTGTTGTTGTACTTTTTGCAATGACCAGCATTTCATAGTCGTGAATGTAACTATCCTGTCTTTTGCCTCCATAGCCACAATTATCCTTCTTAATTGCGATTACCTTCCTATCCTATCCTTCTTAATTGCGGTTACTTTCCTATTACTATACTGTAGATAAATAACTATGGGGAAGAATTCAATAGCGTCAATCCTATGAGAGCCGGATATACGTACCGGATTGACCCGATGGAACCCTTCATCGTCCTTTTATCGTCTTTCGAGGGTCACAAGCGTAGTCGTCGTCGGACTATATGACTCCTCTTACTTCTCCTGTGCAGCAATATACGTAATAGCAACACCCCAACCCCAATATTGCCGGACCGGTGCCGGGAAGTGCATCATTCTTGCATTTGAATTGCCATGGTCTCCGAGGCAAGATCGACGATATAGTAGATTTTATGAATCGAAAAGACATACTGGTTGCAGCGATCAATGTGACAATACTGACCAGCACCTGCAGCCTGCAGAGTTGTCACGGATACAATGTGCCACGTAAGGATTGCATGCGGAGTGGTGGTGGGGGATTGGCCTCCGTGATACATCACTCCGTGCAGTATAGAGTCTATACTCTATGGCGCTGGTGAACTCTACATGGAATGTATGGAGATAGCAGTCAGGTCCGGTATTGCCGAAATGGAGCTATACAACGGGTACACACCGCCGGTTGGTAGCTGTGTCCCACATAATGGCCAAGTTTACAGGCCGACATTAGTGGGCTACTATCTGGCCATAATTGCCTGGTTCTAAGGGACTTTAATACGCATGAAACGTTCATGGCATTCTCCCCCGGGTAACGACCAGCGGTCCATAGCCTTGACATATTAGATTGAAGGATTCACGTTCTGCACGGTGAATGATAATACCCCCAATAAGATAACGAGAAGGGGCAGCCAGACATTTCCATTGCATACCCTGATCTCATAAGCGACGTATCCTGGCAAGCCGTAATTTTTTTGAGACCATCGACTGACCACCCAACTTCATAACCTCTGACCGCCAGACTTTGATCAATTAGAAGAAGACCGATTGGGTCAATATCAGAGATTACGCCAATCGTCGAGTCAGTGAATTGACAATTGAAAAGTGCATATTTGGCCCATGAACATTCCTATAAGGAACAAGGGCAAACTTCTCACATATCAATGAGAGCAGTCCGATTCAAGTTTGAGCTCAATGATAAGCGGCCAACTTTTCATAGCCAAGTCCGAACGATGTGACATAGAACCTCACAAATGTTGCCAGCATTGGGATGGGAATAACACCGTTGTAATTTTTTTCTGATGGTCTCAAGGGATTCGAGCCCAGGCGGTTACCGTTAAAGGCGAACATGCTAACCTCTGCGGTGCGGTGGACTCTACGTCAAATTTGCTAATTGCCGAGAGGAAATTCCAAGACATCACTAACGTAGGCGGCGTTAGCATTATACCTGCCGGTCGAATATCCCCAATGCGGCCCGATTTCCCGGCGCAGTCGGTGATACTCGCAGACGATCGTGATGGGATTCGTTGCACGGGCCCCACTAACTTCAGAATCAGCTAGCTGAATCTAGAAATAAACAAGGTAGTCAATGAACATAAGCGGAATTTTTTGGCTGGAAGACCGGGAGAAATGTAATTTAGGCACCGGTTTAGGCAAGTTGAGTTTAACTCACTCTCGAACCCCGGAAGAGGGGAAGACATTACCTCAGTCACTTTTAACTGAATTGTCCACTTATAAGTCTCTCTCAACTCCCAGAAGAAGGGATGACGGAACTTCAGTCACTTTTAACTGAGTGGTCTACTGTTAAGTCACTCTCGAACCTCGGAAAAAGGGATGACAGGACATCGACGGTACTGTGACTGACCCGAGGAGATGTTCCATGTTATTTAAACCTCAATGTATTGTGCATACCGAGAGAGATAAGGCAAAGAGGAGAACAATTCGCCCTATGGTCACCGAGCCGGATAGCCATCACAATTTAATGTGAAAGAAGTCAACCAGGGCGTAAGGCCCCGATAGAATTTCTACACTCATGCTGAAAAATATGGATCTACCTAAGGACAGTTTGGTGATGGCAGTTGTCGACAAGGGAGAAGAACAGGTCTGCATACCTAGGAATAATTGGAGAGAGATAGTCAATGGACTGTCATCAGTATACTCCGATGTCCTTGCGGAATTTCCTGGGTCTCTTCCAGTTTGTGACGATGCAGGCTGGTTTCGAGGTCGATACAGACTAATTGCCTTTGCCGATCAACGCTCAATTGAAGTGCGCTAAAAAAGATTGGTGAGATCTGGTCAGGTGCAGCACTAGATTTAGTCAAGAAGGAAGATAGTCCTTCTTGACCAATGGCGCATGCTTGGATACCAAGAATTCCCTTAGATCCTGAAGCGATACTTGGAAGACTAAGGGAATGTAATCCCAATCTTTCAAAAAGCGACTGGAATATTGGTAGATTGGATGAGGCTGATGGTGACCGGAGACATGCAGTATTCGTACTTAACTCCGGTTGTCTCGGAGTTAAGTACGTAAGGCCGCTTCGGCGGCACTTAAGGTCCTCCTGATGGCTGGGGTATTTGACGTGGTTCTTATCCAGGACCATGGGTGTGTGGAGGAATGATATGTGGACCAAGAATTCCGGGATTTAAACTTCTCAAAGGTACGGGGTAATGGAAGACATAGAACCTGTATTCTTGCAAAGAGTAGTCTAAATGAATTTTCATCTTCCGTCTTGCTAAGCACTGAAGACTTAATAGTAGCCAGCCTTGAAATAAACAAGTCTCATTACTGGCTGGCTTTCCTATATATGGCACACGATTCAGAGATGCCGGGCCACAGAGATATCCCAGGGAATTCTAAAGCGGACGAGCTTGCGACATGTAAGCCAAGTTTTTAAGACCAGGCCCGAAGGGCAACGAATAATAGGGGGGGCCTGTGAGCATTCCAAAACTATGTGGCCTAATCTAGACTTGAAGAGGTCTACTGCTTTGCTGTCATTGGCTAGAACAGACGTCTCAGTCATTGTGTCCGTCATGATAGGTCACTGATTAATAGGAAAACGTATTGACAGACTGAAGGTTGCCAGCAACGACTTTTACAGAAGCTGTAGGGACATCGAGGAAAAAGAGACTATGGAACACCTTCTGCGCACTAGCAGTTAGAAGGAGTGGCAGTCTGCCATTAGACTCACTTAATCGTTTTCGTCCATTGTGATATCACAGGAACAGAAGAAGGAAGATGCCCTCTAGTTCCTACCGATGTCCGTTAAATCAGACAAGTTCTTAAAGAAATGAGAACCTAAGGTGATTTAACGGATGTGAACATTCGCAAGTTATTGGGCTTTTTAAAGCATCTTGATGGTTTATCGGTAGGAACTAGAAGGCATCTTCCTTCTTCTGTTCCTGTGGTATCACAATGGACGAAAACGTTTAAGTGAGTCTGATAGCAGACTGCCACTTAAACATAACCTAACATGGACAGACAGACAGACGGACAGACAGCTAAATCGAATCAGAAAGTGATTCTGAGTCGATCGGTATACTTATTAATGTGTATATCTCCCTTCCTTCTGGGTGTTACAAACAAATGCACAAAGTTATAATACCCTGTACCGTAGTAGTATTATAGGCTATATAAAGGTGTTGCCTCATCATTAAGGTTAAAAGTTAAATCAAAAACAAGTAAGAGCGTGCTAAGTTCGGCCGGGCCGAATCTTATATACCCTCCACCATGGTCGCATCTGTCGAGTTCTTTGCGCAGTATCTGTTATTAGGCAAACAAAGTATAATGAATAAGAACGGAGGAGCAACTATATCAAGTTATAGTCCGATTCGGGGTTCAAGAAGAGAAATCGTGAGATCGGTTTATACGGGAGCTGTATCAAGCTATAGATCGATACTGACTATATTGCACACGTATGGTGGAGGCCATGGGAGGAGCCGTTGTACAAAATTTATGCCAAATCGGATGAGAATTGCGCTCTTTAGAGGCTCAAGAAGTCAAGACCCACGATCGGTTTATATGGCAGCTATATCAGGTTATGGACCGATTAGGACCATACTTCGAACAGTTGTTGGAAGTGATATCACTATTTCAGTTAAATCGGACGATAAATTTCATTTAAATCGGACGATAATTGCGCCCTCTAGAGGCTCAAGAAGTCAAGACCCAAGATCGGTTTATATGGCAGCTATATCAAAACAAAACAAAACAAACAATTTCAAGCGGCTAGCTCTACTCCTTCAAAAGTTAGCGTGCATTCGACAGACCGACGGACGGACGGACATGGCTAGTTCGACTTAAAATGTCACGACTATCAAGAATATATATACTTTATGGGGTCTTAGACGCATATTTCGAGGTGTTACAAACAGAATGACGAAATTAGTATACCCCCATCCTATGGTGGAGGGTATAATAACTGATTGATATGTGAGAAGTTTGATCCCTGCTCCTGAATGCAATGCACGTGAGGAAATTTGCTATTTACCCTTTAATTAATTTCTACCGCTAAAAAGAAAATTTGACCTCTTCCATAAAATTTAATTTTAAATTTTTTGTCACTGTGTATGAGTATACAACACCTGCTTGCATTTTAGCCATGTTGACCGTTTGCACATACAAGTCACCTTTTGGCAAAGTTAGCCTTGAGGACTTTTCCACTATACACCATTTCCTATTCAGTTTATAGCAACACTATTATCGTTGTATAGTATACTCTTTGCAAATTGTCCTCACCCTTCCTTTTGCCTTCCCCAGTTTTTGTTGCTTTGCTGTGTGTAATTGATTACCATGGAAAGGGTTAATCCCAGCAAAAAAATGCATTCTATAAATACAAATTAATCCATTCACTTATTACATTTGCATTACTGGACACGTTCTTGCACTCTCTCTCTCGCTTTTTGTTTCGGGATGGAAGAGAAAAAAGTGCTTTCGAGTATAAAAAGTAAAAGTTAATTATGGTAAATTTCCTTTATGTCCTTTGGCCTTGCTGTGCTTTCTCTCATTCATGGTATCTATCATTTGTGTTTGCCACTGAACCGGAAAGTGCTAATAATCATTAAAAGCGGCTTTATGCAATAATTTTTAACATTTTTTCTCTCCCCTTTAAAGCATTAATCCTTTTGATGTTGTTTAAGTTGCCACTTGCCATAACATCCTGCCTCGTTGAGGCAGGATGACGATGATGGTCGTCAACAAGGCAGCAACAGAAATGTGGCATTTTATTGTGGACATTGTTAGTTGGCGGCGTTATTTTAGTCTAGATTCTTATCCACTTTTGGACATGGCTAATCGTTTTAAGCATTTATAGCTCATGTTCGTCGTTTTTATGGTGTGTTTCCTGATTTTTATGGCCATTTGGCTGGCACAAAAATGAATGAATGCGCAAAAAAAGAGTTGTGATTTCTAGAAATGTTGTTTGAATGAATTAGTAGGCTGGAACACGACATCAAAGCTAGACCATTTTAGTAGTGATAAATGTTGGGGGAACAACTTGGGCAGTGTCAATAATGGTGGTTTGAATAGCTTTTTAATAAAATAAATTAACATTTGGTCTTCTGCTTTATGGTGAACTGGCTAGAACCAAACTCAACAGTTGCAGTACTAAAAGTTTCTCTCAAAAACCCATGACCAAACTGAAACTTTAGAAGACGACATGGGAGTAAGAGCAAAGACAACGGAGAACATGTTGAGACTTTTGATGAAAACCCATGTTCCACAGGATACGACGGAACTCACGTATATCCTTGAGTTTTTGAAAGTCCTGATAGATTCCCATACAAATAACTTTTTTCACTTATGCGATTTCTCTCATGAACCCATGTCTAAACTGAAACTTTAGAAGACGACATGGAAGTGAGAGCAAAGACAACGGAGATGATAGCCCATTTTATATCACGTATATCCTTGAGTTTTTGAAAGTCCTGATAGATTCCCATACAAATAACTTTTTTCACTTATGCGATTTCTCTCAAAACCCAAGTCTAAACTGAAACTTTAGAAGACGATATGGGAGTGAGAGCAAAGACAACAGAGATAAAAATCCATTTTCCACAGGACACAACGGGAATAACGGAGACACCGAAATCTTGGAATAATGATGTTGATCGAAAGTTTATAATTACGGAATTTATGGTAAAGGAATCCTTGAGGAGCTTCAAGCCATTTATGTCATCCGGACCTGATGGAATATTTCCGGCGTTACTATAGAAGGAGGCAGACTATCTGGCGCCCCATCTGGCCAAAATTTTCACAGCGTGGCTAGGACGTGTATATACTCCGAAATCCTGGCAGGAGGGAAGAGTGGTATTTATACCCAAGCCCGGGTATATGCGACACCAAAAGCCTACAGAGCCATAAGCCTTACGTCCTTTCTATTCAAAACCATGGAACGTATTGTGGATACCATGATAAAGAGTAGGACATCCAGCGAACTGCTCAAATACAAACAGCATGTCTATGTCAAGGGAAGGTCGGTGGAGACTGCCCTGCACGAGAATAATCCTTCGATGCCAAAACGTACACACCGGCGGTATGCATTGACATCGAGGTGGCTTTTAACAAAGCGCGGACCGACACACTGATCCGATCCTTAGACCAGTACCGGGTGGACCCAGTCCTTAGAGACTGGATAAAACATGCTAAGGAACAGGTGGAGGCCACCGTAGCGCAGAGGTTAGCATGTCTGCCTATGACGCCGAACGCCTGGGTTCGAATCCTGGCAAGACCATCAGAAAAATTTTCAGCGGTGATTTTCCCCTCCTAATGCTGGCAACATTTGTGAGATACTATGCCATGTAAAACTTCTCACCAAAGAGGGGTCGCACTGCGGCATGCCGTTCGGACTCGGCTATAAAAAGGAGGCCCCTTATCATTGAGCTTAAACTTGAATGGGTCTACACTCATTGATATGTGAGAAGTTTGTCCCTTAGTGGAATGTTCATGGACAAAATTTGCATTTGCAAGAAACAGGTGGATGAATAGTGTGTCCCACGGCATAAATATAAGGGTGAAAATGACACAAGGCACGCCACAGGGGGGCATTTTATGGCCACTCATATGGGTGACCACCATAAATGACCTATTACGGATGCTGACTGAGGAGGGATTTGAACCCGTCTGCTACGCAAACAATGTTATAATACCTCTAAGGGGTAAGGATCCGAACCAGCTATGCAAAAGGGCCAAATGTCTCAATGTTAAGCCAGAGAAGACTGAAATATGCCTGTTCACGAGGAGGTGTGAGATAGGCAAATTTAACGCACCACGTTTCCTCAATGAAAAGATTTCGATATCTGACAAGGTTAAATACTTAGGTGTGATCTTGGACAGAAAACTGAATTGGAAGTCTCACATTCAGGCTCACGGATGTTGAGCACTATGTAGGCTCGAAATGGGGCCTGAATCCGAGGATAGTCCATTGGCTCTACAGGAGCGTGATTAGATCAATGCTTACTAACGCCTCAGTAGTTTGATGGACTGATATGGAGAAAAAGTGCGACAGGTTCAGAGAACATGTTGTCTTGGAATAGGCGGAGGGATGAGGATCACGCCCACTAGGGCACTGGAGACTATTCTAGATATCCGAGCCATTGACATAAGTGTGAGGCAGCCACTGCGGTTATGAGACCTAAGGCGATGGGAGAATGGATTGAGGATGGGAGCAGCTCATACCATCGCGGTATAATCGAGGCGACATCTGGAAGACCATGTTAAATGGATAGATCCAAGCTGGAGGACCCCCAGGCCCACTAGAGACGCTACAGTGGGCCTGGGGGTCTACATTGATTATCTAGGGACTGGGATCTGTTTTGGACTGCCTGACCATAATACGGTCCTACAGGCGGAGATCCGGGCGATCACGGAATGCGTGAGGTGGTGTGGTGCTAACGCGAAGAGTGTAAACATCTTTGCGGACAGTAAAATTGCCATAAGGATAATAACAACCAGGACGGTAAGTTCACGAACAGTCTTCCAGTGTAGACGATGCAGTGACGATAGGAAACCTGGAAGGAAGGGAAGAGGTTTCCGATCGGATACCTGAGATGATACCAGACGAAGCACTGTTGCCAGCGGCACATTCTTGGATTGACGGAATTGCGGACAGTAACATTGCCATAAGGATAATAACAACAAGGACAGTAAGGTCACGAACAGTCTTCCAGTGTAGACGATGTAGTGACGATAGGAAACCTGGAAGGAAGGGAAGAGGTTTCCGATCGGACATCTGAGATGATACCTGACGAAGCACTTTTGCCAGCGGCACATTCTTGGATTGACGGAATCCTAGTAGTAGCCATCTAGAAGACCATGTTACACGGCTGGATCCAAGCTAGAGGACACCCAGGCCCACTAGAGATGCTACAGTGGGCCTGGGGGTCTACATTGAGGACCCAGGGACTGAGATCTGTTTTACACTGCCTGACCATAATACGTTCATACAGGTGGAGATCCGGGCGATCATGGAATGCGTGAGGTGGTGTGGTGCTAACGCGAGAACGTCGAGTGTAAACATCTTTACGGACAGTAAAGTTGCCATAAGGACAATAACAAGCAGGATGGTAAGGTCGCGAACAGTCTTGGAGTGTAAGAAGGAGATTAACGCCTTCTCTGAGGATGGCAAAATCCGCATCGTTTGGGTGCCGGACTAAGCGTTAATGAAAGGACAGACGATTTGGCAGTGAAGGCCAGAAGACTGCCTTAAATAAACTTGGTTAACCCCAAAGCCTTTCGGGTCGACGCAGTCCGAGTTGAGGAAGTGGGCGATAAATGCGCATGCAACCCAGTGAAACAGCAAAACGGTCGGTAGTAGGGCGAAAATCCTATGGGGGGATCTAGATCATGATCTAGACGAGGCTATTACCAGACATGAACCAACTTGGTTCATGTCTGGTATTGTATGCGGATGTGGTATGGAAAGCAATTAAGGATTTTATAAGTAGCACGGAATTGCTAACTTCGATTTTCTTTTTCCTATTACTTTGAGGTGGATACCTATATGATGTACTTATACGATTTTATCCTTTAAGTAGTCGCAATGTTTTGGGTTAAAATGACTTCTGAAATATATGCCAAAGCCGAACCGTAAGAAGGTTTATTATTAACTTACATACAACAAATAAAAATGAACTAAGTTCGACCGGGCCGCACATTTTGCATCCAATTCCAGCCAAATCGTATGAAAACTAAGGCTTCTAAGAACTCAAGAAGCCAAATCCGGGGATCGGTCTACAAGACGGATATATCAATTTATATATTGATTCAAATCATACTTGGCACGGATATTGGAAGTCGGAGCAGAAGTCTTTGCCCCACATCAGTTGAAAGGTGAGGTTTCTAGGGGCTAAAGAAGCCAAATGCGGGGATCGGTTTATAAGGGGATATATCAGTTTATATACCGATCCGGATCATACTTGCCTCAGATGTTGGAAGTCATAACAGAAGTCCTTGTGGCAAATCGGTTGAAAATTGAGGCTTCTAGGGACTCAAGAGGTCAAAATTGCGGCTTCAAGGGGCTCAAGAAATCGAATCGGGAGAATGGTTTATATGGGACCTATAGCAGGTTATAGACCGATTTGCACCGTACTTGCCACAGTTGTTGGAAGTCATAACGTGGTCATAATGTGGTGTTCACATGCAAAAATTTCAGCAAAATTGGACAAAAATTGCGGCTTCGAGGGACTCAAGAAATCAAATCGGGAAATCAGTTTATATGGGAGCTATATCAGATTATAGACCGATTTTGACAATACTTGGCACAGATGTTGGAAGTCATAAAGGAACACCATATGGACAAATTTCAGCAAAACCGGATACAAATTGAGGTTTCTAAGGGCTCAAGAAGTCAAATCGGGAGATCGGTTTATAAATCTGAACCGATATTTCCCATTTGCAAACTCCAATAACGTACATCAATAAGAAGTATCTGTGCAAAGCGGCTAGCCTTACGCGTTCGACCGCTATCGTGATTTCAACAGACCGATGGACGGAAGGACATGGCTAGATCGACCCTGAATGTCGAGACAATCAAGAATATGTATACTCTATGGGGCCTTAGACGAATATTTCGAGGTGATGCAAACGGAATGAATAGATTAGTATACCCCCATCCTATGGTGATGGGTATAAAAAGGCAATAACAGACCACTTTTCTTGCTGTTTTTTATCTTGGCCTCATTGAAATTCTTTTTTTTTTTTGATTGTTCAGCCCAGCACAAAGCAATCCATTGATATCCAATGAGATTGCTCAATTTCCAGCGATTGTTCGTTTAGCCATCATTTTAGTCGGAGTTTGTTAACCCTTTCAAGCATATAATTTGATTGCCTTCAAGTATGCTTCAATGTGTGAGAGGTTTGTATGGTTTTTTTCTCCACTCTCCACTCACAAAAGGACCTCTTAAACCATCATTCAATTTGGTTTACTTTTGCTTATTGTCAACATTTTCACACCATCACCGCTACGCCAAAGTGATAAGCGCTGTGAAAGGACATTTGGTGTCACTGCTAAAGGATAAGGCGTAACGTTCTATTGACATTTGCATGTTGCCAAAACGTTGTGTCTACTCAAAGGGGCAAAGAACCCCAGCCACAAATAAGGTTGTGTTTACCAAGCGATGGATGGATGGTCTTTTTGCTTTCTTTAGACTGGGGGGAATACAAAAAAAAAAAAATACAGACTTAAAAAACATTGTAAATATTTCAAGCCTCACAGTGCACTTGAATTCCTTCGAAATCGACCAAAATACAAAAAAAGAAACCTCTCAGCATCGTTCACCGGCAAAGCTTCTGCTGCCATGGTTGATTTTGTGGGTTTCTCGGTTAAATATGTCCAAATCCCCAATGACGTTTTCTTACAAAGAGGAAAACCAAACAGAAAGAAAAAAACGCCATCCTTTGTGAGAAGGCAAAGGACCTAAAAAAAGACAATGCACCTTGGAGAAAAGTAAACATAGCTAAAGCACACAGCGAAGGGTTATTTTCAAAAACAACAACAGCAACCAACAACTTTCTCATGGCAAAACAAAAAGTTTAACAAAAACAAACTACTTTTCCCCAAATGACACCACTAAGAAGTGGGAAACTTTCCCCCCTTCATTTGAATATTTTGCTCGCCTTGAACCAGAAACCCATTGATGGCGGTTTAATGTCCATTTGTATGGAATTTCAAAAAGTCGTTAAGAGCTAAACGTTGTCTGAGGTCTTTAAGGTAAGCTAAGCACATGGAAAGTCCTTAAAAGAGAAGATAAAAGGAAAGGAAAGGAGTCTTCGCAAGTTTAAAAACATTTTTCCAAAATGTTAACGAAAAGTTTAAACAACATTTTATACACTACCACCGGACACGATAAGCATCATTGGGGAATTTCTTAAAATTTATGATAATCCACATGTGTTTAATCACAATGGAACTCAAGCAAGTTCGGCCTTTAAAGTGGTTGATTTAAATAACGAATTGTTTGTGGTGTAATAATTTGATAAAATGCTAAATTGGATCTACTTTCAGCCAAACAGTTATGGACATACACCTAAGCCAGTAATCGGCTTGTTGTGCGCTCTAAAAACTATGAAGTAACCTCTAAAAAGAAAATTCTGAGTTAGGAGTCCTTAAAATCCTTAATTGTTTTCAATACCACTCCCCCAAGTTGGTTCATGTCTGATATTGTGTCTCCACCCAAGTACCGGTTGTTGCTGTTGTTGTAGCAGTTTATTGATTCTGTTGAGTGTCAAGACCCAGGAACTGTGCGACTAAGATGGGGTGCGTTCACAGGGATCTGGGTCTGAGTCGAGTGGGTCTGGCCGGGCAGTTAAAGAGGTGACGTGTATCGTGCGGTCCCTGGTTACAATCGGGACATACATCTTGCACGTCGGCATCAATCCTAGCTCTGTGGCAATTGAGGCGGCTGCATCTGCCGGAAGACCGGTATCTGTTGGACGCGATAGCCGAGCAATGACAAAGAAAATGCTCCAACGTCTCATCATCTTCCCCGCATGCCCTACACATACTATCACTTACAGCACCGATTTTACATAAATGAGCTCGTAGTCCTATGTGTCCCGTTATCATACCAATAGCTATACTGACCTCCCTCTAGCTTACTCTCAGTAATAGCCTCATCTTCTTACGATCCGGATACCCCCATAGGATTTTCGCCGTCCTACCGACCATTTCGCTGTTCCACAATGTTGCATGCGCATTCGTCGCCCACTCCATTAACTCGGTCTGCGTCGTGCCGAAAGGCTTTGGGTTAACCAAGTTTATTGACGGCAGTCCTCTGGTCCTCTTCACCGCCAAATCGTCTGCCATTTCATTTACTTACTCCGTTATGGGCCGGCACCAAAACGATGCGGATTTTGCCATCCTCAGAGAAGGCGTTAATCTCCTTCTTACACTGCAAGACTGTTCGTTACCTTACCGTCGTGGTTGTTATTGCCCTTATGGCACCACACCACTTCACGCATTCCATGATCGCCCCGATCTCCGCCTGCAGGACCGTATTATAGTCAGGCAGTCTAAAACAGATCTCAGTCCCTAGGTTATCAATGTAGACCCTCAGGCCCACTGTAGCATCTCTAGTGGGCTTGGGGGTCCTCTAGCTTGGATCCATCCGTGTAACATGGTCTCCAAATACTAGAGTTCCGTCAATCCAAGAATGTGCCGCTGGCAACATTGCTTCGTCAGGAATCATCTCAGGTATCCGATCGGACACCTCTTCCCTTCCTTCCAGGTTTCCTATCGTCACTGCATCGTCTACACTGCAAGACTTTTCGTGACCTTACCGTCCTGCTTGTTATTATCCCTATGGCAATTTTACTCTCCGCAAAGATGTTTTCACTCTTCGCGTTAGCACCACACCACCTCACTCATTCCATGATCGCCCGGATCTCCGCCTGTATGACCGTATTATGGTCAGGCTGTCTTAAACAGATTTAAGTCCCTGGGTTGTCAATGTAGATCCCCACGCCCACTGTAGGACCTCTAGTGGGCTTGGGGGTCCTCTAGCTTGGATCCATCCGTATAACATGGTCTTCCAGATGGCAATACTAGAGTTCCGTCAATCCAAGAATGTGCCGCTGGCAACAGTGCCTCGAACTCGACCTCAGGGTTCATCTCAGGTATCCGATCGGAAACCTATTCCCTTCCTTCCAGGTTTCCTGTCGTCGCCTAGATTATACCGCGATGGTATGAGCTGCTCCCATCCTCAATTCATTCTCCCATCGCCTTAAGTCTCATAGCCGCAGTGGCTGCCTCACACTTACTCTGTATGTCAATAGGTCGTATATCTAGAATAGTTTCCAGTACCCTAGTGGGCGTGGTCCTCATCGCTCCGCCTATGCCAAGACAATATGTTCTCTGAACCTGTTGTATAGTCCTTATGTTGCACTTTCTCTCCATAGCAGTCCACCAAACTACTGAGGCGTAAGTAAGTAAGTAAGTCTTATCACGCTCCTGTAGAGCCAGTGGACTATCCTCGGATTCAGGCCCCATTTCGAGCCTACAGCCCGTCTACATAGTGCCCAACATCTGTGAGCCTTCTCAGTATGCTCCTGATAGTGACACTTCCAATTCAGTTACTGTCCAAGATCACACCTAAGTATTTGAACTTGTCAGATATCTAAATCGTCTTATTGAAGAAACGTGGTGAGTTTAATGGGCCCACATTCGTCTTCCTCGTGAACAGGCATATTCCAGTCTTCTCTGGGTTAGCATTGAGACCTCTGGGTCTAGCCCAGTCATATGCCATATGAAATACCCTTTCGGCCCTTCTGCATAGCTGGTTCGGATCCTTACCCCTTAGAAGTATTGGGTTGCCCAAAAAGTAATTGTCGGTAATATAGTCGGCGTTGACAAATTTTTTCAACGGCTTGTGACTATGTAATTGCATTCTTTCTTCTGTCAGTTATCAGCTGTTACTTTTAGCTTGCTTTAGAAAAAAAGTGCGCGAAATTTTGTTTACATTTGTTTGTTTGGCGTCAATTTTAATATGGGTACCACATGTATTGAAAGAAAAGAAGGTTATGCTGTCTGTTTGGTGGGATTGGAAGAGTGTGGTATATTTTGAGCTGCTTCCAAGGAACCAAACGATTAACTCGGATGTTTACTGTCAACAATTGGACAAATTGAATAAAGCCATCAAGGAGAAGCGACCAGAATTGGTCAATCGTAAAGGTGTCATATTCCACCAGGACATCGCTAGACCGCACACATCTTTGGTCACTCGCCAAAAACTGAGTGAGCTTGCCTGGGAACTTTTGATGCATCCACCATATAGCCCTGACCTTGCACCATCAGACTTCCAATTATTTCGATCTTTGCAGAACTCCTTAAATGATAAAACTTTCGGCAATGGCTATAAAATCGCACTTGGTTCAGTTTATTGCAGATAAAGGCCAGAAGTTCTATGAGCGTGGAATACTATCTGATGCTGAAGAATCTGATCTACTTTACATCTGTCCTCAACCTGTCTTTTAAAACTGTTATAGTTCGAGATGTCTGAAAGATGGGCAGAGTGATTCTACTATTGAAGACTGTAAAGGACCCGAGCAAAAGGGAGTCGTATAGACCGATCTCCTTTCTCGCACCAGTAGCCCAGACCCTTGAGGGAGTACTCTTACCGAGCCTCGTTAGAGAATTTCCATTTGCCGGGCATCAGCATGGATTTCGAAGACTGCATAGTACAACAACAGCTTTGCATGTCATCGCCACATACAATTGCCGTGGCTTCAAACAGCCCAGGCCACGCGATGGTATGGTCCTCGTAGCACTGGACCTATCGAAAGCATTCGACACGGTCAGCCATGGTAAACTATTTAAGGACATCGCCAACATGTCCCTCCAGCCAACGCTAGGTTTCGAATTATCTGTGTGGTCGCCAGTCATTTGTAGAACTTAGGGATGAGAAGTAGAAGCACCTCAGAATAAAACAAAGAGTTCCTCAAGATCCTCCTGGACGCACCCCATCTTAGTCGCAGAGTTCCTGGATCTGGATACTCAACAGAAGAAAAATAGAAAACAAGAACAACGAAGTTAAGATCGTCATCTAGAGCAAAATCGTGAAAGGCGCTGGGCATCAAAAACATTTCCAATCTAATGCTGAAGAACCAGGATGGCCATGGTTCTCAACCTGTTTCTCTTTGTCCGAAAAATGGGCAGGATGAACTCGATACAGGAGCCATATACAGATTTGAGCAAGGGAGAAACGTACAGACCGATATCCCTTTTATCGCCAGTCAAAAGGTCATAAAGATACAGCGGGACTTTTATAGACGGCGATACGGAGAGCAACTGCAAAAACTCAGTTTGAGTCTATCTTCGGAATTGTTTTGACAAAGCAAAACACTGATAACCTTTCCAAAGATGTTCTTTGCATCTCCTAGTCTCACATGTAATATATATGGATCGGGCCGCAGCTTTCTTCTTCAGACCTCCTCAGTTTCTTCAGGACTCAACCCACGCCGAGTAGGCGTGCAAAACAGTAATCGTGCTATGCACGAAATCCATGCTGATTTTCCGAATATGGACATTTTTCAACGAGGCTTGGAAGCTGTAGTGTCTCAAGGGTCTTGACTACAGGTTAGAGAAGCAAAATCGATCTACACAATTCTCACCTGATTGAGTCCTACCCAGACTTCAATAGCCGAACTAATTTGTAATTTTTCAGACATCGGGAGCTATAAGAGTGGTTAGAAACAAGTTGAGCACCCAGGTCAGATACTGGACTCTCGGTAAATCCTGATTCTTCAGCTTAAGTATAAAGAGTCTATTAGGGCCCAGTTGAGAATTAGCAGCTGAATGTGAGAGTTGACGGTTTAACGATTCTGATCACCAACTATCCAAAAAAAACTGTTGCTTTACAGGTCCTTCACACATGCTGCTACAATGTGTGACGAAATCAGAAGAAGAACAAGATCCCAGATGGGATTATATGGCAGCTATATCAAGTTATGTCCCGATTTGCGCCAACTTCTCTCAGTTATTGGAATTCATAACAAAACACCTCTTGCAAAATTTCAGCCAAATCGGACGAGAATTGCGCCCTCTAACGGCTCAAGAAGTCAAGACCCAAGATCGGTTTATATGCCAACCTACACTAATAAAAAGTATGTGTGCAAAATTTCAAGCGGCTAGCTTTACTCCTTCGAAAGTTAGATTGCTTTCGACAGACAGACGGGCGTACGGACGTACATGGCTAGATCTGAGACTTAAATGGCATGACGATCAAGAATATATATACTTTATGCGGTCTCAGACGCTTATCTCGAGGTGTTACAAACAGAATGACGAAATTAATATACCTCCCTCCTATGGTGGAGGGTATAAAAGAATTACGGCTCTCAAGTCACTTGGGATGCAGACCAAAAAACTTTGTTGAAGCGCATTTATTCGGTCAGTAGCGACCACAACAGTGACAGTGTGAACTCACAGGAATGATAAGATGCAGGTCTGGTAGAATGCTGCTTTACGAACTGCAACAGTATTATCAGTTCTCATGTGGACCACCCACTTTAAGAGATAGAGATTCTTAATGTGCCAAAACAAAAACAGAATATTCTGGTGTATTATCACAGCAGACACTCAAATCACCATTAGGTCGATAGCCAATCACCGCCAGAGACGTCAAGTAAGGCCTTGAGATTTAGAACGAAAAGTCTAGCGCTACAAAACCTCTAGATCAGGCATCGTATTAAGCGTTTCTTTTTAGCCTTATAACAACTAACAAAGGAAAACCGTTCTTCGAGATCATCCTCTGCCCATAGAACCGTCTAAAGGTGGTTCTACAGAGCAAGAGGTTCACCGGGTCTAGACAGCATTCCTACAGAAACAATAGCAGAAGCGGAGAATAGGAACCGTGTGAATGTGGTCCTCGAAGATCGGACGTCACCCATTAAACCTGAAAAAATTAACCTCTCCCGGCAAGTCAGAGTAGTTCTGGCTCAATAGCTCTGACAGATGGAGCCACGTCAACTTCTACAGAGCTAGGATTGATGCCAATGTGCGGAATGAGTGTCCCGATTGTGATTATGGACTTCATCACACATACACCTGTTTAACTGCCCAGCCAAACCTACTCAACTCAGACCCAGATTTCTCAGGACGCACCCAACCTTGCAAATGCAAATTTGCCCATGAACACTCCATTAAGGAACAGGGGCAAACTTCTCATATATCAATGAGTGCTGTGCAATTCAAATTTTAATCTGAATGATAAGGGACCTCCGTTTTATAGCCAAGTCCGAACGGAGTGCCGTAGTACGACACTTCTTTGTGGAGAAGTTTTTACATGACTGTCATACCAAATGATACAGTACCTCCCAAATGTCGCCAGCATTAGGAGGGGATAACCACCGCTGAAAATTTTCATGATGTTCTCGCCAGGATTCGGACTCAGGCGTTCAGCGTCATAGGCAGACATGCTAACCTCTGCGCTATGCTGGCCTCAACCTAAGTCGCAGAAATACTGAATCTAAATATTTCGCAGAACCAGACAGCCGAAAGATAGAACAAAAAAAACGGCTTTTCCTGGTGTGTGTTTAGGCCACCGAATACCTTACGAGTCAGACCCAGCTGTCATTTGGCAAAAATAATTTTTAAAACATAATGCAAAATCCTTATTTTCATTATAAAGCTAAATTTTTGTTCATAACATTAAATTAAAGGGTGATTTTTTTGAGGTTAGGATTTTCATGCATTAGTATTTGACAGATCACGTGGGATTTCAGACATGGTGTCAAAGAGAAAGATGCTCAGTATGCTTTGACATTTCATCATGAATAGACTTACTAACGAGCAACGCTTGCAAATCATTGAATTTTATTACCAAAATCAGTGTTCGGTTCGAAATGTGTTCATTCACCGTAACGTTGCGTCCAACAGCATCTTTGAAAAAATACGGTCCAATGATTCCACCAGCGTACAAACCACACCAAACAGTGCATTTTTCGGGATGCATGGGCAGTTCTTGAACGGCTTCTGGTTGCTCTTCACTCCAAATGCGGCAATTTTGCTTATTTACGTAGCCATTCAACCAGAAATGAGCCTCATCGCTGAACAAAATTTGTCAAAATTTCGAACCGAACACTGATTTTGGTAATAAAATTCAATGATTTGCAAGCGTTGCTCGTTAGTAAGTCTATTCATGATGAAATGTCAAAGCATACTGAGCATCTTTCTCTTTGACACCATGTCTGAAATCCCACGTGATCTGTCAAATACTAATGCATGAAAATCCTAACCTCAAAAAAATCACCCTTTATATGAGTTTTATTTCTCCTTCAAACTCACACATCCAAACAAACACCCTTTATAACAAAATTAACTTTAAAAATCCTCAGTTCTACCTTTCCGATAAAAAAAATTACTTAACTGAATATCGCACACAAAATAACGTATTGCAACCTTTTTTAGCCTTGGCAACCCTATACAGTTTCTTATTTCCATTGATAACAAAATGTGTTTTATACAGTACATTAGAACCACACAGCTGTGTGCAGTTTGGTATGGCCACACTGGGCTGATTCTTTTTTAAATTCTAGTTGAACTTACCTTCCATTAACACTCATTTTCTTCCACACACACAATTTCATCAGCTAATTAATTTTTCACTTCACTTCACATGATTGGAGGGTTTAACACAACTAGTATTTACAATACAAATCACTTCACATTGTTTATAATGTTTGATTAAAATTAAATATATTTCAGCGCTTCAACGGCCCGCACATCGGCAGCTACACTGACAAACTAACTGCGGCTGAACAGCTGTTCGCATAGCGCATGTTCAATTCCAATCAGAAAAAGAAGGCGAGTGTGTTTTTATATAAAGGCGTTGCCATCAGGCAATTGAAAGGCCGCCAGCAACAGAGTGAACCGTTGATAGAAAGTCATTAGTTTTATTAAAGTATGACATTTGTCTTGGTCAAATAATCCAAAAGACAACTTTTGTTTTATCATTTACCATCTTGGCATACGAATTCCACAACTTTTCCTTTGCTGAAACAAGAGAATTTTTAACGCCTTTCATTACTTTACGTTAGCGGATTGCTTATTTAAGTTTGTTGGTTGACTCTGTAGTCTTTTAGTGATTTGCCGGTTGAAAGTGCGAAACAAACAAAAGAATTCTTGAACAAATTCGCGAAATTACGAAAGTATTCTTAATCGAAGAGTGTTTTGTGTAAGATAGTGCTATAATTAAAAAGTGAAACTCTTGTCACCATGACCCAAGACATAATGATGAGCAGCGAAGAGGCAGTGCCTGTAAGCGACACCTCTTCCAGCAAACAATTGCAGCAGTTTTGTTTGTTGGCCAAAACGGCTCATGGTGCTGCCATTCTGGAGTTGATCAAACAAGTGCTGGAAGCTCCAGGTGTCTATGTTTTTGGCGAACTGCTAGTAATGCCCAATATACAAGAGGTGGGATGCGTAAATTACGCTTTTTATGCCTTGCTTGTTCCTATAGTTGTTGTTGTTTTCATCTTTGCTTTTTTTCTTATTTATTTTTAGCTCAAACAAGGTGACAATGTGAAATACTACAACACATTGCATTTATTTGCTTATGGCACCTACAAACAATATCGCCAAAAACCCGAAGACTACTTGGAGTTGACAGCCGGCATGCAAAAGAAATTGCAGCATTTGACCATTGTCTCATTGGCCATACAAAATAAATGTATACCCTATGACATGTTGTTGGAAGAATTGGATATTGATAATGTACGTCATCTGGAGGATGTCATAATCGAGGCTATATATGCAGGTGAGTAGGTGGAAGGGAACACACATACATATTTAATTGGTGATAGTTGAAACTTGAATAGGACCAATTTCGAAAGTCGTCAAGCTTTTTCCCCGAGACAAATTTGCATTGATGCTGCAGACGGGTAAACGAGTAAATATTCTGGAAATTTTGCTCTAACAGCTAGAAGATCTATTAACAGATTCCATACTCAGTCCAATATCGCAACTGGATTTTCTAAGCCACTATGCCATAATCGAAGGTAATGAACTTCCCACGGGATTGCTGTGAGCACGACACAGGCTGGAACATTGAGATCCGATCTGTGTGGTGCTCTGCTGTCACGAGAAGCTTAGCTGCGAATGGTCCATACGGAGTAACTGCAATGGCAGTCGCGGACAATCAGCAGTATCGAGCAGAGAGTCTCAGTGGGAGGCCGGGCAGCCCCGGTTCTTGCACAAATACTGAGTGCCTACGATACTCGATATGCCAAGGCAAGTTATTGGCAAGTTATTTAAATAACCAATGGCCAATCTGTTTCAACATAAAACATGTTTTTGTACATACTTGTCCTTTAATTGGCTATGACAGAACATTTGTTCCACTAATCGAACGTAGAATATCGTTCCAAGCTTCTCGATCTCCTGCGCTCATTCTAAAATCTCTGACACCAAGTTTCTAGGTGTCCCCAACACTTGATCTTTCCATCGGGCTTTTGGTTTTCCCGGTTTGCGTGTACCACCGTGTTTGCCTTCAAAAGACTTCTTTGTTGGAGCTTCTTCATCCATTCTGACAACATGACCTAGCCAACGCTATAATAAATACAACCTTGTATTTTGATGCATGTAACAATGCTATAGTCGTCATACAGCTCCTGGTTCATACGTCGCCTATATCTTCCATTAACGCAAACTGGCTTTGAACGTAAAGGAATACGAAAGCGGGTTTGTAGTCAAAAAAGAGATGGTAAGTGTTGATTTGGCCTTCTCGGGTGCGTTCTTCTAGCCCGATTGCGCAGATTAGCTGATGGACATAGTATGCTGAGGTTCCAATTATCGGTTATGCGTTCTTCTTGCCCGATTGCGCAGATAAGCTGATGCATACGCCTTATCAGCGTGTCGCCTCCGGTCTTCAATAGTTCAGCGGGTAAACCGCTGCTGCCTTGTTGTTCTTTAGTCGGTTCACTGCTACCTGGATCTCATTCTGACTAGGAGGTAAACATTCAATACCATCATCATCGTATCCTCTTCGCCGCCAACGTCGGATACTAGCAGAAAGTCCTTTCCATATCCTCAGCATGTTATCAGTTTCAGTTACCAGATTTCCTTCTTTGTCTCTGCAGGAGGATGTGCCTGCACCAAAGCCATCGGTTTGATGTTTAATTCTTTGGTAGAATTTTCGGACTTCATTCTGACTCCTGTACAACTCAATTCGCTCACACTCACGTTTTTCCACTTCCTTTTTTTTCTGCGGAATAGACATTTCTCCTCTCTTCTTTTCTCTCGATACCTATACGCCGCATTCTTGGCTTCAGTAGCATCTCGACACTCTTGGTCGTACCATGGGTTTCTTGGAGGTGGCTTCCGGTACTCAAGTACGGATTTTGACAGTGGTCATATTTTCTCTCTAGGCGCTCGTAGAAAATATCCTTGTGGCCAGCCCCTCATCCACCGGAGTAATGCTGGAGACAAGGTGTTTCCGTTTCCAAATAACCACAAATCCACAGCCAAATTCATAACTCGTGCTATGGCAGCTATAGTATAGTTCGTCACCTTTTGGTGTTGTAGGGACGCCATTCTCAGTCCATTGCACTTCCTGTAAGGCGGTAATATCTGCCTTGTACTTCTCTAATACATCCGCCACCTCGTATACTGCACCTTCTCTATAAAGAGTGCGGACACTCCAGGTGCAGATCCTCAAATCATGGTCCTTTTTTCGTTTGCGTGGGTCGTCAGCGATGGGGGTGTCCGTTTTTTTTATTCCTTTGTTTCTTATAGTTTTCCGGGAGCGGTATACTGGCCCATTTGTGAGGAACTATGTCATGCATGGAAGCCATGTTAAATATTCTCTCCATAAAGGTGTGGCACTGCGGCACGCCGTTATGACTCGGCTATAAAAAGGATGCCCCTTATCATTGAACTTGAATCGGAAAGCACTCACTGATATGTGAAATGTTTGCCCCCGTTCCTTTATGGAATGTTCATGGGCAAATTTGTATTTGATATACAATTGGTGCAGAAGAATTTGCGATTGCTACTTCCATGCCAAATGTTACTGATTGTGGCATTTCAAATATAACTTTTCATGTGATTCTTCTTAGCACAAAGAGATTTTATGCAATCAAAGATGCAAATAATTCTACTCAAATGAATTTTCCATTGTTTTTACAGTAGATTTGCAATTACAGTTTTCGATTGTTTTGTGTGTGGCACGCATTCAAGGCTAGTATATCTGAACTCACACATTGTATCACCCAGAACCACGAAGCTTAAGGCCACGGATGCATAAGCATGCTAAATATACGAGCTATGCGTTATTGTGAAAATTTATTAGAGCGCGCATAAATCCAATGAACATGCTGCTGCTGCATATCATCAATCATCGACTCACAAAGCACAAAGTATTTGTAAAATTAAATTAAATTCTCTTTTATCGCTACAAAACTAGATTCACCATCTCCAAAGGATATTGTATTTGTCAATTTGTGGCAAACACATGTTAACAGCTGCAAATTCGATTTCATATTGATATACTATCAATAATGAATGAAATGCGAGGAGCCCATAAAAAGGATGAGAGAAATTTAAACAAATTGAGAATATCATTTAAGTTGATGTTCTTACCTACACAATATGCTGCATAAGCTACACAATATACTCCAAAAGGATTTGAAAGCCAAATAAGAGAAAACGCAAAATTTTTAATTATAAAACTCTGCGATTTGTTTCGAATTGTTAGGGCTCTATTTCCCGGATGATGTCCTTAAATGAAAGGATGAAATAAATTTAGTTTAGAGAAACAAATGCCAAATTTAAGGCCTCGAGCTTGTGTTTTAATCAATACAATAAAATTTTAATTATTTTTAAGCTAATAAAATATTTCAATTACCGCCGGTGTCCGTCTTCAGGGAATTTCAAGTTTGTTTAATAATACAAACTAACTTAATTTCCCTGAAGATGGTTAACGGCAGTGTTTGAAATGTTGGATTTTTTGTTGTTGTTGTTGTAATAGCCACATTTGCACGTGGAGGTAGAGATCCTCATCAAGCTCCTATAGTTCAGCAAACTCGTTCTGGCCCATAAGACCGATTGCCGCGGGAACATGATGGCCATTGGTTATTTTAAGGAGTCAGTAACTCGCCTTGTCATATCGAGCATCACAGGCACTCAGCATTTGACCAGAGCCGGTGCTGCTATTCCGAAGGAATATTCCAGTATCTGTAAACTGTGGACTCGCTTGGTAGCTCCCAGCTAAGCTTGTCATGTTAAAGATGAACCCCAGCAAAGCCGAAATGAGCTCAAAGTTCCAGCCTAGGATGGGGGTATACTAATTTCGTCATTCTGTTTGTAACTCCTCGAAATATTCCTTTGAAACCCCATAAAGTATATATATTCTTGATCGTCATGTCATTTAAAATCGATGTCCGTCCGTCTGTCTATCAAAACCACGCTAACTTTCGAAGGAGTAAAGTTAGCCGCTTGAAATTTCGCACGAATACTACTTATTAGTGTAGGTCGGTTGGGATTGTAAATGGGTCATATCGGTCCATGTTTTGATATAGATGTCATATAAGCCGATCTTGGATCTTGGCTTCTTGTGTGATAAGTGTGGTTCAAATCGGCCCATAACCTGATATAGGTGTCATATAAACAGATCTGGGGTCTTGATTTCTTCAGCCTCTAGAGGACGCAAATCCTCTACGATTTGACAAAAATCAAATTTTAAGAAAATTTTCTTGGAAAATCAAGTTTTCATAAATTTTTCAATGCCAATCAAATTTGTGCAAAAAAATTTCTGCTATATGAAATGTGGAAAATTTTCTGTAAAAATTATAATTTTCACAAGATTTTCAGTAAATAATTTTTAGAAATCTTCTTCTTATAAAGGGTGATTTTTTTGAGGTTAGGATTTTCATGCATTAGTATTTGACAGATCACGTGGGATTTCAGACATGGTGTCAAAGAGAAAGATGCTCAGTATGCTTTGACATTTCATCATGAATAGACTTACTAACGAGCAACGCTTGCAAACCATTTTCAGTGAATGGGCCCTAGAAAAGTTGGCAGAAAATCCGCTTTTTTATCGACAAATTTTGTTCAGCGATGAGGCTCATTTCTGGTTGAATGGCTACGTAAATAAGCAAAATTGCCGCATTTGGAGTGAAGAGCAACCAGAAGCCGTTCAAGAACTGCCCATGCATCCCGAAAAATGCACTGTTTGGTGTGGTTTGTACGCTGGTGGAATCATTGGACCGTATTTTTTCAAAGATGCTGTTGGACGCAACGTTACGGTGAATGAACACATTTCGAACCGAATACTGATTTTGGTAATAAAATTCAATGATTTGCAAGCGTTGCTCGTTAGTAAGTCTATTCATGATGAAATGTCAAAGCATACTGAGCATCTTTCTCTTTGACACCATGTCTGAAATCCCACGTGATCTGTCAAATACTAATGCATGAAAATCCTAACCTCAAAAAAATCACCCTTTATATAAAAATCAATTTGTGTTTGTTTGTTTGTCTGTGACCCCGTGGTGAAAATAGGGCATTATATTTTTTGATATCTGAAGGGGGGCGGACCCTCCCCCTTGCCCTTATTTTCAGAAACTCCCGATCTCGGAGGTAGGTGGTGCGATTTAAGCGAATTTTTGTGTGCTCCTTTATAGAAACCTAAAAAAAAATTTGGTATCCAAATTTCGGATGAGGTACCTAGGGGGGACGCCCCACTCCAAAACCTACCAAATATATGTATAGACCAATGACGACAATATGGGACTCAAATGAAAGGTATTTAAGAATAGAATACAAATCTGATATCAAAATGTGGGATCAAGTGTTTGGGGGACCACCCCAAACCCCCCAAAACACCCCTAAATCGGACATATATACCGACCATGGCAATATGGGACTCAACTGAAAGGTGTTTACGAGTTGAATACTCATCTGATATCATAATGTGCGACCAAGTGTTGGGGGGCCGCCCCTCCATAAAACACCCCCAAACAGGACTTATTTACTGACCATCGCAATATGGGGCTCAAATAGAAGATATTTGAGTGTAGAATATGAACATGATATCCAAATGTGGAACCAAGTGTTTTAGGGGCCACCTCTCCCCAAAAACACCCCCCAAAGAACACAATTTCACGATCATAGCAATATGGGGTTCAAATGAAAGTCCTTTGGAAGTACCGCACGAAACTGATATCAATATTCGGGCAAAAGTTTCTATGGGGCCAATACACCCCATAACACCACCCAAATAGGAAGTATTTGCTGATCATTGCAATAAGAGGTGCTTTAGAGTAGAATACGAAGCTGATATATAGTTTCAGAGAAAGTCACTAAATTGCCGCCCATCCCCGAAAATACCCCCCAAACCGGACCTGTTTGCCGACTATATAAATATGGGGTGCAAATGAAAGATATTTTGGAGTAGACCACGAATCTGATATCAATATTCGGCACCAACCATCTAGGGGACGTACCACCCCCATAACAACCCCCAAATAGGACGTATTTGCTCACCATGGCAATTTGGGTCTTAAAGAGAGTGGAGCTCTCCTGGAGCTCTAAATGAAATGTATTTGAGATTAGAAAACGAATTTGATATCCAACTTTGAGAGCAATGACAATATGGGGTTCAAATAAATAATATTTGAGAGTAGAGCACGATGCTTTTTTATTTTCAGGGCTAAGTGTTTGGAGGACAACCCTACTCCCCAAAACACACATAAATCGGACATATTTTCCGACCAGGTAAATGTGGGGCTCAAATAAAAATTATTGGGGAGTAGAGCACGAAATTGATATCCATTTTCGAGAAAAATTTTCTGGGGCTCTATCCCTTCCCAAAAACACCCCACAAACATCAATTATTTATTGGCCATCGTAATATGGGACTCAAGTATAGATATTTTGGAGTAGAATACGAATCTGATATCCAAATGTGCGACCATGAATTTGGGACACCGCAAAAACACCCATAAATCAGACATACATATTTAAAGGTAAGGTAAGGAAAAGTATTTGGGAGCAGATCACGAAATTCATACCCACATTCGGGACCACGTTTCCGGGGGTCCACATCACTCCCTAAAGCCACCAACCCAAAATCCCCATGAGAATATCGGGCTCAAATAAAGTCTCTTAAGAATGGAGTACATCTAACATTCAAACTCAAATGACCCTAAACCCTTTGAGCGAATTCATAAATCAGTAAAGATCATATGGAAATCAGATAAAGACATTTAAATTGTTTAACTGTTAGCCAAGCGATATACATACAAATACTATTTTCGTAGATATGGTATTTCACTAAAAGCTCTTTAATTGTCGAAAATAAATATTTAAAGGTTAATTTTGTTCCATATAAAGTAAAAGAAGTAGCCGCGGAGCGTCCCCAATTAAGCTAGTTTTCTATAAAAAATCAAAATTTTCGAAAATTTTCCATAAACTTTAATTTTCCGAAAACTTTTTATGAAAACCATGTATTTCGAAAATTTTCTGTGAAAATCTAATTTTCCGAAAATTGTTTATGAAAACAAATTTTCCGAGACTTTTTTTCGAAAACTATTTACAAAATTCAATTTTCCGAAAATTATCTGTAAAAATCAAATTTTTCGAAAATTTTCTGTGAAAATCAAATTTTCCGAAAATTTTCTTTGAAAATTAAATTTCCAAAAATGTTCTACGAAAATCAAATTTTCCGAAAATTTTCTATAAAAGTCCAATTTTTCGAAAATGTTCCATGAAAATCAAATTTTCCGAAAATTTTCCATGAAAATTAAATTTTCCGAAAATTTTCTATAAAAATCCAATTTTTCGAAAATTTTCTATGAAAATCAAATTTTCCGAAAATTTTCCATGAAAATCAAATTTTCCGAAAATTTTTTATAAAAATCAAGTTTTTCGACAATTTTCCATAAAAATCAAATTTTTCGAAAATTTTTCATGAAAATTAAATTTTCCGAAAATTATTTATAAAAATCAAATTTTCCGAAAATTTTCCGAAAATTTTCCATGAAAATCAAATTTTCCGAAAATTTTCTATAAACATCCAATTTTTCGAAAATGTTCTATAAAAATAAAATTTCTTGAAAATTTTCCTAAAATGTTCCATGAAAATCATAGAAATTTTCTATAAAATTTTTTATAAAAATCTAATTTTTCGAAAAATTTTTATGAAAATCAAATTTTCCTAAAATTTTCTATGAAAATCGAAATTTTCGAAAATTTTCTATGAAAATCAAAATTTTCGAAACTTTTTCATGAAAATCAAATTTTCCGAAAATTTTCTATAAAAATCCAATTCTTCGAAAATTTTTCATGAAAATTAAATTTTTCGAAAATTTTCTATAAAAATCCAATTTTTCGAAAATGTTCTATGAAAATCAATGTTTCCGAAAATTTTCCATGAAAATCAAATTTTTCGAAAATTTTCTATAAAAATCCAATTTTTCGAAAATGTTCTATAAAAATCAAATTTCTTGAAAATTTTCCGAAAATGTTCCATGAAAATCATAGAAATTTTCTATAAAATTTTTTATAAAAATCTAATTTTTCGAAAAATTTTTGTAAAAATCAAATTCTTTTCGAAAATGTTCTATAAAAATCAAATTTCTTGAAAATTTTCCAAGAACATCAAATTTTCCGAATATTTTCCATAAAAATCAAATTTTCTGAATATTTTCCATAAAAATTTAATTTTCAGAAAATTTTCTATAAAAATCCAATTTTTCGAAAATTTTCTATAAAAATCAAATTTTTTGAAAATTTTCCGAAAATGTTCCATAAAAATCTAATTTTCCGAAAATTTTCCATGAAAATCAAATTTTCCGAAAATTTTTTATAAAAATCAAATTTTTCGAAAAATTTCTATGAAAATCAAATTTTTCGAAAATTTTTCATGAAAATCAAAATTTCCGAAAATTTTTCATGAAAATTAAATTTTCCGAAAATTTTCTATAAAAATCCAATTTTTCGAAAATGTTCTAGTATGATATTCTAATTTTTCAAAAATGTTCTATAAAAATCAAATTTTCCGAAAATTTTCCATGAAAATTTAATTTTCCGAATATTTTCTATAAAAATCCAATTTTCGAAAATTTTCCATGAAAATCAAATTTTCCGAAAATTTTCCATGAAAATCAAATTTTCCGAAAATTTTCCATGAAAATCAAATTTTCCAACAAAATTTTATACAAATTAAATTTTCCAAAAATTTTCTTGCAAATCAAATTTTCCAAAATTTTTATGAAAAAAAAACAAATAAATTTTCGGAAAATTTTCTTCAAATTTCCCCTGAAATGTTTTCCCATGATTTGTTTTTGTTTTAATTTTTTTTTTTTTTTTTTCAATTTAAATTTTATCTATCTTATCCCAAAATCTTAAATTTCATTAAATTTGTCCTTAAAAATTCCATTTCGTTGACCAGAATTACAATAACTTTTGTTTGGACCCCACTCTCTCTGTTAGTTGCCTCTCTGAGATATTCATCGCAAAACTTGTATTTTGTACATAATCCAAGCAATGCTGGGATAATTACATTCATTCTCCATTAAAATGCGTTTGTGTGTTAACAAACTCTTCAGCTGTGCTGTAGTGGGTGGTCAGATGGTTGGCCCATTTGAATGTGCGTCGTCTAAGTGTCTTCCGATTATTGTCGCATTTATAGGATCCAAACTAAACAAAATCTGCCATCTAAAGAGGAATAAATGTGTACGTGTGAAAGTGTGGCCGGCGAACAACAACAGTATTGGGATTAGTGGGTTACTCCAGCAACAATTTCGTATAATTGTCGCTGCAAGTGTAACCAATTTAGTTGTTGTCACACAAAGGCACATAAAGTACGATGGGACACCCGACCAACATTATCACAGCCACTGAGTCCTAATGCTTTTTTTTTTTGGTTTCAGCTTTCAAGTGTGTCTACTTTCACAGCAGGCTCAACAATCAACATCGCCCGAAACTGTCCGAAAGATACAAGGGAGTAGAGCTAAGTGTAGGAGTATTGTCTTCCAGCAGGCACGTAGCGGAACAATAAATGCTTGTTACATGGAAGCCTTTGAAGATGAAAATGCTAGGTAGATAAGTTTTTAATAGATGTGCGGCAATTTTGAATGGGTGTCCCAGCACTCTTTGTCTGTCTATCTGTCCGTCTTTAGTTAAAAGCGTGAGATTTGGCGTTGAATATTCGTGCTGGGATTAAATTGCTGTCCTTATATCCCCATGACGTACAAAGTAATTGTATGTATTATTGCATTGTAGTCATAGGGATAAACAAATCAGAGAAAGTTGAGTGAAAAAAGTGTCGGAAGCATTTAAGCGAGGGAAATGGTGTGCTTCAAAAGTGCTATTTTAAGTATAAACAAAAGTTGTGGCTGTCTTGAAATAAGAGAATCATCTCGAAATTGTAGAACATTATTTTTGTACAAGCTTGAGTAGGGCACACAAAGTAGTTGATCCTTCTTCTTTAATGTCCATGGAGCTTTTGCAGCAATTGTGTCTGGTACTATTTGCATCTCAGACAATGGCAAATGTGCTCCGCCTAAAAAGCTCCGATCACCGGATAACATTACCAGCCTTGCTTCTTGCTTATCAAGTTTGCTGATTAGCGCAGCACCATTTATTAACATCTGGTCAAAGACAGATTCTGCCTTATCATTTGATGCCTCTCTACTATCGCAGAACAGTGATATAATGGCTAAACAGTTTAAACTTCACCTGCTCTGGTTACCAGGTCTTACAAATGTCCAAACTTATTCTTCGGGATAAGGCACGAAGGACAACCGATGAGAGAACGCCACAAATTTGGGGCTATAAAAGCTCCAAGGTTATCAGGCCCACTTTAAACCGAATAGTACTGCGAATAGTATTGCACCAAATCATCACCCACACTGCAAAGCTAGCGTCGCAGGCGTTGTCTAGTCCGACTCGATTTTTTTGGCTCCTCAGAATGGGAAAATGCCTTATGTAAGACTCCTTCGTTTCCAAAATTGCAAATTTTGTCCATGAACATTCCACTAAGGGACAGGGGCTAACTTCTCACATATCAATGAGTGCAGTCCGAATCAAGTATAAACTCAATGATAAGGATCCTCCTTTTTATTGCAGAGTCCGAACGGCGTGCCGCAGTGCGACACCTCTTTGGAGAGAAGTTTTTACAAGGCATAGTACCACACAAAAGCCACCACTGAAAAATGTTTTTTCTGATGCTCTCGCCAGCATTCGAACCCGGGCGTTCAGCGTCATTGGCGGACATGCTAACCTCTGTGCTACGGTGACCTCCTGCTTCCAACGACACCGTTCAAAAATCCACCCTTTGGATTAATACAACCTCATATCTGGTTATTATCTACATCACCTTCGTTGTGCCTGCATCCAGACCATCTAATTCACACTCTATGCCGCTACTACCACATCCATATTCTTACTGCGCAGTACTTGTTCGGCGTATATCATCATCGCCTCCCAGTTCTTCTTGTCTTCCAGCATCTTCTAGACAATGGTCCCAGGCAAAACGTCGCCAATCGCTGTGTCCAGTTCCCTGCGTCTTTTCACCCAGCGCTCGTAATGGAAGAATGTGTGTTCCACATTGTCTGCTACCTCTAGCTCCTCATAAATTCACTTGCTAGAGGGGCATTTGCCCATTCTATGCAGGTATTTCCGGAAATAACCATGGCCTGTCAACTTTTGCGTATCATAACAGTTGACATCACCGTGGCTTCCTATCCCTCCACATTCGTACATCGGATATAAGTCGACGCGTCGACCTGGCGCGATTTTCATTCGTCCACATTTGTTGCCGTCTCTTGTTGCCGATAGTCTCATCACGTTTGACTCGTATATGATCCTTTTGAATCTCACCCTGTCCTTTTTGGGCTTTGTATCGCGTGGTGTAGAGCCTGACGCACTCCATGTCCTGTAGGTCTATCGGAACCATTTCGGCTATCACAAGGACTGCGGGCTGCCTAAGAGCTGCCTTCCACTGTACCGAGAGCATAGATTTCGATCGACATGCTGTCTGCATCGTCTGGCCCAATATTTCGCTCCCAAAGAGAAAGATGCTAGGAGGGGAAAACCCACCGATGAAAAGTTTTTTTATGATGTTCTCGCCAGGAATCGAACTCAGACCTTCAGCGTCATAGGCAGACATCCTAACCTCTGCGCTACGGTGGCCTCCCTCCCCTCCTAATGCTGGCGAAATATGTGAGGCATTTTGCCATATAAAAACTTCTCCCTAGTGTTGCATTGCGTCACGACGTTCGGACTCTGCTATAAAAAGGAGGCCCCTTATCATTGAGCTTAAACTTTAATCGGACAGCATTCATTGATCTGTGAGAAGTTTGGCCCGGTTCCTAAAAGAGATGTTCATGGACAAATTTGCAATTTGCAGAGGAAGATGCTATTGCATGTTTTCATTAAGAGCCTGCGCTTGCTCGGAAGAGGCCCACCTATGTTTATCACCTATTCACCTATGTTAATCATCGCGGCCTTGTTGTCGCGTAATAGGATTCGCTCTGCAAAGGTCAACTTTGTATACCGTCGGATCCCTAGATATCTGGCCGATCTCTTGGTCTTCACCACTATGCCGTTTATGCGCATATCCACTTCCATTGAGATATTCTTTCTTGTTAGGAATAGCAACTCCTTCTTCTGTATCGCAAGCTGCAAGCAGTGGGAGACCAGCCAGTCTTTTTGCCCTTACAATCACCTGTCGTAGTTTGCGTACTGAAACTTTTGTGTCTCTTTGTTGTCGCGTGCCGGATTTGCTTAGCATATGTCAGCTTTGTATAGTCGGATCCCTAGATATGTAACCGATCTCTTGGTCTTTACCACAATATCGTCTATGCGCATATCCACTTCCACTGGAATATTTTTTCTCGTTAAAAGTAGCAACTCCGTCTTTTGGATCATAAGTTCCAAGCCGTAAGAGTCCAACCAGTCTCTTGCCCTTAGAATCACCATCGTAGTTTGCGTACAGAACCCTTTGTGTTTCTTGCCATGATGACTGCAGCGATTTCATCAACATATCCTACAAGAAAGATTCCGTCTCGAATTTCTGTTTGCAGTATTCCATCATTACTGGCATTCCAGAGATCCGATCCAAGTATGGAGCCTTGCGCCGCACCTGATGTGACCTAATATTCACTCGTTCCATCGGTCCAGATTTGCAAAATTTCAGCCAAATCGGACAAAAATTGCGGCTTGTAAGGGCTAAGGAAGTCAAATCGGGAGATCGGTTTATATGGGAGCTAGATCAGGTTATAGACCGATTTGAACCGTACTTTACACAGTTCTTGGAAGTCTAACACATATGTGTAAAATTTCTGGCTTCTAGGAGCTCAAGAAGTCAAATCGGGAGATCGGTTTATATGAGAGCTATATCTAAATCTGAACTGATACGACCCATGTGCACTCCCCAACGACCGACATCAAAATTAAGTATCTGTGCAAAATTTCAAGTTTCTAGCTTTACGCGTTCGACCGCTATCGTGATTTTGACAGACGGACATGGCTAGATCGATTTAGAACTTCGAAACGATCAAGAATATATATACTTTATGGGGTCTTATACGAATACTTCGAATACTTGGCCCTTGTTATTCCCACCATCCTATGATGGTGGGAATAACAAGGGCCAAAAAAGTTTTGTCTGGGAACTCTGAATCCTGTTTGGTTTTTTTCAATACTCACCTAATATCATAACCCTTGCACATAAGTTAAGTGATAGTTTTGGATGGATTGGAATGATTCTGCCATGTATATGGTGGCTCCCATGCAAGTTTAGCACAGCTTATACTGCACTTAAACCCTTGTGGCTCACAATCAAGAAATCTAACCTTCACATCATAACTATTCTTCCCTAGAAAGTACAACAAAATATACTTTATTTGACTATTGACAATCCAACTTCAGGTTTCTTTACTCTTTAAAGTGTTCTCCTCTACTACATTCTTTGAATTTTTGGAAACTTTGATTGTTTTTTCTATGAAGCAAATGCAATATTGCGTTCCAAGCATAAAAGCAAAATTTAGCAAATACCAGTCATTGCTGAAAGTGGTTCAATATTGTTTCTAGGAAAGCGAATGCCATGCCAGTAAGAGTAGAAGAAACTCAGGGTCAAACGACGATATTAAGATGTTCTTTGCTCCCCTTTCTTAACACGAGTTGGAAAACGTAAACAGCAACCAAAAATGTTAACATCACTCTACTACCCACTGACATACGAGTACGAAGGATTTAGCCAGGGGCGAAGAGAAACAAACAAATTCAGACATTTCGTTTCGTTTTTTTTTTTGTCATTGTTCAAAGAAAACATGCACTTAAGTCTAACAACAAACAATAAAACGTGAAGGGCCAAGGGGTGCTGCACGAATTTCAAACAAAAAAACCAAAAAAAGAAACCGAATAACGAACAAGATAAGGGAGCGAGTAGTGTTACATTGCATGTTGACTTTAACGACAATATCAACCTAAAATAATTCCACACATGTTAGTAGAGTTCTTTTTTCATGTGTTTTTGAATATGACGTCTACGTCCGTTAGTAATTCCTTCTGCTGGTGATAGGGTGCATGAATGTACGCTAAAGACTGACGTCTGGCATTCGTGATTTCTAAACCTGTCCAGTGAAAGTTGATTGTTTTATTAAAGCACTAATAATGTGAGAAAATGTTATTGCGGCCTTCACCATTGCAGTGGTAGAAAAGTCTTTCTTTCACCGAAAATATATTTTGTACAATTAGGGGGTTCATTTCTGAAAACGTCAAACGTCTGTAAGAAGAGTAGAACTAAAAATGCCTACTAAAACCGAAGCTACGGACTTTTGCACAAAGAACTTTGATTCTGAATGGGGGTTTCATGGCGTATGCCAGATACGCTAAGCTATTTTTTAAAGTAGTCGTGAAGGCCTACCATCTATGGTTGGGCTATCATGAGGGAGTATAGATTCAGCACCGACATGGAGCCTTATCTTAGGTAACTGGATAGGTAGCAACTAGTAGCTACCTTACTTTAGTTGGAGATCACAGAACATTTGTTGCTCTAGCCGCATAGATTTCCAAGCATCTCCATCTTTGCGCTTCGCTGACACCCAGTTTTGTTGTTGTTATTGTAGTAGCCACGTTTTCATGTGGAGGTGGCGATCCTGTTCCAGCTTCTGTAGGCGAGCGAGCTCGTTCCGATCCAAAGGACCGATCGCTGCGGGAACAGGGTGGCCATTGGTTTTTTAATGGCGCCAATAACCCGCCTAGTCATATCGAGCATCATAGGCACTCAGTATTTGTGCAAGAGCCGCTGCCGCCCGGCCTCTCATTGAGACTCTTCGCTCGATACCGCTGATTATCCGCGACTGCCGTTGCAGCTACTCCGTATGGAGCATTCCACCATCCACAACCTGTGGATGCGCCCGAAAGCTCGCAGCTAAGCTTCTCGTGACAACAATGAATACCACACAGATCGGACCTCAATGTTCCAGCCCGTGTGGTGCTCACAACTATTCCGTGCCGGGCGGAATTTTCGACTTCACATTTTGCGTTTTTTATTATTATCGACTTCAAAAGAGTTCTACGTTGGAGCTTTTTCATTCATTCGGACAACATGACCTCGCCAACGGAACCATTGTATTTTAATGTGTTTCACTACGCTAAAGTCGTCCTACTGCTCATACAGCTCGTGGTTCATACGACACCTATATTCTCCATTTACGCAGACTGGACCATTTATTAAACGAATAATCTTTCTCTCAAACACTCTAAGAGAGCATCAGAAATACTTTTCATCGGTGGGTTTCCCCGCCTAATGCTCAATTTGAGCCAAATCGGGCAAAGATTGGGGTTTATTTAGAAGCTTCATTTAAATTTGAACCTCCACAGCAAATTTTCTAAACTTTCTAAAAATGTTTGAAACCACCTTTGCCCGAATATATAAATATAAATACCCTTATTTTGGGGATTTTTGTAAAAAATTCGGGCAGAATTTATTTTTAGTTTTTTCAAGGACACTTTTATCAAAACATTTTGGAAAACGGGCCACAAACGAAGATTTGGCAGCCCCAACAAATTTTCGAAATACCGAGGTGACCAACTTTAGGGGCATGCCAAAAGGCCCCCAGACAACCTAGGGACTTGCAGTTTTTCACACAATCTCGCTAATACCTCAGCTCTAACCATTCTAAATTTCAAAGATATATTGGGTTGCCTAAAAAGTAATTGCGGATTTTTTAAAAGAAAGTAAATGCATTTTTAATAAAACTTAGAATGAACTTTAATCAATTATATAATTGCCATTTTGTTCGATAACCTTTTGCCATCTTCCTGGCAAATTTAGTATTCCACGCTCATAGAACTTCTGGCCTTTATCTGCAAAAAACTGAACCAAGTGCGATTTTATAGCCTCATCATTGCCGAAAGTTTTACCATTTAAGGAGTTCTGCAAAGATCGAAATAAATGGTAGTCTGATAGTGCAAGGTCAGGGCTATATGGTGGATGCATCAAAAGTTCCCAGCCAAGCTCACTCAGTTTTTGGCGATTGACCAAAGATGTGTGCGGTCTAGCGTTGTCCTGGTGGAATATGACACCTTTACGATTGACCAATTCTGGTCGCTTCTCCTTGATGGCTGTATTCAATTTGTGAAATTGTTGACAGTAAACATCCAAATTAATCGTTTGGTTCCTTGGAAGCAGCTCAAAATATACCACACCCTTCCAATCCCACCAAACAGACAGCATAACCTTCTTTTGGTGGATATCAGCCTTTGAAGTGGTTTGAGCTGGTTCACCATGCTTGGACAATGATCGTTTTCGACTAACGTTGTTGTAAACAATCCATTTTTCATCTCCAGTTATGATTCGTTTTAAAAACGGATCGAATTCATTGCGTTTAAGGTGCATATCACAAGCCTTGATATGGTTTGTTAAATGAATTTCTTTCAATACATGTGGTACCCATATTAAAATTGACGCCAAACAAACAAATGTCAACAAGCTAAAAGTAACAGCTGATAACTGACAGAAGAAAGAATGCAATTACAGAGTCACAAGCCGTTGAAAAAATTTGTCAACACCGACTATATTACTACTATATTACCGACAATTTCTTTTTGGGCAACCCAATATCTCTACCTGGCATATTTATACCCTACACCTCCACTGTGGTACAGGGTGTTATAACTTAATGCAGAATCACTTTCAGAACATTTTATTAAGGAACAGTGGCAAACTCCTCACATATCAATGAGTGCAGTTCGATTCAAGTTTAAGCTCAATGATAAGTGGCCTCCTTTTCATAGCCGAGTTCGAACGGCTTGCCGCAGTGCGACACCTCTTTGGAGAAAAGTTTTACATGGCATAGTACCTCACAAATGTTAGGAGGGGAAAACCATCGCTGAACATTTATTTCTGATGGTCTCGCCAGAACGCGAGACTTCTTAAAATTTAGCACATACATTTTTTGGCGTAGAGACGAAACCTACCGAAACCTACCCATATAAAGTGTGATTTTTAAGAGCTATGGGAGGATAATAAAAAAACTCATAAAATTCATAAAAATGCAAGAAATCTTTGTTTGAAACGATAGCACGGTCTATATAATTTAATGTTTGGAAATTATTTCATGCAAATGTTGACCCGGACTGCGCCTCAATGGTCCATCCGCTGAGTCCAATTTTGGCATACTCTTTCCAACATTTCGGTCGGTATATCACGAAAAAATGTCGTCCTCCAATGCGTCAATTGAAGCGGTCTTGTCTGTATAGACATAAGTTTTCTCATAGCCCCACCAGAAATAGTCTAAAGGCGTTAAATCGCACGACCTAGGCAGCCAATTGATCGGTCCCGAACATGAAATAAAATGTTCACCGAACTCGCCTCTCAATAGGTCCATTGCTACGCATGCTGTGTGGCATATGGCACCGTCTTGTTGAAACCACATGTCATGTAAGTCAAGCTCTTGCATTTTGGGCAACAAAAAAGTTAGATATCATCTTACGATAGACATCTGCAAAGATGAAGAAGTACGGTCCATTGATGCCACCAGCCCATAAACCGCACCAAACTGTGACTTTTCTGGATGCATTGGTAGCTCTTGCAATGCTTCTGGCTGATCTTCACTCCGCTGATCTTCCGCGCGATGAACTTTCTTAACACAGCATGCATTTGATAATAAAATTCATTAATTTGCATGCGTTGTTCGTTTTTAATACGATTCATGGTTAAATTATATACCAAACTGAAGATGTTTGACAGTGAACAAAACACACAACATGCCTGAGCTGTTTAAACCAGTGTTGCCAAACAGATAATAGCTAAAAAATCGCTCTTTATATGTTCCTTCGACTTGGACTAATATTGCAATAATGTGAACATTTATTAGCCGATTCTATTGGCAGGAAGGATTTTCATTTGACTCTCGACATTACTGGTGAATTTCATAGAAATCGGTTTAGATTTAGATATGACTGCCATATATGCATAAAGCCCGATTTTCACACCCCACATGTAGGCTATATGTGTAAGCCAATATCTTATATTCACGCAATATATTGCATCCCCGCTGTTTTGAGATTGTTTTGAGTTTTGAGAATCGACTGCAACATCATTACCGAGCAGAAATATATTTTCCTGGTTAAATTTCCAATTTTTTTTTTTTTAATTTTAACTTTTCCTCTTTGTTTTCATCAACTAAACTAAATTTCAACATTTTTTTATTGAAACATGGTTGTTCAAAACTCTATTTTCCAACCATGTTCTTTTATTGCACATTCCTCCCCAGCTTAGTTCATTTGACGGCAAAGGCATTAAATAAAAACAAGTAAAAAGGCGTTAAGTTCGGCCGGGCCGAACTTTCGATACCCACCACCTCGGGTATATATGTAAATCACCTTTCGCCAAAATTCGGTGAAAAATACATACCTTATGCCCCATGGCAGCTATATCGATATACGTTCCGATTAGAAAGAAATACTAGGAAGTACAAATCATTGTTCAATAAACCGATCTGAACCATATACGGCAGGGATGTCGAAAAGCCTAACATAAGTCATAGTGTCAAATTTTAGTGAAATCGGATTATAAATGCGCCTTTTATGTGGCTAAGACTATATGACAGCTAAATCCAAATCTGCACCGCTTTAGGCCAAGTTGCAGAAAAAACTCGAAGAGCCTAATACAACTCACTGTCCGAAATTTCGACGAAATCGGATAATAAATGCGCCTTTTTTGGCCCCAAAACCTTAAATCGAGAGATCGGTCTATATGACAGCTATATCGAAATCTGGACCGATCTAAGCCAAATTGAAAAATTGCGGCGACATCGGACAATAAATGCGCTTTTAATGGCCCCAAAATCCAAAACTGAAAGATCGGCCTATATGGCGGCTATATCAAACTCTGGACCGATCTGTGCCATAATGCAGAAGTATGTCAAGGGGCTTAACTTAACTCACTGTCCCGAATTTCAGCAAAATCGGACAATAAATGTGGGCCTAAGACCCTAAATCGGCGGATCGGTCTATATGGCAGCTATATCCAAATCTGGACCGATCTGGACCAAATTGACGGAGGATGTCGAAGGGCCTAAGACAACTCACTGTCTCAAATTTCAGCAAAATCGGATAATAAATGTGGCTTTTATGGGCCTAAGACCATAAATCGTAGGATCAGTCTATATGGCAGCTATATCCAAATCTGCACCGATCTGGACCAAATTGACGGAGGATGTCGAAGGGCCTAAGACAACTCACTGTCCCAAATTTCAGCAAAATCGGATAATAAATGTGGATTTTATGGGCCCAAGACCCTAAATGGGAGGATCGGTCTATATGGGGGCTATATCAAGATATAGTCCGATATAGCCCATCTTCGAACTTAACCTGCTTATGGACAAAAAAAGAATCTGTGCAAAATTTCAGCTCAATATCTTAATTTTTGAAGACTGTAGCGTGATTTTAACAGACAGACGGACGGACATGTCTAGATCGTCTTAGATTTTTACGTTGATCAAGAATATATATACTTTATAGGGTCGGAAATGGATATTTCGATGTGTTGCAAACGGAATGACAAAATGAATATACCCCCATCCTTCGGTGGTGGGTATAAAAAAACAAATTCTACGAAAAACTTTTTTAATTTAAAATCAATTGCCCCATACAGGAATTGCATGTTCGTGGTTTTTTTTAAGCGATTTGGATTGTAATTGAAACATTATTTCATTGTTGGTACTTTCACTTATTTCCATAGTTCTAGTGGAAACTAAAAACAAAGCATATACTCTTAATCCGAAATAAAAATAGTTATGTCCAATGTGAAAATTTCGTTATGGTTTGTCACTAAGAGGATTGTGTAGAGAAATAAATTTGAAAAAAATACGCTTAACAAGTTTGGTGTAACGTTGATTATCCACCATTATTGAGTATTCACGATTAACAAGGTAGTATCCTAACCTATATCCAACAAGTACAAGAGTGTTAAGTTCGGCCGGGCCGAATCTTTTGTTCCCACCACCATACATTCCGCTAAAAATGCACCCTTATTAACTGAGTTTGTATTTGAATTATTTTGATCTCAAAAAGTAACACCGGGATATCGGTACTTATGGGGGCCTATATCACAATATTGGCCGATTCGGATAAAACTTGGCATTGATGTTGTAAGTCATAGGTTTTTGGGCCAAATTTCTGCCAAATCAGGTGAAAATTTACGCTTCTAACGGTTGAGGAAGTCAAATCCGGGTATCGGTTTATATGGGGGCTTTATCTGTTTATAGACCGCTTCGAATCATACTTGGCATGGATATAGGAAGTCATAACTTACGTTAGGTTAGGTAAGGTTGAAAAGAGGGTGCGGATATTAATCCGCCCCATGCCTGTCGACATACACCTAAGCCAGTAATCGGCTTGTTGTGCCCTCTAAAAACTATAAAGTAACCTCTAAAAAAATGTTTAAGGAATTCCGTGCTACTTACAAAATCCTTAATTGTTTTCAATATAACTCCCCTAAGTTGGTTCATGTCTGGTATTGTGTCTCCACTTAAGTGCCGGTATCTGTTAGACGCAAAAGCCGGGCAATGACATCATCTTCCCCGCATGCCCTACACATGCTATCACTTGCCGCACCGATTTTACATAAGTGAGCACAAAGTGCTATGTGTCCCGTTATGATACCAATAGCTGGATACTGACCTCCTTCTTACTTCCTTTCAGTAATAGCCTCGTCTTCTCACGATTTGGAACCCCCTATAGGATTTTCGTCGTCCTACCGATCGTTTTGCTGTTCCAGAATATTATATGCACATTCGTCGCTTACTTCCTTAACTCGCACTGCGTCGACCCGAAAGGCTTCGGGTTAACCAACTTTATTGACGGCGTTCCTCTTGCCTTCACTGCCAAGTCGTCTGCCCTTTCTTTTCCTCTTACTCCATTATGACCCGGCACCCAAACGATGCAGATTTTGCCATCCTCAGAGAAGGCGTTAATCTCCTTCTTACACTGCAAGACTGTTCGTGACCTTACCGTCCTGGTTGTTATTGCCCTTATGGCATTTTTATTGTCTGTAAAGATTCTTACACTCGACGTCCTCGCGATAGCACCACACCCCATCACGCATTCCGTGGTCGTCCGGATCTCCGCCTGCAGGATGGTCAGGCAGTCTAAAACAGATCTCAGTCCCTGGGTGCCTCAGGCCTAGTCTAGTCCTCCGACTATTTATAAAGTTGGTAATGGTTCCATCGTAGGGTCCGTGTTCGTTAAGCTGCATAGGGTTTCCATTCCCTGTACTGCCTGATGTTTCAATACTAGGATCTTTGCCTATCTTTGCTTTTTGAATCCTAAGTAAATGGGCTTCTTGGGAGTAGGTGATGGTACCATCATCGGCTCCCTGTTCGTTGGGTTGCATCGCTTCGCTGCCTAATGTTTCAATATTATGATCTTTACCCATCCCAGTATTCCGATTCTTGAAGTCGGTGACGGGTTCGTCGTCGGGTTTCCGTTTGATAGACTGTGTTGGGTCTCTCGAAATTGCACTGCTTAATAATTAAGTATTAGGATCTTTGCTTATCCTAGTCTTTCCAATATTGAGAGATGACGTGATTGTCTCGTTGTCGGCCTCCTGTTCGTTGGGCGGTGTGAGGTCACCTGCCACTGCACGGCCTGATGTCTCTAAATGAGAATTTCTGCCTATCCTAGTCTTCTCAATCTTGAAAAAGACAGCTTTGCTCCCGTAGTGCCCCATGCTTTTAGTCTTTACCAAACTCGTCACGGAGACTTGATCAATGCCAACCACAAGGATAGTTTCTTCTTCCTTGTCCTCCCTGTGGAAGACCTCCCACTCCTCTGCGACCAAACCTTGGTTTTGCTGGTACAAGAATCGCAACATGCGTTCCGTCGCAAATTTACTGCCCCATCCCTTGATGAAGACCGTCGCCTTTGTGAGCTGGGGGATATCCATCTTTCTCACCAGGTCGAGCTTTGCGCCCTCCCAGGGAGCATGACGAGCTGTTTGACGGTATTAATACAATCCGCCGACGCAAAACGCTGCGTAAAAGTGTCCCCCCTCTATACCAGCAGCTCATCATTTGTATGGGGGGACCCTCTACAAAGTTCCACACATATTCAAAAATCCGATCGTTAACCAGATCCTCCACTTGGGACCGATGATCTGGTGGAATCCTACCGGATGCTCAGCCGATATTGATGACTGCATAAGTCAGCTCATCTCTGTTGTGCTTCCTCGCCACTCTTGCGTAAGAGGGCGGCGCTCCTTACCATTCTCAACGACCATCTTCCCTTTCGTGATGGCTGTGGCCTCCTATTGGAACGCACAGTCCTCAATGAAGACTCAGGGGCCGTGCGCGCTTCCTTCGTTTCTGTTCCGACTTTGTCTACCTTCGCAGGACACTCTCTGGAGTCTCCATTGCGGGATGGCTGGCTTGGTTTTCCCAGAATAGTTGAAAGCGGGGAGCTCTTTTTCTTCTTCAGCATTTAAGCAGTGTTATGCTCTTCGGGAGATCTGACCCTTTTTCCAGCTCCCGTAGAAGTGCATGGAATGTCAGTTCTATCCCTTCCAGCTTCCTGCGCTTTCGCCTGATTGTGTTGCCAGTACATACTCCTCTGTCTTCTTCGTCGTGCACCGGATCGGTTTCTCGGTCTGCTTGTGAGCTTAGCAAAGCCATCGCTCCCTTCTGCTGTCATCCCGATGCCCTCATCTCTCGATTTGGCTGCGATGACTGTTGCATTGACACCGTCGCTGTCTGAATCCGAGTCAGAAACACCACCTTAAAGGCTGGGGACAAACTGTACATCCTTCTGGTTTATACGAAGACTATATGTGCGCTTGAAGCATTACTCTCGACTACAGGTGCCAAGGCACCCACACCTATGGGAGAGGAGGACAACACGCTACGGTCTGATGCCACCACCGCAGATGTTGAGTCGTTGGAGTCCATTTCTAGGTAGTACCTATTCCGAGATAGGGATATATTTTTTTCTTTGAGGAGGTATAAAAAGCCAGATTTGATAAGTAACCTATCAGTATGTGTATTAAATGCCCTTGTATTGATGGCAGCCAACTTTCATGGCTCGAATTTTCTCAATATAAACGCTGAATATGTTGTTCCTTTGCCATTTTAAAGTAAATGTATTCCATCGCATTCTACCTTTCAAGTTGTTCAAATATTTTTCTCTCTTTAAAATATTCAATAAATTTAACCAATATCCTAAGGCCAGCCAGTGGCATCATTTACTTTCCAGATTTTCTTACTTTTTAATAAAAAAAATCTGGAAAGTGTTTCTTGGTAAACTCAAAACAAAAATAAAACGAAGTTCAGTATGAAGTTACTGTGTGAAAATTGCAAAACATTCTGTGAGATGGAAACTTTTATTAACCCAGCAAACAAAAAGCAGAAAGTTTGGGTTATGCCAGGTTGAAAAGATGGTGTGGATTCAATCCGACCCATGCCATAAAGGACATACACATAAGCGAGTAATTTGCTTCCTGTCCGCTCTTAATCCGAAAGTATCTTCGAAAAGATCTATGTCAGGAATTCAGTGCTACTCACAAAATTCTTAATCGTTTTCCATTCTATGCCCTAAGTTGGTTTTGGCAGAGCAGATTGAAGGTTCCACGTTTTATACGGTGAATGAGCATGCCCCCACTCGCCACTTATTTCTATTGCATCCCCTGATCTGCTGTGTGTCGTATCCTGGCAAGCCGTTATTTCTTTGGAATTAAAGCAACTCCCCATAGTACCCATCATCGACCGACCACCCGACTGCATAACCTCTGAGGATATTTATCTCATTGAAGAAGGCCGATTAAGTCGGCATCAGAGAGTGCACAAATTGCCGCTTCTGTAATAGAAAAATTCCGAGACCTTAAAGCAGTAGCCCCTGGCTTTATACTTGCAAGAATAATTTCTCGAATATTATGGCGGATTTTACCGAGTTTTCCCCAAAATTCGATAGAATAACGATTATTTGGAACAAATGGTGTTATGGATTAGAAAGTACGCTTTATAAGCTATTATTTTGGGCCGGTTTAATGGTCCTTAGTATTTTCATTTTTTCACAGTGCTCCACGCAAAAATGATTTTTCGAATATTGTGGCTGGTTTTTCCAAGTTTTTTTCCCAAAATTCGATAGTGCAACGATTATTTGGATTAAAGTGAATTAGAACTAGGCTTCATGAGATGTTGTTTGAGGCCAGTCTTATCGACCCAAGTATTTCAATATTTGCGAAGTATACCAGGCAGTTTTAAAATGTTCTTCAGGTTGATGGTACTAAATTTTATTATAGATTTGCCCTATTATTCTCTAGATGTTAATTTGCTTTTAATGTGGTGTTTGAAATTAAGTTTTCATAAAAAATGGATTTTTTTCGTAGTCTTAAATTAATTGTGTGTAAAAATGCTTTACAGTGTTCAGCTAATGCCAGTAACAGAGGGCTGTTAGATCAGTGGTTTGTGCCTCCACTAGTTAAATTCGGAAGTTATCTTCACTCACATCCGGTCGAATACCCATAGTGTGGCCTTTTTTCCCGGCGCAAGCAGTGGTACTCGTAGATGAGCGCGATGAGATTCGTTGACCCCACTAACTCCAAAATCAGCGAGCTGAATGTGGATCTCTAGGTACCGATTTAGCCAATCTAAGATCTACGGTTAAGTCACTCTCGAAACGCGGAAGATGGGATGGCAGGACCTCAGTCATTTTTGGAGACGTAGCTATGACTGTCCCGACGAGATGCGTCAGGTTGTTCAATCGTCAATTTATTTAGCATCCCTAGACTGATAAGGCTAGAAGGAGAGCCATTCGTCATATTCGTGGTCTCCGAGCTTATGGACAGCCATCACAATTTACAGTGGACGAAATAACGAAAGTAATCCGTAGCGCCAAGTCAATCAAGGCATTGGGCCCCTTTGCAATCTCTACACTGATACTCAAGAATCTGAATCTACCTGCAGAAGGGTACCTTAAAACTGTGTCCATCCTATCTCTAAGCACCCTACGTAAGATGAGCAGAGTGATCCCGCTACTGAAGGCAAGAAAGAAACCAAATGAGGTGGAGAAGTATAGAAGGATATCCTTTCTCTTACCAGTATTTAAGACGATTGAGGGACAACTCCTCCCGAGCTTCGTTGTAGAATTTCCATTCGCCAAAAATCAGCATGGATTTCGCGAACTGCATAGCGCAACAACTGCTTTGCATGCTATCACCCCACACATTTGCCATAACTTCAATAAGCCCAGGCCATGTTATAGGACGGTCTTCGTGGCACTGGACCTATCAAAAGCCTTCGACACGGTCAATTTTGTCAAATTATTTGAGGACATCCCCAAAACATCCCTCGAGCCAGTTCTGAAACACTGGGTCACGGTCAGTCATGCCACACTATTTAAGGACATCGCCAAAACATCCCTCGCGCCAGTCCTGAAACACTGGCTCACGAATTATCTGTGTGGTCGCCAATCGTTTGCGGAATTTAGGGATACAAAGTCGAAACCCCATTAAGGTACAATTTAACCTATACCTGTGCTCTATACCATCCACTCCAGACGGCATAGCGATCATATCATATGCGGATGATTGTATGGTCAATGGCACCAGGCGCCGCACCCATTGTTGGCTTTTGCCATAGGTTAAACGTCTATTTCAATAATCTTGCCGCTTATACCGCTGCTAGAGATTTGAAGATGCAAATGCAAATTTGCCCATTAATATTCCATTAAGGAACAGGAGCAAACTTCTCACATATCTATGAGTGTTGTCCGATTCAAGTTGAAGCTCACTGATAGGGGACCTTCTTATATAGCCCGCTATACAGGACGCAGTTCGGACTCGTAATAAAAAGGAGGTACTTAATTTTGAGCTTAACTTTAATCGGACTGCGCTCATGGATATGAGAGAAGTATCCCCTGCTTCTAATGGAATGGAAAATTTAGTAGAGCCCGTACTTCTATTATGACCCGTAATGATACCGTTAGCTAAACTGCTCTCATTCCTACTTCCTCACAGGAATAGCCTCGTCCTCTCATGATCCGGATCCCCCATAGGGTTTTCTTCTTCTTGCCGACCTTTTCACCTTTCCTCAGTGCTATGTGGGCATAACTCGCTCTGGAAGGCTTTGTATTCATAAAATTTACTCATTGCAGGCTGATCTGATCCCTGCGGTCAATTTATTTGCCCCATACTACACTACAACCCGGCACCCAAACAATGAGTATCGTTTCATCCTCAGGGTAGACGTTTAATCTCCTTACACTCCAAGACTATTCGTGACCTTACCGTCCAGGTTATTATAGTCCTAATGGCCAACTTACTATTATTAAAAATCTTCACATTCGACGTCTGTGCTTTAAGACCATTACACCTCATGCATTCCGTGATCGCCCGGATCTCCGCCTGTAGAACCGTATTAGGGTCAGGCAGTTGGTTAAAGATCCCTGGGTCATCATCCCTGGGTTAAAGATCCCTCTGTCCTCTAGCCTTGATTCATGCATGAAGCATGAATTAACAGATGGCAATACCAGAGTTCTGTCCATCCAAGCTTGTGCGGCTGGCAGCAGAGATACGCACTCGACCTCAAGTGCAGTCTCAGGAAACGTCTGCCTTTTCCTATCGTCGCCTTCATTATACCGCGATGATGTGACCTGCTCTACTACTACTATCCATGTTCCCATCGCTTATAGGTTCAATACGCTATATATGGAAATCGATCTGTATGGCAGCTATATCCCAATATGGTCCCATTTGTACGATTTTCAACATAAAAAATATGATATTTATGGGTCCTATATCGGGGGATCGGTAGATATGGCAGCTATATCCAAATTTGATCCGATATGGACCACATTTCACAAGAATGGATAGGGGTCTACCAAAACTCAATGTGTCAAATTTCATCGAAACCGGATGAAAAATGGACCATTTTTCATCTTATGAGCTCAACACTCTATATCGGGGGATCGGTCTATATTCAACAAATAGATGCAGGGGTCTACCAGAACTCACTGAGCCAAATTCTATGGAAATCGGATGCAAAATGCCCATTTTATTGGGCTTTATGCACTATATCGGGAGATCAATCTATATGGCAGCTATATCCAAATATGATCCGATCTGAACCTTATTTGATAGAAATGGAAAGGGGTCTACAGAACTCAATGTGGCAAATTTAATCGAAATCGGGTAATAAATGGATCTTTTATGGCCTTCATACCCTATATCGAGAGATCGGGCGGGCCAAATATGGTTCGATCTGCACCATACTTCACTGGAAGAGTTCTACCAAAACTCACCGTGCCAAGTTTCATCGAATTCGGATCAAAAGGACCAATTTAATGCCTCAAGACTCAAAGTCTGGAATTCGGTCTATATCGCGGCTATATATAACTAAATTCCGATTTTATGAGATCAGAAAGTCAGGTTTATATACAAAGAATACGCATTCATCAAAAAATTGTTTGGGAAATGTTTTGTACCCAAGATATCTGCAAAATACTCATCTTTTGGGTATATATGGGTAAATACTCGGGTATTTATCCAATTTACCTTGTAAATACCTTTTGGGTATTTACCCATCGCCCATCTCTACTTATAACCGCAGTGGCTGCCTAGTACTTAATCTGTGTGCCTGCATATCTCGAGTGTCCCAGTAGGCGTCTCTTAGACAAAATTTTCTATAAACACAAAATTTTGAAAAAAATTTCTTAGAAATAAAATTTTGAGAATATTTCCTAAGAAATCCCCTTTTTTTTGCTGGGATCGATAAAATATCTCAACTATTTATTGAGCCCTGTAGAAGGACACTCTCATCTCTTCCTTTTCATCGGAAATGCACAAGTTTTTCAGTTTTTTTGCTGGCAATATTTTGTTGCGTTACATTGTTGCCTAAACGACAGCCAAGGCACAACTTTTTCATATTGGTATGACATTTATTTTACCGCAAGGTTGCATGTAAGTTTTACACATCCCTTTCCGCAGGAGTGCTTCAGCGAAATGTAGCAGTTTTAGTTCCCAAAGTTTCTACTTTTATAGGAGAAACGAAAAGGGGAAAACAAAATCTGCTACTAAAAAATGTGAGGTTTCGGAAATAATTGCTATATTGCATTTTTGCCAAATTGTAAATGACACAAAATGCAATAAGGCTCCAAAGTTGCACATAAAATTCTAGCTCTTAAATTTTTTATACCCTCCATCAAAACATGGGGGTATATTCATTTTGTCATTCTGTTAGCAACACATCGAAATATCCATTGCCGACAACATAAAGTAAGGATATTCTTGGTGGTCGCCGTAGTTATCTAAGACGATCTAACCACGTCCGTCCGTCTGTTGAAATCACGCTACACTCTTCAAAAATAGAGATATGTATATCGGACTATATCTCCCGATAAAAGATCTTAGGTGCAGTAGAGCCGCAGTTGTTGTCCGATTTGTTGAAACTAGGCACAGTGAGTTGCGATAGACCCTTCGATATCTGCGCCGAATATGGTTGAGATCGGTGTATATTTGGGTATAGCTGCCATATATATCGATCTCCCTATTTAAGGTTTTGATCTCACAACTAGCGCATTAATCATCCGATTGCGATGATTTTAAGCCAAGTGAGTTGTGTAAGATCCCTGATATCCGCACCGAGTATAGTTTATATCGGACTATATTTGGATATGCATATTTGCCCATGAACATTCCATTAACGAACAGGGGCAAACTTATCACATATCACTAAGTGGTGTTCGATTCAAGTTTAAGCCCAATGGGGCCCCCTTTTTATAGCCGAGTGCGAACGGCGTGGTGCAGTGCGACACCTCTTTGGAGAGAAGTTTTTACATGGCAAAGTACATCACAAATGTCGCCAGCATTAAAATTCTTCCATATCGGCTCATTCAGAGAAATATCCCCTCTTCTTATATGGAATATTCATGGGAAATTTAGTAGAAAGAAAGATAAGATGTAAGACCTCGGGCCATATCTACAGATTAGAAACGAACGAAAAGAAACAGGAGGGATGCAGAACCAGATTGGGGCGTGAAGAAGGCCTATCCCTACGCAAGCACGGATGTACCTTCGATGGAGTTTATGGCACTCACCATCTCATCAAAAATTCTCAGCAGACCTCCCAAAAGTACGTTTACAAGATCACCCAGATCGCAAAAGAACCGGCTTCCCAGAAAGGAGAGCCTTCGTCCCTGCAGACCCGGACATGAACATAGCAAGTTCTCGATAGCCTCCCCCTCATCCTCATCAAGGAAACTCAGCAGAAGTTCTTGTGCTGTATTCCCATGGGCGCCGCCAACTGGCCCATGGCGCCCTAGACGTCAGTAACTTTTTCGTCTTCCTCCGGCCGATAACAGACCAGAGCGCCATAGCAGTACAATACGGTAACTATCCTACGAGTCCCATGTCGCCACCGACGTCGCTCTCGGCATCTCTTCTGCTGCGTTCAGTAGCTCGACAAATGGCACGTAGGCACATCCGGTGACTGGTTAGCCCGGCGCAGACGAACCACTCCTGGCCCATTCATCCACCCCCTAATTCCCCGGGAATCCCCTCATGACTGGGAACCCAAGTCAGCGTCACATCGTGAACTGGGAGTCTATCCGGGACTCCTGAACCCCTCCTGGCGCATTCGTCCGCCTGTCATCCCCTGGAATCACCTCATTACCTGGAACCCAAGTCAGCGTCACATCGTTAACTCGGAACCTGTCCAGGGACTCCAAACAATCCGCCACGCACCTCTGGCAACCGCTCTCGAACTTAAAGACTTGAGCGCAGCCATACTGTCCACATAACTCCTGAGTTTTGAAGGCGGTAAATCACTTACCAAAATTTCTCTTGCGGCTACTGTAATGGCACAGACCTTTGCCTGAAAATCGTACACTCGTCCGGATGTCTTAGAGACATACCGAGTAGACCTCCAATCCAGTAGCTGACTGCATCTTGGAGCCATCAGTGAAGATCGATGTCTCATCCTCCTCAAACAAAGCATTCGCCCTTCATTCCTTCAGAAAACTAATTCTGAATGCCTTAATCCCAGTGGGTACCGGTGCCAGGTAGTCAGAGATTCTCCTCAGTCTACCCTTCGCATCCATAACATCCAGAATTGAACTATGGCCGTAACTTTCCTCCTTCAGCATGCCGAGCTCCCTCAGCCTAAGCGCCAGCTTTGTGGCGCTGTTCCGAATATAGGCCCCAATAGTCTGCATATCCAGCACCGCTTCCAGACCTTCTTGCGGTGCGGATCTCAGTGCCCCTATGTCCTCGATGCAGGCCAGTCTCTGGACCTTCTCGAAATCTTTCCTACGAGACCCCTTTTCCAAAGCCCTCCACCATACCAGTGCTCCAAAGTCAGCACCGGTACTGGTCTCACAATGGCCGTATACATCCAATAAACTATTTGGAGGTAACCCCCAGTTCCTACCGAAAATTTTTGCTGTTATTGTAGCCACATTTTCATGTGGAGGTGGCGATCCTTGTCAAGCTCCTGTAGGTGAGCAGGCTCGTTTCGGTACAAAGGACCGATCGCCGCGGGAACAGTGTGGTCATTGGTTATTTTAAGGCGCCAATAACCCGCAAGGCGCCAATAACCCAATAATTATAGGCACTCAGTATTTGTAGAAGAGCCAGTGCAGCCCGCCCTCTCACTGAGACTCTCCGCTCGATACCGCTGATTATCCGCGACTGCCCATTCAGCTACTCCGTATGGAGCATTTCACTATCCGCAACCTGCGGACGCACCTGGTAGCTCGCAGCTGAGCTTCTCGTGACAGCAATGAACACCACACAGATAGGACCTCAATGTTCTAGCCTGTGTGGTTCTCTCAGCTATCCCGTGCCGGGCCTACCGAACATTCTTCTGCAGGAGTAAAAAGCGCACAGTATCTTACGGCCTCTTTCCTCTGTATTCCTCTTCCAGAACAGCTTCGAATCGAAGACTATGCTAAGGTATTGCGTCTCCATCGACAGCTACAGGGTGATCCCATCCAAGGTCAGGAGTCTGAACTCCGGGATCTTGTATCTACGCATGAAGAGCACAAGCTCCGTTTTCCTTGGGTTGGTTCTCAACCCGTTTCTGATAGCCCATCGCGACAATCTCATGATCTCGTCGACAGAAGCATGCATTGGACCAGCAACACGACGTCGTGCTCATAAGCTATTAGCTTCGTGCCATCCTCGCCGAGATTTAACAAAATTTCAATTATTTCGAGGTTCCACAGAATCGGTGACAACAGAGCCTGTGGTCATCCCCCCTACGTTCCTGTGGTCATCCGCCTTTTGACTACACTTATCTCACAGGTTCGAATTAAAAATCCTGCCATAGAGCACATTTTAGTTCACTGGGAGACTATGGGGTGAGTCCCTTGGCGGTCTAGAGCCACGACTATCAATCCTATCTCCACGTTATTGAAGACACCCTCAATAGCAACAAGACCGCCGAAGTGTACTCTTTCTGTCGAAGGGACGTCTCGTATCACATCGTGAAGGGCCGTCTCCATCGACGTGCCTTTGAGGTATGCGTGTTGTGCTCCACTGAAGTTCTCCGGTCTTGCAACTTTCAGGTCTGTCTTGGTATATAATACTAGGCCAGGCTCGCTCAGAAAGTCCATTCTAGTCAGGGCAGAGTAACTCCTGCGATAATACCGTCAGATCCGGTCGACTTAATGAGCCGGAAACTGCGGACTGCTCACACTATCTTCTCCTCGTCAACGATGTCCCTGATGAGGTCATCCGGCAAGGCCGCATATGCAGGCATTGCGATATCGTGATCGCCGATCTTTTCCTGTCCGCAGGAGAAATGCATCTCCATCAAAAGTTCCACCGTCTCCTGACCACTCTTAGTTAAACTCCCGTCCTTCCTCCTCAGGGAGCTAGGCGTGTTAGAAATCTTCTAGAGCACTTTGCGCACTCATATGTCTCACCAGCGCTTTCCAATTCTCCACTGAATTTCGCCCAGGAACTCCTCTTCGCACTACTAGTCTCATTTTTGAATTTGCCAAGGGTTCTGTGATATTCGTCCCAGCCCTCTGCCGTATTCTCTCTCTTGGCTTTCTACTCTCCCACCCGAGCACCTTTATCTTCGGTGACTACCATTACTGGCTGGTTTTCCGCTGCGGTACTTGTTCGGGGCATGCCTTCAAAAAAGCCTCGTTCCCTTACGTCTTCCAGAGGTCCCCTAGGGTGCCCCAATTTAAGGCTTTAGGCCCATAAAAGCGCATTTATTCCCGATCGGCTTCAGATCGCACCATATTTCTGTGTAGCTACTATGGGCTCATAACTGATTAATTTTCACCTTTACGAAATGTGGTAAATATGTATATCTGAGGTGGTGGTGGGTATCCAAAGTTCGGCTCGGCCGAACTTAATGCGTTTTTACATGTAAATGTATTGTTGTTGTTATTGCAGTTCTAACCAAACAATGTTTTTGTCGACGTCTATGAAGCATCTCCAGCTTTGCAGCAAAACAAAAATCCTTTCGCTTTGTGCTTTTGCATGAACTGCCTTTTTGTGTGCCATACACCAGTTTAAAAGTTATCCAAAAATTTCTAACATTTTCGGAAAGGGAAATTTTATTTTTGTCGATAGTTTATTGCAGCTATCATGGGTGTATATTTGATATGGCTTCAGCACAGCAGTCTACCTTTGTAAATTCCAAGGGTGAACATTGTGCTTTTAATAACCAACACAACCTTCATTGCCAACCTTGCCAAAAAGGAAGAAGTATTGCAAATGTTGGTTTTTCCCAAAAACTAGGATGCAATAAAGTTTAATTATTATGTAGCATACTTCAAGGCTGTGTCGCAAACAAAAAGGAAGTAGACAATTATTAGATAGGACAAGTAAAAGCGCGCAAACTTCACGAATTCTGCTAAAATATGGGAACTTTATCTAGTTATAGACGTCATAACAGATCACTATGTGCACAGTTTCAGCCAAATCGGATGAAAATTGAGACTTCCACGGGCTCGAGAAGTCAAATCGGGAGAACGGTTTATATGGGAGCTATATCAGGTTCTTAGCCGATTTGAACCGTACTTAGCACAGTAGTTGCGAGTCATAACAGAACACTACGTGCAAAATTTCAGCCAAATAGGACAAAAATTGCGGCTTTCAGGGGCTCAAGAAGTCAAATCGTGAGATCGGTTTATATGAGTTCTATATTCCAATCTGAACCGATATGGCCCATTTACAATCCCCAACGACCTACATCAATATTAAATATCTGTGCAAAATTTTAAGCGACTAGCTGTACGCGTTCGACCACTATCGTGATTTCGATCTACGGACGGACGGACATAGCTAGATCGACTCTGAACCGCGAGACGATCAGGAATTTTTTTTTAATTAAATCCTTTTAGATGATTTGAAGGAAAATTTATTGCAATTCAAATTATTTCTAAAAAATAAAATATTTCATTTTTATAGAAAACTGTTATAAATTTCGTCATACAGAAAATTTTGTCAAAATTTTATTTTTATGGAAAATTTTATTTTGATGGAAAATGTTTTCAAAATTTTATTCTTGTGGAAAATGTATTCAATAAGTTATTTCTATAGAAAATTTTTTATTTTACCTCTAAATTTTTTTCCCACAGTTTCCCATAAGCCCCCTTTAACATCTATATTAACCCTTACTGTAATTTTTTATTCATCTTAAAGTAGGCAATAAACAAAAGCTTCTCAAAGTATGCTATTGTTTTGAAAAATTTTGTCAAAATTTTATTTCTATAGAAAATTTTGTCAAAATTTTATTTCTGCAGAAAATTTTGTCAAAAGCTATTTCTAAAGAAAATTTTTTAAATAATTTATTTAATTATGTAACTTTTTTTCCATAAGCAAATGATATGAATCTGTTATTTCATTGTGGTTGTAGCCAAGCTCGGGGCCATTATCACCACAGGCCTCTTTGTATCATTTGTTATATATTCTTCCCACAGTCTCCCTTAAATCGCCATTAACTTCTATATTAACCCTCATTGTCATTTTTCATTCACCTTAAAGTGGGCAATAAACAAATGCTCCTTGAGGTATGCTATTGTTTTGCATAACCAAAGTGTTTTATTTGTAACATCTCGCCACTTCTTCATGTTGCCATGAGTTCTTTGGAATATTCCCAATGGCATTCAAAATATATAAAAGCGCATATTTTAAAATCTCAATTAGAATTTTATTAATTCCTTCATGCCGAGCCGAGCAGAAGAAGTATGCCCGAAAATTCTACGAAATGCAAACAAAACAAATCAAGACAAAATTGAAGACGCCCATCATTAGAGGAGATTTCTTATACGGCTAGGCGCCTTCTGTATTATCCACCATTATCATAAATCTTTGAATGAAAATATCATTTACATGAAAGAAATGCGTAACGCGCATTGCTCTACCGTTTGGCCAGCTGTTGAGGCGTCATCCATCCAGCCATTCATTTGTAAGCCTAGACTACTTGATCCCACGTTTCCGATTTTCTTGTTTGTTTTGGCATTAAAGGTAAGCAGCATTTGGTTTGTGTCTATGTGTGTGTGTGTGCAAGTGCGTGTACTTGAATTGCCATGAAAAGTAAAATACTTAAAGAAGATGAATGCTTCTTGCTAGCATGTTTGTCTTAGAGATGAAATGCCTTAAATATGCCAAAGGGAAAGATCAAAAAGGAGATAATAAGAAAATAAGGTGAAGCAATACAATGTAATTACAGATTTATTTACAAAATTGTATTATACTTAACTGATTAGGATTTAAAGGAATTTTATTCGTAGATTCGTAGAATCTTTTATGTAAAGAAGAATAATCAGTATTAGTTTTAAACGGATGTTTAAGCATGAGAAGATAGGCAATGAAATACGAGTATAGTGTAATACTCAGCCTGAAGGTATGCAACACTTTTATAATAAAACAGAATTTTAGTTTGCAAGTTGTATCAAAAGTCATAAAACGCTTATAAAAAAAATAGAAAAAAAACATCCCTAAAGACATGCGTTAAGCATCGAATTCATAGCCAAGCAATGTGAGGCGAATTAGGCAACCCTAAAGATTTGTAGGCTAATAAGCCTTAAGTAATTTCTACAGAAATCACGAAACGTATGTTGAACATCATGGTAACATGTAAAAAATCGAGTGATTTGATCAAGTATGGACAACAAGCATATATTAAAGGGAGGTCAGTGAAAACAGAAGGCCACTGTGGCGCAGAGGTTTGCATGTCCGCCTATGACGCCGAACGCTTGGATTCAAATCCCGGCGTGAAAAGTTTAAGTGACAGTCTGTTATCAGGACCACATAGTTCCCACCGTTGAACCATCCAGACCGTTTAAAAAAACCCAACAAATTGCAAATGGTCACATCCGCTAATGCAGACCAGTTGTCAAAGAAATGAGAACCTCAAGGGGAACTCCTTCTGACTGCCAGGCGCAGACGTTCCGAAGTCCTCGCAGCTTCCGCAAAAGTTGCTTGCTATCTTAAGTCCGTCAGTATGTTTTTCGATCAGACAGTGACCTGTAATGACGGACACAATGACTAAGACGTATGTTCTAGCCAGCGATAGCAAAGTGGTAGACCTCTTCAGGTCTAGATTAGGCCACATGTGTATTGACATTATGGGGCGGGCACACTTATATAATCCTTACACGAGAGCCGGGAGGACTAGTCTCTCAGAGGTTGAAAAAGCCACATGTTAAAGAATAGATGGATAATATGTGGGTCTAACTGCATATAGGTGAAAGGCAGGGGTAATTTATCACCTTATCAAGCTCCTGTGTGAGCAAGCTCGGACCGTTCGCCGCGTGAACAAGGTGGCTATTGGTTATTTAAAGTCGCCAAAAACTCGCCTCGTCATATCGGGAATCATAGGCGCTCAGTATTTGTGCAAGAGCCGGTGCCGCCCGTCCTCTCACTTAGACTCTCCGCTCGATACCGCAGATTGTCCGCGACTGACGTTGCAGCTACTCCGTATGGAGCATTCCACTATTCGCAACCTGTGGAGTCGCCCGGTATGGCGCAGCTTAGCTTGACAGTAATGAACAACACACAGATCTTACTTCAATGTTCCAACCTGTGTGGTGCTTTAAGCTATCCCGTGCCACATCTTCTGTGGGTGACTTCAACTACAAACAGTCTGCTGAAGGCTCTCGCCGATGAGGGATTTGAACCAGTCTGCAATGCAGACGATCTTATAAAACTTCTGAGTGGAAGGGATCCAAATGTAGGGAGGTCGATATGACATATTACTGGGCCATACCAAGGGGGTCCGAACGTCATCCCTGTGAAAACAGAGATCTTCCTATCCACTAGTCTTCATCGTAAACAGATCACAGCCTTCTCCGTGTTTAAATTCGGACCCCTAGGCCTAGCCCAGTCGTTTACCATCTCCAAACCCCTTTCGGCCCTTCTGCACAGCTGATTTCGACAACTAATCCTAGGAAGTATTATGACATGCTCTGAGTAATAGACAGGCCCAAAACCCTCCTCAGTTAGAATCCGTAGTAGCCAATTTATAGTGGTCCACCCATAGGAGTAGCTATAAAGTGCTTCCCTGTGTGGTGCCCTGAGAAAATTATAACCGACTGTTGCTGGCGAACTCGAACACCTCAATGTGAACGAATTGATGTGTATCGCACCATAAATCGTTATAATGATACTGTAAGCCTTCCCTTAAGGCGATGCTTACAGTATTAACGCGTTAAAATCGAGGCAACGATAGAAAACCTGAAAGGAAGAGAAGAGGCTTCCGATCGGATACCTGAGACGACACTTAAGGCCGAGTGCGTGGTACAGCTACCATCGGCACAGTCTTGGACTTACAGAATCCTGGTATTGTCATCTGGAAGATCATGTTACACGGATGTATCAAAGCTAGAGAACAGAGTGGGCCTGGGGGTCTACATTCAGAACCCAGTGACTGAAATCTGTTTTAGACTGTTTTCCCATTGGACGGTCCTGCAGGCAGAGATCCGGGCGATCAAGGAATGCGTGAGATAGTGTGATGCTAACGCGAGAACGTCGAGTGTGAACATCTTAACGGACAGTAAAGTAGCCATAGGGGCAATAACAACCAGGACGGTAAGATCACCAACAATCTTGGAATGTAAGAAGGAGATTAATGCCTTCTCTGAGGACGGCACAATCCGCATCGTTTGGGTGCCGGGCCATAACGGAGTAAGAGGGAATGAAAGGCTAGACGATTTTGCGGTGAAGGCCAATAAACTTGATTAACCTTTCGGGTCGATGCAGTCCTAGTTAAGGCCGTGGGCGACGATATAGTCGGTAGGACGGCGAAAATCCTATGGGGTGATCCGGATCGTGAGAGGACGAGGCTAATACTGAAACGAAGTAAAACGGAGGTCATTTTGCACCGATCGGTCCAGTTTTGGATATAGCTGCCATATAGACCGATCTCTCGATTTAAGGTCTTGTGGTCTTGGGGTCTATAAAAGGCGCATTTATTGTCCGATTTTGCCAAAATGAGGGACAGTGAGTTGTATTAGGCCACTTGACACCCTTCTTCAATTTGCCCCAGATCGGTTCATATTTGGATATAGCTGCCATATAGACCGATTTCTCTATTTAAGGTATGGGGTCCATAAAAGGCGCATTTGTTGTCCAATATCGCCGAAATTTGGGACAGTAAGTTGTGTTAGGGCCTTCGACCTTCTTCAATTTGAACCAGATCGGTCCAGATTTGAATAAAGCTGCCATATGGACCGATCTCTCGATTTAACGTCTTGAGCTCATAAAAGACGCATTTATTGTTCGATTTCGCCGAAATTTGAGGCAGCGAGTTGTGTTAGGGCCTTCGACATCCTTCTTGAAGGCGGCCCAGATCTTTTCGGTTTTGAATATAGCTGCCATATAGACCGATCTCTCGATTTGAAGTCTTGGCCCATCAAATGCCAATTTATAATCCGATTTCGCTGAAATTTGGCACAGTGACTTATATTAGGCTTTTCGACTTCCGTGACGTAAGTGGTTCACATCGGTCAATATTTGGATAAATCTACCAAAAAGACTAATATTTTGTATTACAAAATTGAACAATGTCTTGTAAAGGGTGATTTTTTTGAGGTTAGGATTTTCATGCATTAATATTTGACAGATCACGTGGGATTTCAGACATGGTGTCAAAGAGAAAGATGCTCAGTATGCTTTGACATTTCATCATGAATAGACTTACTAACGAGCAACGCTTGCAAATCATTGAATTTTATTACCAAAATCAGTGTTCGGTTCGAAATGTGTTCATTCACCGTAACGTTGCGTCCAACAGCATCTTTGAAAAAATACGGTCCAATGATTCCACCAGCGTACAAACCACACCAAACAGTGCATTTTTCAGGATGCATGGGCAGTTCTTGAACGGCTTCTGGTTGCTCTTCACTCCAAATGCGGCAATTTTGCTTATTTACGTAGCCATTTAACCAGAAATGAGCCTCATCGCTGAACAAAATTTGTCAAAATTTGAACACATTTCGAACCGAACACTGATTTTGGTAATAAAATTCAATGATTTGCAAGCGTTGCTCGTTAGTAAGTCTATTCATGATGAAATGTCAAAGCATACTGAGCATCTTTCTCTTTGACACCATGTCTGAAATCCCACGTGATCTGTCAAATACTAATGCATGAAAATCCTAACCTCAAAAAAATCACCCTTTACTTATTAGACCACTCAATGTCCGTGTCGAATTTGGTCCAAATCGGACCAATTTCGATAAAGCTGCTATGGGGCTATTATGCATTTTTCACCGGATTATGGCGAAAGGTGGTTTACATATATACCCAAGGTGGTGGGTATCCAACGCCTTTTTACTTGTTCACAGTTCACAACATTTTAACTATCATTTTGTCTATTTAGTTTCTAAGATGTTTTTTTTTATCCCCAAAAGTATGCTTTAGGATCTTCCCATATTTTCCTTTCTTCATGCTATAACTAATTATGCTTTATTTATTCTTTTGGTTCATGTCTATGCTTAAATACCTAATGTAAAGCATCTATTAAGGAGATTTAAGTAAAATGGTCTACCCAATGGCATATTACTCAGAATGATTTTAAATACTTGCATCTATTAAATAAACAAATTAGTTCTTGTGCAATTATTTGTTGTGAAAAAAAAAATAATTTTTCTAATGAATTTGTTTATAACGTTTTTTTCCCCTCCTTCAGTGAGGAAACTAAGGTCTGGTGCTAATGTCATGCACTTCTTTCTTGACAACAATCAACAAATATAACAAGATTTTATTTGCTTGAGTTTGGAAGCTTCATCTTGTCTTCTATGCTTCTTTTTTCTACTGTCTTTGCTGTTTTCCATTCTCTTTTCCCTTGCATTATAATAAAAACATTTTAATTTTAAGTAATTACATTGACCAGTAGGAAAATAAATAAACAACTAATGGGAGAAGGAAGGAAGGTAGCAAAGCAACACCCACAGTTACGAGGCTGCAGATGCTGTGGAGCTGGCACAAAAAAAAACAGCATAAAAATATTTGCCTTAAAGCTGACCAACCACCAAAGCAACAGCAGCAGTGGCTGTAGAAAAATAAAAACGGAGATTTTATTTCCTGTGGAGGCCCACTGGCTGTGGCAGTCGTGGTCTTGCATCCTTAGTGTTGTTATTATGGTTGTGATGCCAGTACACAAATAAACAAGCAAATATTCTGAAAACGTGTCTGTCCCATATCCATTCAGTTAGTCTGCTGTGGCTACCTTTGTCTGTATCTCGGTCCCTATCTATGTTCATTCATATCTAAGTATCTACTAGTCTGTGTGTGTGCTTGTCGAACGGTGTGTCCGTCCACCAACCTCCAGCCATTTATCCAATGTGTTGAGTCTTCTTCTAAGGCCATATAATGGCCACACTTTAGACAGGTGGAAAGTGCAGAAAAAATATACGAGCTTTTAACGTTTTGCTACAGCTGTCAATGTAGCATTTCAACACTCTGGCTCATTGTTGCCTACTTTTAGGCAATAAAAAAGAAAACAGTATTGAAGTGTGTTTTTCTATGTAGGTAAGTGTGTGTTTGATAGAAAAGCAAAGGCATTTATGTTTTTCTTTCAAAGGAGGATATGGTGTAGCCTTGCTTTTTTGCTGCCCTAAAAGCATTGTGGCCGGAAATCAGTGTTAAATGTTTATACTGTTTTTTGTTTTTTTTTCTGTTGTTTGGTAAAGCCTATCCTTAGGCGTAGTAAATCATGGTATTTGCTTTTGTGTTTTCTAATCCCAGTAACTCGGACACGTTGTATTGATATCTAAATATGGGACATGCTTACAAAAAAGCCAATTTAGTTTTGAAGACTATTCGGGGTACAATTAACAACTGATTTTTTTCATTGTGTTGAAGAACAAGGTCTTCAAGAGACATATTTAAGGGAAAATAACCTACGTTGCTCCAAGATTATTCTATGTTTGCTAATTGTAATATTTTTACAACACTCCCTAGCCTTTCCATTTACGCTCATGCATACCAAATTTGTACTCATACACGTGTATAAATTTATATCCCATATGATTTCTAGTAACTTATTAGAGTGGGTAATAAGACTAATAAGTTTAAACATTACCACCCTTTAATAAAATTACGCTTTATTCCATTATTCCATCGACAAAGTGGGTTTTTAATAATAATACTACCTTCTTCCCTCTCTTAGGGGAAAATGTTTTTCATCTTTGCTGGTAATCAAGTTTGCCTTGGTTGTTGGGGATGATGATGCTAATAATCTTATGATTCCATTTAATTTCCATCCACTTGTGATTTTCCCAATGCGTGATTATTAATTCACCGAAACTTTTTTTCGGGGCCTTCCACTCTCACACTACGTGTAAGACATTTCCAGACCATCTCAAAACGCTGCTAAGAAGTTGTGTTCTCTATTCATCCTCTTTATGATTATGGCACAATAATAATGCAAGTGTGGCTGGCTGGCTGGGTGGCAGGTTGTTGGAGTGGAGCTGTCAGTTGCTAATTAAATGTGTATTAAATTTAATTGAATCTGAGTTTTTTGTTGGTTTCGGCACATTATCTTGACGTAAGGTGCGCGACGCTATCTTACCAATACAAAACAAACGCAATTGAAGAGTAACAAATTTTTAGGTACAAAGTCAGGATAAGTGTTGCCAAAATGATTTAACAAAAAAAAAATTAAAAGATTTTTTAACCAAATTTTACAATAACAAAAAAAAAAAACAAAAGCGTGCCAAGTTCGACCGGACCAATACTGGTAACCCACCACCATAGATTCTGCTAAAAATGTAGACAAAATAAATTTAGGACGACGAGAATATCAATGAAATGAAAGAACGTGTCAGAGGGCAATCCCCCTCCCCCATCATACCCAAACAAAAGGAATTTAAAATGATGTATGAAGACCGATCAGAATGAAATAGAACAGCAATAAAAGGTCTTTGGTAGTAGAGTACACTTCTTACCCTCAAATTGGGATACACACAGGAGATCCTGCGAATCTTTAAAAATGTGCTATCCCTTTAAAATATGATTTTGAATGTGGATAACAAACACAAAAACAAAATTTATTACTGCTGATCTGAACGAGATACGTAGCCCTGATTATTTTGATAGCTACCTTCAAAATGCTTGACATTACGGGGCTCAAACAAAATCTTGCTCTAGCACAATGCTGATTTTATTTCAGTGACCGCCCCCTAAACTCCCTTCAAATCGGCCATGTTTGCTTGCGATGGCAATAAGGGGCTCAAATAATAGGTATTTGATAGTAGAAAATGAATTTAATATCCAATTATGAGACCAAGTGTTTGGGGGTAGTCTCACCCCATAAACTCCCCCTAAATCCATTGCAATTGCGGCTCAAATAATAGGAATTTAACAGTAGAATACGATGCTGGGTGGGTGGCTGCCCCACCCTACATGGACATATTTGTGGATTATGGCAAAAAGGGGCTCAAATCTGATAATTGTTTTACGGCCAAGTGTTTCAGGGACGACTCATCTCATAAACTCCCCCTGAACCACACTTATATACAGACTATAGCAAAATGTAGCTAAAATGTGGTTTTTGGGAGTACAGTATGAGTCTGAAATCCACTTTCAGGGCAAAGGGTTTGGCTACTCCAATCCACCAACAAAACCAAGACAGTGAGGTAGATCTTTTTTTTCAAAAACGCCAGATCTCGGAGATGCGTGGGGCGATTTAAGCGAAGTTTAGTTTTTTTATAATCACTCAAAACCAGAAATTTGGTATTCTTATTAGGGTGGGATATCTAGGGGGACCGTTCTACCTCCAAAGTCCGCCAAAATGGAAATTTGTAGCAATAGTGCAATTATTAGGCTCAAATGAAAGGTATTTGAGACTAGAGCACGAATCAGATACATATTTACCCGTCATAGCAACATAAGGCTCAATATCCATATTGGGGAGAAATATCTGATAGGCCGTATTAGCACCCCCATGCAGGTGAAAGAAGAGTGAAAGAAGGCGCAGCGGAGCGGGCCTGTCTAGCTAGTAATTCATATAATTGGATATTGTTCATATAATTGGATATATACAAAGTGGGAGCAATATCAAATTGGATTGGATTGGATCTTGGATTTTCAGATACGTTATTAAACAATCCGTATCAAATTTCGAGCAAATATCTGACGAACATATATATGGGAGCTATATGTAAATCTCAACTGGTGTCGACCAAACTTCTTGGATATTGTGGTAGTCTTCGAAAAAAGTGTTGTAAAACATTTTTGGCAAGATTGGTCGAAAAGTGCGCTTGCAGTGGCTCTAGGAGTCTTTTTTTAAAAAAATTTACCATTATTTTTTAATAAAATGCTTCTAATAGTTTTTAAAAAATAAAATTTAGACAAATTTTTTTAAAAATAAAGTTTTCCAATATAACAAAATTTCTATAAAAATAAAATTAAGGGAAAAATTTTCTTTTGTAGTATTTTGACACAATTTTCTATCGACATTAAATTTGAAAAATTTAAAAAAAAATAAAATGTTGGCAAAAAAATTTTTCGATAACATATTTTAAAAATATTTCTTTCCAACGCTATACTTTGAATGGAAAGCATTCAATATGATCTTGAGCTGGAATATGTACGAAAAATCACGATAAGGTTTAAAATATCAAAATAAAAAAACGCAAACTGAGATTTTTTTTTTAAATTTTGAAAATATTTTTCTCTTTTCCATACGTCCGGCAACACTGCTCTAGATAGTAAAATGAGTTTCAATTTCATTTTGTTGTTGTTGTTAGACAGCAAGTTTATTTCACTTTTTTAAGGCTTTGACATGTATATACTTTTTTCTCCTCATCTTCTCAATGGCTTTTCATGGTGTATTTTTATTTATCGTTGGAAGAACATACGATGACACAAAGTAATTATATTTTAATTAGTTTATTGAAATTCATTTAATTAAAAAGTTTGAAACGTTTTGCCAGTGACACCTCGCCTTTACACCTACACACAATCATCGGTAGGTTGGATTAATTGTGAAGGGACAATAAAAATACTACAAAAGTTACGATTTTTTTGCTGTATGTTGAGGACATTGTAGACTGTTTACCCCTGGAAGTTAGGCTATACTATAGTTGGCGCCTTAGTGTATGCTACATCAACAAATGCTTTACATATTAATGAAACATTCTCCTTGATGGTTTTAATTATTTATACTAATCAAAGTTTGTTTTTGTTTTCATTTCAGGTAAATATGTCACAACTTTTTTTCTTTACGGAAATAAGTAATGGAAAACAATGAGAGCTGTTTTTGTTCAGGTAAATCGTTATAAAGGCAAATCCATTAACAATAGCGATACAGAGAGGAAATAAAAATTTAAAAAATGGTGCCCTGTCTGAACTTCATACGATCCCTCCGTATTCGCAGCAAAACGCCTCCATTTGATGTGTATCTTTAATTTTGCATAAATCTGGTGAATATGGTAGTACAGGCATGATTAGGGTATTACTTTTGGTCTAAAATTACATAAAAATAGTGATGAAGAGGTATTTGATGCAACAACCAACAATAAAGCAGTGATGAGTCTGTACTTGATGCAAAAACCCAGAATTACAATTTAAGGCGTGGTGCCTAAGGCACTTTTTGTCATGCAATTATCCAGGCAGACCCTGTATCGGATATATGGCCAATCTGCCAGGTTAAAAATATGCTCGCAATTGCCTAGAGATCAGAATTATGGAGCCGCAGTGTCTGAAGACATTTTCAATATATCAGCGACTGGCAACTGGCAATTTTAAAAGGAAAATTATAAAAACCAGAAAATAGAAGTTGAAACCCGTTGTTGGCAATACTCTAGTCTACTGACCAGAAAAAATGAAATGTGTACTTTCGAAAGATATCCAAAATCTTCCAGAAATTTTGAAAATGGTAGAATGACGGAAAAATTATGTCTCGTAAGTCCTTCAGGACATTGAAAAAAAAAAAACGCAGCATCAGTAAATGTGGCCCCTACCGTACTTGGAGATGTTTGGCAGTCCTCCAAGAACTAGAAAATCGTAGTACCAAAAGTTTTTTGCAATCCTCCAGATACTAAAAGACCGAAATCAACTTGTATGATTTGGGTAATCCTTCATCCTTAGAAAGACGTGGTGACTTTGTGTCGTCATTACTCCAGGAGTTGACCAGAGATGTTTTGAGCACTTAAGGACTACAAAAGACGAAAGACGCTGCATCAGGGCATGAAGGCAATCCTCCAGTGGCTCGAAAGTTGCCGTAACTGAAGCTTTTAACTATTTTCCATATCAGGACATGCTATTTCATATCATGTTGTTCTGTAATACAATGTCATGTCATGTTATGCCATATGCTATGTCATGTCTTGTCTATGTTATGCTATATCTTGGCATCATCACTTGTTATAACATGAAGTTCTAGCTAATCATAACCTAATGCGACATAAAAATCTAACAGTTGGAGACAAAAACCATCCACCAAGATATAGCATAACATAGATAAGACATGACATAGCATACGGCATAACATGACATAACATGATATGACATTGCATTACAGAACAAGATGATATGAAATAGCATGTCCTGATATGGAAGGTAATTGTGGTGGATATTTGGTCCTTGAAGGATGCCCGATTCGGCTGAAACTGTGTATGGACATTTCTTTTGGGACTTCCAGTAACCGTGTCAAGTACGGTCCAAATCGTTAATTAACCTGATATAGCTCCCATATTAACTCACCTCCCGATTTGGAAACTGAAGCCCTGGAAGCCGCATTTGTTATCCGATTTGACTGAAAAATTTCACGGAATGCGTTGTTATTACTTTCAACATCTAGATAAGTGTTTTCTAAATCGGTCTAATTTTCGTAACCTCGTTTGCTTATCCTTACCTCTTAAGACCAATAGTCCGATCTGAATGATTTTTGAGTCGGATGTATGTAATGCAGCTTTTATAGGCTTCAGAACCTTAATCGGCAGATCGGTCTATATGGCAGCTATATCTAAATATAGTCCCATCTGAACCATAGTTTGATCAGATGTCAGGGCAATTTGGCCCTTTCAAGAACTTAACCTGCGTGCAGCAAAAAGACGTTTCTGTGCCAATTTCAACTCAATTTTTGAAGGCTGTGGAGTGATTACAACAGACAGACGGATAGACACACGTACATCATTTAATCGCCTTAGAATTTAACGATGAATCGAAATAATTTTCGTTTGTTTCTCTTTCGAGACGAGCTCAATGATCGGGGATGCAAATGGAAAAGGAAATCCAAAGGTAGCAACACACACCAACCACTATGGAACGCGTTTCGTTCTTGGTTAGAAGACTTTTCCACCATATTAGGTGTGATGGCTTCAAGGGCCGTGGATTGGTATGTTATATTTGAATCGTATTAATTGCGCGAAAACGCATCTATGATACAATTACCACATTAACCACACTCGACAACCCTGTCTATTAGCTGTACTTTTTCCAATGCATGTATTTTTGTGTGTTGTGACAGACATTCTTTCTGTGACAAATTACACTTCTTCCGTACCACACATGATTTTGTGCATCTGTTGGAAGTTGTATTGGTGTCTTCGAACGCTAAGACAACGGCAATGGCTCTTGCTGTTGCTCCGTGTGCCCGGTTCGAACCCTGGGCTTTGCTGAATTTTTCATATTTCAAGTTTTTTTGCCTGTTAGGGCGAGATCATTAAAATTTACAATTTTCGTTCATCGCTCTTTCGAGATGAGCTCAACGATCGGAGATGCAAATGGAAAAGGAAAGCCAAAGATAGCAACACACACCAGCCACTATGGGACGCGTTTCGTCTTTGGTTAGAAATCGTTTCAACTATATTAGGTGTGATGAAACATATATACTTTGTAGGATCAGAATTAAATATTTCGATGTGTTTGCAAACAGAATGAATATACCTACTACCTTATGTTGGTGAGTATAATAAATTACCTTTTAACCAAAATTAAATTTCAAAAAATCCATTAACATTTTATAGCTCATATAAAGTTGGGGTCTGTACAGACAAGGTCCTCTCAACAACGTAGAAAAAATGTTCGCACACCCTAGGGTTAAGTTGGTGCAATTATTACGCCCTCTATACATTTTTCACAATATTTGGACGAAATATGGTATACATATATAACTGAAGTGGTGGGTATCAAAGCTCTTATAGGTGAACAAGCACTTCCCAAAGGACCGATCGCCACGGAAACATGACGGCCATTGCTTATTTAAAGGCGCCAATAACTCCCCTTGTCATATCAAGCATCATAGGCACTCAGTATTTATACAAGAGCCGGTACCACCCGGTATTTCGCTGAAACTCTCAGCTCGATAACGCTGATTGTCCGCGACTGCAGTTACAGCTACTCCGTGTGGAGCATTTCACTATGCGCTATTTGTGAATGCGGCGAATATCTCGCAGCTAAACTTCTCGTGACAACGAAGCTCAGTTATCCAGCCCGTGCAGAGCTCATAGTTATCCCGTGCAAGTCTATAGCCAACATTTTAAAGTTACCAGTTATTTAACAAAATACCACTCTCCATTGCCTTCAGTTTTCCCAGATTTTCATGGTCTCACCTTCATTATAGCCTTCATAATGACGTCCTTCACACTTTTGAGAAACTTATAAAATAAACTATACTTATCTTTTTTGTACAGCTTTATTTTCGCAAATCTCAGCATCTAAATACGCTTCCCTCTTGTTTTCTGCTTTACTGCATTGCATTGTTTTTCGTTATGTCCTTTCTTATTATCAGGATTTTCGCTTTAAGTACCTATAACAGTTTACCACAGTAAATTTCAACTGCTGCCAAATAATGTGTAAATGTCCACTCTGTTGGTTAGGTGTAAACAAAAACATTTCAAGAAAATAAAGTCCAAAAATTGCTGACCCTTTTTGCCTTGAGGGACTCAAGAAAGATAGATAAAGAGGATAGCCAAATGTTTTTAACACACCTTCGACAAGTTCGATGTCATAAACAACAAATGTTTATAAGACAATGGCAATCTCTGCTTTCGATAAAGTGTATTAAACTATCCGAGGTATTTATTTTAAAACTATTTAACAAATGGCTCTCTCTGGGTTGTTTTTCTTATTCACATACCCATATATATGAAAATGACATTTCTAGTTTCGCATACACAAACGCAGTACAAAGTCATCTCCTTTAAGGTAGGCCATTATCTGGCATAGCTAATAAATATAATCCTAAAAGTATGCTTACAATTTTCTTAAGTAGTAAACATTTACTATTATGTAAGAAATATATATAGCTATCTGTAGGGTCCTTTTGTAGTTTAAAGGTATACGGTCATCATTTTATGTGAATACTCTGTAGGTCCTGTGTGTTGTAGAGGTAGTCCTTTTCATGTAATGCTATCGTTTCTATGCAAAATATCTTTATGATCTCTACAGGTATAGAGGGAACAATAGAAAGGTGATTTTTAAGTTCTTAAAAGTATGCAACACATTTTTTTGTTTTTAGCCATTGACGTAGGGATGTCATTAAAATGGGGGGGGGGGGAGCTTTGGCACGCGTCTTCTTGGAGTTCGTTGAGATTAGGAAATCAGACTTCTGGAGACCACATGTCCGCCTATGATGCTAAACGCGTGGAATGAAATCCTGTCAGGAACATTATAAAATAATTTCAGCGGTGATTACCTCACAATTGTGAGGTACTATGCCATGAAAAAGTGGTGTCGCAGTGCGGCACACCCTTCGGACGCAGCTATATAAAATTAGTAGGTTTAGGCTCATGTACAGCTTATACTTGATATCGAATCATTGATATGTGAGAAGTTTGCTCTTGTTCTTTATAAGGATGAACAACCCATTCTGAACGTGTGTAACACCTTTCAGCGCAGGTCTTTGCTATTCTGAAGGTTCTGGAACCCATTTTTAATGCAGAAGCGGCTGCCTGATCGGATCGTTACGATATAGGGGGATAGTGAGGCGGCAGAATGGGTGTAACACCTTTCAGGCGGAGGTCTTTGTGATTCTGTATGCATGAGCGGCTGTCCGATTGGAAAGTCATAATGTAAGGGTATAGTGGGGCGGCACTGAAGGACATTTTATATCAAGACTGGTTAGGATAGGCAAGGAATTTCTACAAATCACGCGGAATGCTGTTAGGCTCTCAGGCCCCTTTGGTTGAAGAACGAGGTTGCCGACGATTCAGTTAACTCTCCCCTGTGTGGGCGATTTCTACAGTGACGAATGAAGCACGTTAATTCGCAAATACCGCGGGTTACAGAGTAGACATGATCCTCCGGCCAAGTGTCGCTTACCCTCTTGAGAGATTTCTTGAAATTTCATAATCTACATAATTATTTTGCCCCTGTTTTTTCTACGCCCTTGCATCACTATCCCTTCTTCATCTTAAGATGCTCGGTTTCCTTGAGTTCTGACACAAACAACTATAATTCTCTTTCTTTATGGCTCGCTTGGTCCTTAGTTTTTTTGTTGTTGTTTCATTCCTCTCGTTGGCCAGAATTTACATTTTCTGTTGGCAAATCTTGTATCTGTACAATGGAATGTTTATGCATATTTATGTCTTTTTAAATGTAATTATGCAGTGGATATTTATGTACTCCCTGTGGTATGCTACAAATTGAGAAAGCCAAATGGAATTGCAGTTACCTAAAAACATGTGTCTTCCGAGTTTTGTTTGGAAAGGAAGAGAGCTTAAACAAAACAAAAAGCTTTCAACTTTCCCACCGCTGGCTTGGAGAACAACGAAAATGAATTTTTGTGCATTTGACACATTAATCTGATGGTTAAAGCGATTATTTTTGCAGTGCATTGCAAGTTTTTCTTGTGCACATTTCGTACATTAAGTATAATGGCTAACAAACCTTGCGAAATTTTCCTCACAGACAAGTTTCGGGTCAGATAGTCCGAAAGTAAGGGACACGCTAACACACAGCACAATTTATGAGAATATTGACGCGATTTGACTACATTTTGTTAAAGAACTTGGGGATCTGTAATAAGGGGAAAACTCCAAAGTTGTATAACCGGCTCAAGGATGAAGTTATAGCTGTAACGTTTGTGACAAACAGAGACTGATTTAAAAAATTTAAAATCATTTGAAAAAATATCGGAGGGGGATTATTACGTAGCCCACGCTCTTAACTCAGAATGAGTCTACCCGAAAGGCTTCGGGTAATCAAGTTTATTGACTTCAGTCTTCTGGCCTTCACTGCCAAATCGTCTGCTTTTTATTCCCCCTTTTATCGCTATGGCCCGCCATCCAAACTATGCGGATCGGGCCATCCTCAAAGATGGCCATAATCTCCTTCTTACACTCCAAGACTGTTCGTGACCGTACCTTCCTGCTTGTTAGTGTCCTGATGGCCAGTTGATTGTTCGTAAAGATGGTCACACTCGATGTCCACACACTCGGTAACACCACACCACCTCACGTATTCCGTGATCGCCCAGATCTCCGCCAGCAGGACCGTATTATGGTCAGGCAGTCTAAAACAGACCTCAGTTCCTAGCTTCTCAATGTAGATCTCCAGGCCTACTCCAGCTTTGATCCATCTGTGGCGAATGATATTCCAGATGGTAATACCAGGGTCCCATCAATCTGAAACTGTGCCGCTGGCAGCAGTTTCCACACTCAACCTAGTGTCGTCTCAGGCATCCGATCGAAACCTCTACCATTCGTTTCAGGTTTTCTATCGTCGCCTTGACTATACCGCATGGTATGACCTGCTCCTATCCTCTACCCATTCTCCCGTCGCCATGAGTCTCATAGCCGCAGTGGCTGCCTCACACTTATGTCTATGAGTCGAATATCTAGAACAGTCTCCAGTGCCCTAGTGGGTGTGGTCCTCATCGCTTCGCCTATGCCAAGACAACATATTCTCTGAACCTGTTGTACTATCCTTACGTTGCACTTTTTCTCCATCGTAGTCCACCGAATTACTGAAGCGTCAGTAAGTATTGCTCTCAAATTGGCCCGCCTTCGTCTTTCTCATGAACAGGCAGATTTCAGTCTTCTCTGGGTTATCATTGAGACCCAGCCGTATGCCATCTACAAAACCCTTTCGGCCCTTCTGCATAGCTGGTTCGGATCCTTACCCCTTAGAAGAATTATAACAAATCTCTTTTCTACAATATCCAGTGTGGCTTTAGACCTTTCAGTGAGGCTTCAGACCTGGTAAATCCACTATTGACCAGATATTTACACTGCGCCAAATCCAGGAAAAGATCCGAGAAGGGCAAATCAACACCTACCATGTTTTCGTTGACTACAAAGCCGCCTTCGACAGCCCTATACCCGTGCTGTTATATGACTCCGAAGCATGCGTACTTGCGAGAGCAGATGGGGCAGTACTTGAAGTGTTTGAGAGAAAAATCCTATATATGGAGTAGTTTGCGCTAAGTTGGAGAGTATAGACGTCGTATGAACCACGAGCTGTATAAGCTATATGACGACGGTAGCATAGTTGAACGTATCAAAATACAACGTTTGCGTCGACTTGGTCATGTTGTTAGAATGAATAAAGAAGCTCCAGCAAAGAAGTCTTTTGAGATAAATCATATTATTGATGGCAGTTTGCAGACCATCTTAGGGGTTCAAGGGTCAAGGTTATAATGAACAACCGTTAGGCGATTTTCAGAATCCAGGTGGATGCAGGCAATTTTTTCTTATTTTCTTTAGAGAAAATTTCGTGGAAATGTTGTCTTTAGAGAAAATTTCGTGAAAATGTTGTCTTTAGAGAAAATTTCTTGGAAATTTTAGAGAAAATGTGATACCCATATTGTCCCAACCGGTAGAAATGTACCTTTGGTGTTTTGTTTTGGCACCCCCCCTGGGTTTTTGACCCCAAATTTTTATACCAATTTTGTGTTTTTGGGCTACCATAAGGTGGCGTACAAAATTTCACTCAATCCGATGCATACATCTCTGCGATCAGGCTTTTTTGAAATGAAATTTGTGGTAAGTGAGAGGGTCCGCACCACTCGCGAATATCACAAAATGAGGTACCTTATTTTCGCCGGGAGCTAAACTCTGTAACATGTGAAAATTTCATGAAAGTAAGTTCAGCCGTTTTTGAGTCTATTCGGAACAAACATTCGGAACATTTATTTCCTTCTTTAATCTAGAAGACCTTTCATTGGTACTATATATTCCTATATTATCCCGATCGATTCTTTTTTATTTTGGACGGTACTCTTGGGCCAACGCCCTAGGTATTTGGATCCAATTTTTGACACCGTATTCGCATTCTACTCCCGAAAATTTTTCATTTGAGCCCCATATTGTCCGGATCGGTTCACTTTGATTTTTTGGCGGTACTTTTGGTGCGGTTTTGAGCTTGGGGCGGCTCCCTAGGTTCTTGTACCCAATTTTAAATATCATATTCATACTCTTCTCCCAAATACCATTCATTTGAGTCCCGATTGGTCCACTTTTGATTTTAAGCGGTTTTGGGTCTGGGGCGGCCTCATAGGTACTTGAACCCAATTTTTAAAACCATATACGTATTTAACTCCCAAATACCTTTTATTTCCCACATTGTTCCAATCGGTAAATATGTCCTTCTGGGAGTTTTGGTGGGTGGGGAAGCCCCTCAACAAGGAATACATTTCTATGTCAGATTTGTACTCTAATTTTGCATACCTTTTCAACTTTTCATACATTATTATGGCAAGTTGATACTCTACTCTTAAAAACCTTTCATCTGATACCCATATTGTCCCAATCGGAAATATGTCCGTTCGGGTGGGTTTTGGGATTGGGCGTCCCCCAGGTTATTTGACCCCAAATACCTATTTCGTGTTTTTTGGCATACAAAATGTCGCTTAAATCGATGGACCCATCTCCGTGATCTGATGTTTTTGAAAATGAGGATAAGGGGAGGGTCCTCAAAAGAAAATTTTTGTCTTTGCCGTATACAGTTCACTTAGTTCCCCTATTTACCAAACGATCGTTGTAATGCGTATTTTATTCCGTAGACGAACAAAAATCTTATGGTGAAACTTAAACTTCATCATAAATGTTTACTTATATGATGTTATCGTTTTAAACTAAACTTCTCTCAAACTAAACCCTAATTTAATCCCCTAAATGTTACCACTACCAACTGCCACTACTACACTAGATGTATGGAAAAAGTTTTGGCTATAACATAAAAATTCATTGCCTACATCAAGGCAAACTTTTGCATAATAACTTAAGGCATACTTTTAGGGATATTTTACTTTGGGCAAATTGCTTTTCAAATATTTTCCCCAATTATATGCTTTCTTTTGTCTCTTCTAAGCAAAAATTATTTAACATAAATTTTAATGCTCTTAAAAATTACACAAAATTAAAAGCAGAAAAGTTGCATAGATGGAAAACAGAAACAGAAACTTCGATACATGATGCCTTATATGAACGAGCATTTGTGTGTTTGTGTTTTTGGACTTATTTACATTTATAAGCATGCAAGGACTAGGATTTGTTATACCCTGTGACTTCTGCTACTCGTATGCGTCGGTCTCCTACCAAAAAAAAACTCAAGGCAAATATTAAATGTCAACAAAGCGTAAACTCTCTATAACAGACATATTAAATGAAATTGTTATGATTCTACGCTGTGATGTGATGTGCGCCTTAAGGCTGGCAACAAATTTTCTTACTAAAGAAACATCATCAACCTCATAAGTAAATATGTAAAGAACCCACAAACGCAAATCACTGTGGCAAATTGAGTAAAAAGTTAATAAAGTAAATATTTTGGGTAAGCTTATTTATGAGTCTATCTGTCAGCCTCGAATTGTACTCCTGTCTTACTGTATTTGAAAAGAAAAAAAACACAAAAAATAAATTGCTTGATCAAAAACCCATGTCCTTTGAAGGGGATTGTTTGAGACATGATTACTTTAGAAAGTTAGAACCTAATATGTAAAGCAATCAAATGTAAAAGTATGTTAAATTATAAAAACAAAACAGAGAAAAACAACATCAAGAACAACCAAGTGAGGTATAAAGTTCAGCTAGGACGAATTTTATAGGCCTGTTTTAGCAGGCTTTGAAAAATGTTTACAAAATTTCCTATTGAAATGAAAGCTGAAAGATATACCTTCTCCTAATCAAGTCAATCTTTGCACTCTCTCAGAAAGAGGTTTAACAGTTCCGGAGATATCACCGCGCCTTGCGGAACTTCCTGTTTAACTCTACGGTACTTCGGCTTCTCATCCCTAAATTCCTCAAATGATTGGCGGCCACACAGATAATTCGCGACCCAGTGTTTCAGGCCTGGCTGGAGGGACGTGTTGTCGATGTCCTCAAATAGTTTGGCATGGCTATCGAATGCCTTCGATAGGTCCAGTGCCACGAGGACCGTCCTATCACGTGGCCTGGGCTGATTGAAGCCACGGCAAATATTTTCGGTAATGGCATGCAAAGCAGTTGTTGTGCTATGTAGTTTTCTAAATTCATGCTTATGGTCGGCGAATGGAAACTCTCCTACGGGGCTCGGAAGGAGTAATGCCTTAAGACGGTGAGGGAAGGGAAATCGGTCTGTACGACTTCTCCTCAGGTCCTTCCCAAGCTTCAGTAGCGGGAAGATATTGGGAACTAAAGAGTTGTCAAAGACAGTTTAAGGACAGTAGAAAGGTACTCAACTCCAGGTAAATCCAGATTCTTCAACATCAATGTAGAGATTGCGTCGGGGCCCAAAGCCTTGGATTATTTGGTGCCACGGATGACATTCGTAACTTCGCCTATGGTAAATTGTGATGGCTGTCCATTGGCTCGGAGACCACGGATACAGCGAATGGCTCTCCTCCTTGCCCTGTCACTTTCGGGATGCCCAATAAATTGACGGTTGAACAACCTGTCGCATTTCTTCGAATCAGTCACGGTTGGGGCAAAATTACACCTCTCTTAAGGACCTGTCGTTGCAATTATCAGTCAGGACTCCTACCAGCAAACCGAGGCCATGCTTGCTGAGCTCCACAATGAGTAGCGTTTTGTTCCGCGAAATATTTAGCCACAAAGTTTTTCGCCTTTCCAATCTACAGCGCCTTTGCCACCTTGCAACCCATATCACCAGCCAAAACCTCATTCGCATCGAAGAAGGTGTTTACCCTATCATGAAGCTCGCGCCGGAGATCGTTCATTGATTCCGTAGCAAGATCTCCACTTAAGAGTAGTGATCCATAGCTGCCCAGCTCGTTCGCCAACTTTTGATGTCCCGTGACACAGTTGAGATTAACAGTGTTCCCCATGGTTCGAAAAACATGCTAGCATCTTCTAACCAGTCATAGCCTTACCTTCCAAAATCTTCAGCACCAGCTGACTGTAAATGTATATAATCACAGTCCGATCGCTCAGCCGCTCCTGTATCGACTCAAGTGTTGTCTTCAAGATAGCGAAGACCTTCGCCTGAAAGACGCTATAACCAACCATAATTCTTTATATCTCCCTAATCCCAAAGAACTCATTGGAGGCATCTGCGTTGGTGCTCCCAATCAACCTGGATAAGAGGAATTCCCTTCGTGGGAAAACGATTTCCAACCCACCAACAAGGTAAGTCTCGTTTAGTGGCCCATCAGCGTGCAGCTACGCCGCATCTCCATCGCCCAGCAGCACATAGGAATGTCTAATGTCTGAGGTACCTTTCTTTCTCCCGCTTAGGGCTATCTTTGTTGCCACACACTGAACATACAGGTGTAAAGGCTTAAGAACGAAAATGATATTCTGCGCATCTCTTGGGGCACTCCTCCTTGCTCCAGAGACCAGCACGGTCGCAGTACCCTGTACTATCTCGATCATGCTGCGAACAGCACAGCCATCCTTAGGCCTATTTCACATCAGACTTCCATAGGTGAGAATAGTCCGAACAACTACCGTAAACATTCAATATACCGCCAACGGCTTTAGACTCTTTCCTACTTCCTACCCAGTTGCGACAATGTAGAGCGCATTCTGTCCTCTTGAACTAATCCTCGACATTTTTACTCTAGTTATGCCTCCGGTCAAGAATCACGCTTAGGTATTTAGTCGCCTAAGAGAGCGTCAACTTCGCCCTAAGATAGAAACCCTGAAAACACAGAGCTTTCGTTTGCTGGTGGAAAGTACCACACGAGTCTTCCTGAGATTTATGCCAAGCTTTTGTTTGGTTCTTGTCCATTCAGACAGCCTCCTTAACACTCCCCGAACGAGATTCGCAAAGCAGACAGAAATAGGGTGATGACGATATGATCCTAGTAGTTAACGAGTTTCACTCTCTCTCTCCAAAGACCTGAAAATCATTGACTTCGCTCTCCCCTTCTTCATGTTCAATTCGATATTGGAGCCCTCCAGAGCACACTTCATTGATATTCCAGTGCGTGCAACTTGACTTTGTTTTCTCGAACTACTTGAAAGTTCGAAGCCCTTTTTCGGCGGTATTGCGGCGTTCTATTCCTGCGGATACCCAATTCTGTTTTCGTCATCATACAAGTGGATGGGATCGAAAAAAAACTATTGAAAAATCTGCCGCTTGAGAAATGGTAGAGATAACATTTTGAAATAAGAGTATTTTTTCTAAACATCTCTTAAAACCCTAAAATTTGCTTCATATATTAAAATTTCTTATTGGAATCGTCTTTGCCATCGTTTTAATTGAATTTCTATGAAGCTGTTATCACAGAGCCCGAATTTTAATAAAAAATTTAAACGATTCGCATTTTTTGTTCGTTTGTGAGTTTCTCCTTGATAAAATAGCAGAGTATATTGAACACTTTTCACATTCACATATGATATTTGGTCTCAATTGTCAACCAGTGCTGACAGCCCGAAAACTTCTCTCATATAAATCACCCTCTAATGTTCGGTCACGCTCCACTGTGCAGCATTAGATTGATAATCAGGTATCTCCTAAGAATCGTCCTTTATTTTTGCTGTATTGCCTTAATCCCTTTCCCTAAAAAGTAATAAACAACTTTACTAAAAATTATTTTTTGTTTAGTGTCAAAATCAATATTGCACCTCCCGTAGTGTAGGGTGCAAAACCTGCTAATTTGCCATAAAGTACCTCTCGTCGTCTGCCATTCACATCCATCCATGACAAAATTAAGTTTTTACAGCTTCCTTTGCTTCCTGGCATTATTTTTTTCATATTTTGATTTTCCAATCAGCCACCATATATCCTCATGGCCATGTTCTCAATTTGCTCATGTTTATGAACAGTTGATTTGATTGTGTTCTTTTTTTTTGCTGCTCCAATTTGCAAAATACATGGATGAAAGAAAATATAAGCGAAAATGAGGAAGAAAACAAAAAGAAGAAAAAAAACGAAAATGAATAATCACCATACGTACTTACACTGGGAAGTAAGTAAATCATTTTTAGTTAATGGTGAAAATCTCTTAAGGCTATGGAAAAGTAAATTTAAATCAACTTCATTTATAAGTGAAAATCATTTAGCAAATAAATCACCACATAGGGAACATATATTTGAGATATAAGGTATTGGCTAAACAATTCCCCTGGGAGATAGGCAAAATCTTTCTAGTGAAGTCTCCTTGAGGTAGGCAACATTTTGGAAATTTAAATTGATCCCTTAAATATGCTAAACAATTTTTTGTTTTGTTTTGTTTTGAATGAAAAAGAAACCCGTAATGTCCTAAAAGATGAATTATTATGACTATATATCTTAGGATAAGTGATTGTTTTTGGGGCTACCAAAAACATTCATATTCACTTTGCTTAAAGTACAAAGAGAAAAAGACCATTTAATTTTTCTGGGAAAATTTTTATCTTCTAACAAGTGAATAAAATAATTTTAAGAACTAAGTTAAGATTTCGGTTTCTTTGAAAAGTATTCGTAACTTTAAATATGTAAATTAAGTATTCAACTTAAGAGCTTATGATTGTGGGCTAGCCTAAGCTTCCTTCAAGTATGGGCAAAATGTGCTACCCAAATATGATATTTTGTCAATGTATTGCATTGCCCAAAATGCTTCTGGCATATATTTACCTTCATTTTCCACATGAAACCATTTTGCGCCTAAAGATAGACACCAAATTAGCTCTTATTTCGCTGCTTCCAACCAAATGACTTCTCCACACACACACAAACACACACATGTAAGTGATGATTCGTGCCCCAAATGCGCCTCGAAAATCTTGGCTCATTTTCAATATATCCGTTATGTTGTATCAATCTCATAAAAATATTGACAAAACAAGTCATTTTTGGTAGTTGTTTTGCGGCGACGAATATTAAGTACCTCAAGCATGAACGGCGACACGTTTTGCATCACCACCTTTCATCTCTGATGTTCAAGAATAAATATTTACATAAAATGTACACATAATTCGTATATTTGCTTTATTTCACTCGAATGTCAGTCATATCAACGAAATATCACGGTTATGGAAGGAAGTTTAAAGAGAATGAGCAACAAAAAAAAAAAAATATCGAAGAGGATGTGTAAAATGTAAAGAGAAATTTTGTCGAAAGCAGTAGGCCCAAAGTTTTGGCAGTAGCTTAGCAGGCGTGTTAAATCAAATGGCTGAGGTAAAATCAAATGGTTGAAGGTCGGTTTTGGCCTATTGTTATACCTTTGCGAAAAAAAGTCTAGGTAAGAAGGCAAAGAAAACATTTAGGCCCCAAATCAGACCAAGTACTGAAATGACGCAGATCGTTGTGTGCTTACCTAGGATCCTGGGCGTCTAATTACACATGGCCATTCGCAGGAGCGCAAAGTATCAGCACCGTTTTTCTTAAGTTAACCCCCAATCCATTTCTCGTAGCCCCCTCGACAGCCTCCACAGTGACTTTTCTATGATCTCGCTGATCGTTGGCAGAAATTTGCCTCGGGTCAATAGCACGACATCGTCCTCATATGCCTTAAGTTTTGAGTCATCACTGTTGAGATCCAATAGTATTTCGTTTGACACTAGGTTCCACAGAATCTGCGAGAACACCCCTTCTTTACGAGTTGCAGTTGCCAACCGCCTTCTACCACACTCTCACCCAGGTCTGCGTTGACAATTTTACCGCGTAGTATACTACACATCCACTGGAAGATACTCGGATGTCCAGGATGGAAATTGTGGATCCTATCTCCACGACGATAAATGCCCCCTCGACATCCAAGAAAGCCGTCGTGGTGTACTACTTCAGTCAAAAAGTCGTCTAGAACTATTTTGCCACTTTGTGGTGGATAAACCTAGCAAAATAACGATGGCTGTGAGAATTCCAAAATTATGTGGCCTAATCTAGATTTGAAGAGGCCTACCGCTTTGCTGTCACTGGCTAGAACAGACGTCTCCGTCATGACAGTTCACTGTCTGATCGGAAAACATGCTGACAGACTAAAGGTTGCCAGTAAAGACTTTTGCCGAAGGAAGAAGAGACTATAGAACATCTGCTGTGTGTGTGTGTTCTGCATGGCAGTCAGAAGGAATTCCACTTTAGGTTCTCATTTCTTTGAGAACTCGTCCCATCCTGCGGAGACTGCCACAGTTCAAAAACCAATTATAGACCAGGCATCCAAAGAAATGAATTGGTCGAATCACATCACTAGAAATTCACTGTACCACCCAGACCTAAGTCCCTAACTCCTTCTTATAGAGTTACGACAAAATCAGCCCATCTTTTGGTCACCAACCACTCCCATTATCTTCAGCTCCACCCCATTCAGTAGCGAAACCCTAAAGACTCTAAATCTGTCCTTCTTATAGTAAACACCAGCCCAGTCTTTCTGGGATAAATGTTCAGCCCTTAGCGCCTTGGATGTGAATCAGGAGCGGTTGTCCTCTCAGGCTGTCACGATTTACGTGGACAGACAGGCGGCGCTGAAGATCCTGGCAGCTGCTCGCTTGAGGTCAAGGTTTGTCGGGAGATGTAAGGAGCGTCTCGGACGTTTTGGGGGCTCATACTCATATTGTGCTGGATTCCGGTCATAAAGCTGACCAGGTTTGGTTCGCGAATGGACTTTGGGAGTACGACGCCGATGTTGAACCACCCTCTATGTTGGCTGTTTATGATGAATTCTTACTATGACAAATGCGTTGACTCGGTGTAGGCTGGCCCTGTGGACTGCAGGTTCATCAAGGCCCTGTGGCCAAAATTTTCCGGAACGAGGACGTCGATTTTTCTCGAGCTGGGAAGCGTTACCTTGGATTGTTGGTGGGAGTCCTGACCGGACACTGCAATGTCAGATCGCTGATATGGCGATGGGCTCGGGACCATGAGGATTTCTGCATGATCTGTGGGGATAAGGAAGAGTTAGAGGCGATTGAGTATTTGGTGTGCCAATGCCTCGCGATGACGGAGAGAAGGATAATGGGTGAACACCTTTTCTTTTCATTGAGCTCTCTTCAGTTTTCCGACCCCTGAAACAATCTGGAATTTTGCAAGGGTCTCTGATGGCTGACGAGGAGGCGTGATGGCTATTTCATTTCTTTGTAGGACGAACACAATGGACCAGATGTATCCGAGTGAAGCGATTGCGGTCTCCGAGTAAAGCAACTGCGGTTGCTGGACTCCTGCCCTCTAACCTAACCTAAAGGGATCAATGCCATTAATACAGGTAGAGAGAAATGTTAATGTTTTCTTGTTACCGCAACAATGATGACCTTCCACTACTTGGCGCTATTGAATTCCGTAAAGGAAGTCGTCTTCACCTTTTCAGTTGACTTCCGATAGAGCTTGAAGAATCCTCTCTTAGCTGACATGGCGATGTGCTCGCGACTATGAGTATTTCTGCAGGGTCTGTGGGTATAAGGAGGAGTTGGAGACGATTAAGCATTTGGTGTGCTAATGCCCCACCATGACGATGGCTTAGAATTATGAGTAAACTCAATTTCTTTTCACTGAGCTCTCTTCAATCTTTCGATCCCCGGAACAGACTTCTACAAGTGTCTGGGATTGCTGGCGGGGCGGGCGATGACTATTTCATTTCTTTATAGGACGATTGCAATGGACCAGAGGTATCCGAATGAAGCAACTGCGGTTGCCACGCGCCTGTTCTTTAAGCTAACCTAAAATAGTGAAGGAAATTAATACAGAGAGAAATTTTAATGTCTTCTCATTACCGCAACAATGATTTTGGTGTCCTTCCACTACTTGGCGTCATGGAATTCCATAAAGGAAGTCGTCTTCACCTTTTCAGTTGACTTCCGATAGAGCCCTAAGAATCCTCCTTTCAATTTCCCTGTCCATAAACGTCCTTGTTCCGGTCTAGAATAGGCACTGATGACAAACTGATGGTCCTAAAGGGATCAATGCCATTAATACAGGTAGAGAGAAATGTTAATGTTTTCTTGTTACCGCAACAATGATGACCTTCCACTACTTGGCGCTATTGAATTCCGTAAAGGAAGTCGTCTTCACCTTTTCAGTTGACTTCCGATAGAGCTTGAAGAATCCTCTCTTAGCTGACATGGCGATGTGCTCGCGACTATGAGTATTTCTGCAGGGTCTGTGGGTATAAGGAGGAGTTGGAGACGATTAAGCATTTGGTGTGCTAATGCCCCACCATGACGATGGCTTAGAATTATGAGTAAACTCAATTTCTTTTCACTGAGCTCTCTTCAATCTTTCGATCCCCGGAACAGACTTCTACAAGTGTCTGGGATTGCTGGCGGGGCGGGCGATGACTATTTCATTTCTTTATAGGACGATTGCAATGGACCAGAGGTATCCGAATGAAGCAACTGCGGTTGCCACGCGCCTGTTCTTTAAGCTAACCTAAAATAGTGAAGGAAATTAATACAGAGAGAAATTTTAATGTCTTCTCATTACCGCAACAATGATTTTGGTGTCCTTCCACTACTTGGCGTCATGGAATTCCATAAAGGAAGTCGTCTTCACCTTTTCAGTTGACTTCCGATAGAGCCCTAAGAATCCTCCTTTCAATTTCCCTGTCCATAAACGTCCTTGTTCCGGTCTAGAATAGGCACTGATGACAAACTGATGGTCCGTTTAGCCGCAGGCACATGCAGATGGTTCCATCGCTCCCGCTTGCACTCTTCCGAACAAACTTTCTGGCTTTACGAATGAACTTGCTTTTGTTTCAAGGATTGCGCTTTTTCGGTAATAGACCGTAGACCACCTGCAGACTTTTTCTGTATAATATTTTCACCCATGTTGGTTGTAGTTGGACCGAGGTATTTATGTGAGAGATCAAGGTGCTGCAAGGCAGTGACCGTAGATAGATTCGACTCCTACGCCTCCACCCTTGCTGGATTTGTCTTTAGAGAGAATTTGATAAAAATGTTTCTAGAGATAATTTGATGGATTTTTTTTTCTTAACAGAAAATTCCATAGTCAATTTTCTTTAGAGAAATTTTCATGTGAATATTCCAATCTTAAGACACAAAATTTTTTCTTTAAGAAAATTTTATAGTTTAATTTCTGCTCTTGAGAAAAAACTCCCCCTAATTGTTTACCAGCCCCTTTGTTTTTTTTTTGCTTAAAATTTAAGCTATTTAAAACCGTTTGCCAACGCGCTGATGAGCAGGCAACCGCTCAAAGACAGTGGAGTGATTGAAATTATTTTGTTGTTATTGAAATTTTACACAGTTCTTTTCATTATCATACAAAACATCACTTATTTATTTATTTACGCATATTTTATATTCTTGCATGGCAGCAAGGAGGGCCAATATCATCAGAAGTTGCTGGCTGATCCAAAGTCAAGAGGCATGATGGGACAGCCAGTTAGTCAGCCATCCAGCTATCAAAGTCTGGGATATGACATTTAAATACAGCTGGAATTGTTTGGCTGTTGTAAACCTCATCAAACAGCCGACGACCGAGAGACAGCAGGTTGACAGACAGCCAAGTATTTGTATAGACAACAAGAAGCCAGTATAAGAGTTGCAGGGTGTAAGGTGCTTTCCCGGGGGGTTTTGCACTTTGACAGCAGAAACTTCCTTCCTTTGGTCTCATCAATGTTATGGTGGCGTTTTCACTTTTCCTTCGCATCTCCGCATCTCCTCCTTTTTCATTATGTCGTGAAAAAACGAAACGAAGCAAAATTTAGTAATTCCGCGTAGCGAATTGCCTTCGAGTTGAGTTTTTGTTGTTGTTGTTTGCTGCGAAGTGGGTGGGGTAAGGGGTCTTCATAACTACATTTTATAAAATTTCCATTTAATGTAACTTTAGTCGTGGAACATGCGCTGCTGGGCTGAGTTTTGAGCCTACACTTTATTATTTCCCATCAATATCGGTAAATAAGAATTTCTTATTAGCTTGGATTTTTTTTTTTGCCTTCGTCTTTGTTATTCTGGTTTCTTCTTTGCTGTCTTCTCAGTTTTGTTTTTATTTGGCAACAGTTGTGCGACGTTAATGTTTCATATTAAAAATTCGTTAAACTTTGCACTTCTCATTTGCCGAAGTCTTGCCATTGGGTGTTACTTTTCACTGCTATCTAAGCAAAACCAAAATGAGAGAAAAGAACCAATTTGAACTTTTACTTTAAGGTGTTTGCAAGGTTACAAGAAGTTTCCTATTTCAAATATTTGCATTTTATTTTAAAATTTTTATTTTTACTTTTATAGTAGGCTATTAAAAGCGAAATTATGAATTTACGCCTAATTGTATGCCATAAATTTTATTAGCTAAATTTTTATGTGATTTTTATGGTCTGCCATGAATATGTTACGTCTCAAAGTGGCTCGTGGTTATTATTGTGGCATTTCAAAAGTTTTGATTGGAGTGTTGTTATGCATTTTCTTTTTTGTGACATGCTGGGAAATATCTTTCCACATAGACAGTTTTAAGGTAGTCTATGATAATGACAGGTCAACATTATTTTGAAATAGAACGGCACTTTAGGTGGCTTCTATTAGATGCGTTGTAGCCATTTCAATGATATTTATGAGTCGTCGATGGTATTTTCAGAAAGAGAATTCTTCAAACTGTGGTACAACAAACAAATACAATTTTCAAGGTGACCATAGTAAACTCATTTCATTCTATGATGACCACGTTGTTAGAATAATGTGTGGGCCATAAAATGACGGGAGGCCATGGGCATAATTTGCAAGGGCCCACGAAGTCATTCGAAATATCACTTTACATAGTAGATATTCACAAATCTGAACCGATATGGCCCATTTCATATCCTCAACGACCTGCATCAATATGAAGTGTCTGTGGACAATGAAGAATAAAAGAAAGAATACTTTGTGGTGTCGCAGATCAATAGGTGTAACAAACTGAATAATTAGATAGGTATGGCCCCCATCCTTTGGTGATGGGTATAAAAACAGCAAGATTCCATATCGGTAAATGCGCCAGCTATGTCAAAATATAGACCCATATGGCCCATTCACAATCCATCCCGACCTACACTAATAGGAAGTCTTTGTGCAAAATTTACTCCTTGAAAGTTAGCGTACTTTCGACAGACAGACAAATCGTTGACTTGGAATGTCAAGACAATCAAGAAGCTATGTACTTTGTTGGATCTTAGACTATTAATTCGAGATGTTACAAACTGAATGGCTAGATTAGTATACCCCCATCCTGTGGGGCAAAATGCTGTCAAAGAAAACAGCAATGAACAACCCAAAGTGCAAATTTGTTGCCAATAAGCCTTTTCTTTGGAATTCCACATATAACAACAGCAATAACTTTATTCAAAACCAAAAACAAAACCAAAAACAAAACCACTAACTAACCACCAAACGAAAGTGTGGCGTGTATTTACTTGTGAATAGGCTTCGTTTGAGGTTTGCTTATATTCGTCTTTCAGTGTGAGCTACTTTGTTGATTCTTTTACTGCTTGCTCTGGGATTTTTCTCTGTATGATTCGAAGTGCTGAACTATATTATAAAACAAGGTAACATGGTTATAAAATGTTGCATAATTTCTACTTTGGAGACCATAAGAAAACGTTTTTATACCCACCATAACCATTTCTGACCCTATAAAGTATATATGTTCTGGATCGTCTTAAAAATATAAAACGTTCTAGCCATGAACGTCCCTCCCTCTGCCTGTTGAAATAATGCTACAGTCTTAAACATACATATATTGAGCTGAAACTTAGCACAGATTGAACAGGCAGGTTAAGTTCGAAAATGGGTTTTATCGGACTATATCTTGATAAAACCGCCATATAGATCGTTCTGCCAATTCAATGTCTTATGCCCAATGCGAAGAATAAATGTCGCTTATTTATTCTCAGATTTTGCTAAAGTGTGGGACAGCGAATTGTGCTAGGCCCCTTGACATCTCTATACTCTACATCCCTAATTGGTCCAGGTTTGGATATAGCTCCCATATATACCTACCTCTCGTTTTAATATCTTGGGTCCATAATGAACGCATTTATTGTCTGATTTCGCTGAAATTGGGTACAATGACTTGTGCTTAGCCCCTCGACATCCATGTTTAATATGGCACAGATCGCTCCAGATTTGGATATATAGCTGTCATATATACCGATCTTTCAGTTTACGATCTTGGGCGCATAATAGGCGCATTTATTGTCCGATTAGGCTGAAAATTTAAAATTGCTGAGTTGTGTTAGGCCCCTGGACATTTCAGTTCAATACGGACTTGATCGGTCCACATTTTGATATAGGTGCCGATCTCTCGATTTAAGGTTTTAGGCCAGTTAAAGGTGAATTTATTAAGCAATTTCGCTGAAGTTTCCTACAATGAGTAGTGTAAGTCGTCTCAAACCGAGTATGGTCTAAAAGGTCTACATTTGGATGAAGCTGCCATATATACCGATCCCCCGATTTCGCTGAAATTTGTCACAGAGAGCTGTATTAGGCTCGTTGACATCCGTTTTCAATATGGCCCACATAGGTCCCTATTGGGTACAGCTGCCTTATAGACCGATCTCTAGATATAAGGTCTTGGGGCCATAAAAGGGTAATCTAAGTACAGAGAGCTGTATTAGGCTCGTTGACATCCGTTTTCAATATGGCCCACATAGGTCCTTATTGGCCCACATAGGTCCTTATAGACCGATCACTAGATATAAAGTCTTAGGGCCATAAAAGGGTAATCCAAGTATATATTAGAGTTAACTGAACCTTAAAAACAACGGAATATATAAAAATTCGAAATTTCGTCAAAGTTTTAGACGTAAAGAAGAAATCTGTGCAATGTTCAAGGAAAAAGTTTACATTGAGTTATTCACATTGACTTAATGAGAATGTGGAACTCGTAGGCAAAAATCGGCACATAGGAGCTCCGCCCAAAACTTACCCAGAATTTTACGGACAACGAGGCGCCAGAAGAAGTTGTCACTGGTACGCATTCGTCGGAGGTTATTTGGGATATTGTGTCAGAGCCGAAAATTCTTTGGACGATAAGAAGTTTCGACTCCTTAAAGTTGCCAGGCCCTGATTAGGTATCGCCGGTGGAATCACAAGCTGTGTCAGATAGACTCGTTTCTTGGCTAAGGGAGATATACTCTGCTTGTATCAGAATGTCATATATACCTGTGGGATGGAGGGACACGAAGATCATTTTCATTACGAAACCAGGAAAACCCTACCATACGAAGGCGAAAGATTTTCATCCAATAAGTCTGTCATCCTTTATGCTGGAAACCCTTGAAAGGTTAAGGCAAAGGTTCCTGGAGATCGCTCGTCACGGCAGCAGCATGCATATAGTAAAGGCAAATCCACTGAAACAGTTCTTCACGACGGAGTCGGTTACATAGGGGGTTCTCTCACTGTCAAGGAATATACAATGGTAGCATTTCTTGACATTGAAGGTGCTTTCAATAATGTAAAATCGACGTCAATCATGAAGGAGTTGAAGTTTCTAGGCATCAACTCTACCGTAAGAAAGTTTAGTAATACCTTACTTACTAAAAAATGCATTACGGCAGGCTTGGGATCTGTGGATCTAAAAAGATGGGTCAGCAAGGGAACACCTCAAGGAAGTGTACTGTCTTCTCTACTTTGGAATATAGCCATTAACAATATATTATTGTCTCTGGGAGAATAGGCGCCCCGGTAGCCTAGTTGATAGCGTACTTGGATTACCAGTGCAGGGGTCGTAAGTTCGATTCTCGCCAGAAGCCTTGGTCTGTCGCTACTGTGGTATCACAATGGACTTAATATTGTTTAAGTGAGTCTGTAAAGGTCTGCCACACTTACCTAACCTAACCTAACCTCTGGAAGAAAAAGGCGTAAAAACGTGGCAATTGCGGTTAGGGGAAAGTTTCCCAGCACTCTAAGATATATACATCAGGAAGCTCTAGGTGCAACAGTGAAGTGATATAGGTAAAAAACCGTGCAAGACAGAAGTAGTTCTTTTCAGCAGGAGATACAAGTTGCCTACAGTGGAACCTGGCGCCTTGGGAGGTGGGAATGTTCCATTTGCAGAAAGCGCAAAATATCTCGGTATTTTGCTGGATAGGAAATTGAACTTCAAATGCAAAATTTTGGAAAGGGCAAGAAAGAATGTAAGAGAATCATTGACAAAAGTGGGGGTTTAGACCGCGTGTCATGCATTGGGTATATACTGCAGTGGTCAGACCTATAATACTATATGGTGTTGTGGTCTGGTGGACGGCCCTTGAAAAGTCTCAATTGCTGAATACTTAACCGGATACAAAGGATGGCTTGTTTATGCATCACAGCACTGAATTTAATGCTAAATGTTATGCCTTTGGACATTGTGGCTAGACAATTGCAGTCACCACTGGCGTGAGGTTAAGGAAGCTTTCCCATTGGTTATGTGGCCTATTTTCCAGGCAGTCTGGAGACGCTTTTTGATAGAAAGTACTGTACCACTATTCCAGGGATATGGCAGCTCTGATTGTAACTACAATATCCCTGGTAACAGAAGTTACACAGACTTTTATGCGGATGGTTCCAAACTAAACGACCAGGTGGGCTTTGGGTTGTATTCAAAAGATCTAGAACTTGTCAAATCGAAAAGGTTACCCGACCACTGCAGTGTGTATCAAGCAGAGATCCTTGAAATTAAGGAAGTGTAAGGAATGGCTAAGATGTAATTTCATTAAAATGAATGGCATAAATATCTTTTCAGACAGCCAGACAAACATTTAATCCCTGAAGAACATATTTTTGGACACCAAAAACCGCCCTCGACTGTCGCAGATCTCTCAACGAGATGGCTGAACAGTTCAAAATTCACCTGTTCTCGATGCCGGTCCACAGAGATATCCCAGGGAATTGTAAAGCGGACGAGCTTGCGAGACTAGGAACTACCCTACACATTCCAGGGAAACTGGAATCTGTGGGTATGCCTCTAGCGACATGTAAGCTAAGTTTTCAAGACCAGGCCCGAAGGACAACGAATGATAGATGGTCATAAAGAGGGAGTTGGGAGCGTTTCTAAACTATGTGGCCTAATCTAGACTCGAAGAGGTCTACCGCTTTGCTTTCATTGGGTAGAACAGATGCCTCAGTAATTGAGTCCTTCATGACAGGTCACTGTCTGTTTGGAAAACATGCTAACAGACTGAAGGTTGCATTCGTGGCATCCGTAGCATTTCGACATTCATGGTCGTAATATGAATTTCTTAGAGGAGGCTTCTGGCACCCAAGTACTTACTTCGCGGCATTTTCCGTGGAGTGGGCAATGTTTTGCCATTGCTTTGCTATACTATGGCGACAGGGAGTGCTTTTATCAAGCAGTTGGATCATGCGAGTGAAGTATGCCGTTGTCATCTGTTGTGTTTGAAACTTTTCAATGCCCAGCTTCCGTGCAGAGTCAGATCGTCCTTTTTGTACCATGCTCAAACGGTTTCGAATCTTTGTTGCAACAAGGTAATGAACTGAATCTTTATTCGCTTCACGGATCTATCGTACATTTAACACGTTGGATGAATTCCTTCCAACTATCACAACGTGATCAATTTGGTTCCTAGCTTTTTCTTGGTTTAGACAACGTGGAAGAAAATCCCAGCCTACATGTTCTGGAAGTTATTTTATATATCGGACACCTAACACCGATATGTCTATTTTCATTTGTTTGCTTTAGCAGATTTAGGTTGTTTTTATGAAGCCCCAATTAGGAAACAGGGAAGAGACTTCTTCATATCAACTAATGTAACCATTCCTTCCTATTCTCAACATAAATGGGCCTCCTGCGGCATTATTTTATCATTTTCGCGAAAAATCGCAGAAGTTTCACACTTCTGACGAACGGCGTTATGACCAAGCTTTTAAGCTATATACCATAATGGCCTCTTACTTACTTTTTTATTTTCTTCATTTATTTAATTTATTACCTTTGTACACTATAATTTTTTACTTTGTTAATAAATTGCGATGAAAAGCAATTAATTTTTATATTATTATCTCTTCAGTGCAAAAATAAAACTCATAAAACTATGCTGTAAATCATAACCTTTTGATTTCAATAGCTTATCAAAAGCTTTGTAATATTCAAGTTTACACACTATACATTTTTTGCCTCTTGCTTTCATTAAACTTTTGTTCATTTTAGGAGAAATGCAATAAATATCAATATTTCATCAACAGTTTTAACTGCACTGGCAAAAAGTATGCAAAGCTATCAATATCTCACACCACATAGTACCCCTCCCAAAAGTATGCTTTACATGCTGGCTACTACTGGCTTTTGTTGTTCGTTTATGATTAAAAAGCTATTGAAAAATATTCTATAGGGGTAAACAGCATCGCATCTCAGTGCTGGTTTTTTTGTTGTAGTTGTAAATTTTTTCAACAAAGAAACTTTTTCAATTGATGAAGCTGAAGTGTGAGTAAATATGAGGGGGAGGGATTCCTTGGTTGGTTTTTCATTTTACTTACTCTATGCTATTGTCAGGTTTTATGAAGGCAGGGGATCTTTGTTTTCTTGTTATGGGTTTTATTTTTTTTTTTGTTTTCTTCTGCTTTTTGTGGTACAGCAGAGTGTTGGGACTTGAGAGTGTAACTTTTTCAATTACCCAAAGTTGTAAATATTCTCCAAAATAATATGGGCTTCCTTATAGTTATATCTTTGAAAATTACTCTTAAACATTCAAAGCCACTCACTGCCCATGATTGTTTAAGCAAAGCAACAAAGTCTACAAGATTCTGTGAATGGTATAGTCATATATTGAGATTTTTGCTGTGTAACGAGTATAATTAGTCTCTATTCATATTCAATATGCATTGCCATAACTTGTTTGCATTGCTTGTTTTTGTAAATGAAGCATCACCACTAGTTCATCAATAGAAAATCTTTCGAGGATTGGTATGCAAGGTAAGGAATAAAATCAAAATTAAACAACTTGTCTTGACTTCTTCAGCTTTTAGAGGGCGCTATTCCTATCCGATTTGGCTGTAATTTCGCACGTGTTGTTTTTGTGTCACTTCCAACAACTGTGCTAAGTATGACTTAAATCGGTTCATAACCTGGTATAGCTGCCATATAAACCGATCTGGGATCTTGACTTCTTGAGCCTCTTGAGGGCGCAACTCTCATCCTATTTGGCTGAAATTTTGCACGTAGTGTTTTGGTATGTCTTCCAAGAACTGTGCTTAATATAGCGCAAATCGCTATTTATAATCTGATATAGCTGCCATATAAACCGATCATGGGTCTTGACTTCTTGAGCCGCTAGAGGGCACAATTCTCATCCGATTTGACTGAAATTTTGCACGAGGTGTTTTGTTATGACTTCCAACAATTGTATCAAGTATGGTTCAAATCGGTTCATAACCTGATATAGCTGCCATATAAACCGATCTGGGATCTTGACTTCTTAAGCCTCTAGAGGGCGCAATTCTCATTAGATTTGGCACAAACTTTGTACAACGACTTCTACTTCAACATACGAGATACAGCTCCCATATAAACTGATCTTCCGATTTTGGTTCTTGAGCCCCTACAAGCGGCAATATTTATCTGAATTGACTGAAATATTACACAATGGCTTCTACAATCTTCAGCTTTCAATTCATTTATGGTCCGAATCAGACCATAACTTGATATAGCTCCTAAAAAGAGATTCCGAGATTTGTTTTTTCTTAACTTTGTAATTTTGGATAATTTTTCATTTTGGGGATTGAAGTACTCCAAAATTTCTTCTCGTACCACTTTCATTACCGCTCAGCTGTTATATATTTAAATGTGTTTTTTTTTTATTTGAGCATTTTTTGTTTTTGGAAACGAAAAATTTCCACACAAGTCATTACTATTCCATGCACATTCAACACTCACCAAAGTAGTATTTCGTACGTTTTACAACAACAAAAAATGGACCCCCTCCCACGACATTGGCGGCCCATGTAAACTGCGAAAAATCCATTAAAAATCACAAATTAATGGAATTTTATTACGTGATGAATGACTTTGTGGCATAGACAAACTCCAGGGAACTTTATCCGCAAAACAAATGAGCAAAATTTCAAAAAAACTAAACTTTTTCGATTAGGTTTGTTGTTGTTTTTTTTTTTTATTTAAGACAATATGTCATTTTCCCCCCCTTCACATGGGTGACCTCCTGGCTAATGTGTGAGGTTAATGTGTATAAAATTGTGTAAACCTTGGAATGTTGGGTCCCGGAAAATAGCTGCTTTATTAGATTTGTTCCCTTCTCTTGGCTAAGCCCAGTTAACGTTATTATGTCTTGTGATGTTTGAACGGACAGGGCATGGAAATTGATGATAATAATGTAGCTTCTTCTTTGTGGCCAACAACTATCATTTTAATCCTTTCCTTGGACTTTAGTGGAATGTTAAGCCCCTGGGCTTAAGGCAAAGTACCAATGCAGCAGCCTTTTACCCCTTATCTTCGGCGTTTCTTTGTAAGATTAATTACTTTTCAAACTTTGGCTCATTTTGATTCTGGGCAAGACTCAGCCAACGACAAACCACAGTCTCTCACGCCTTAGTCATTTATATTTCGACTCTGTTATAATCAAAGAAGATTAAATGTTTCTCTCTGCGTACTGCAAGTAGAAGGCGACAGAAGTTGCTTTGTTCTATTTTGGTTAGCATTTCGAAACTTTTTTAATAGTTTTTCTTGTTGCCTCTATCAAAAGTCACGTCATACTTAAAGGCTTAAGGTCTTCTTCAGATTAAAGGTGTTCTTTTGATAGACAAATAGCATGCAAACAAAAATATGGGCAGGTTAATCAGAGACACAAATCAGCCAAACTCTCTTCATCTCATAGTTGTGGACATTTTCTTTTGTTTATGTTTCAGTTTAGCAAGTATTACAAGGGAAAGTTTTTCCAGTTAAATTAACCGTCAAAGAAGAGAAGAAAAGATATTAGCTCTAAAAGGCAAAATTTTGTAAAAATTTAGTTTAAGAGAAAATAGAAATTTTGTCTTTAAGACTTCAAGAAAATATCATAGAATTTTTTGCTTTTGAGAAAATTTCATAGAAATTTTATCTCTTTAGAAAATTTTATAGAAATTTTGGATCCGGCAGACTGCAGGCGGTCTTTTGAAGCGCCGTCCACCAGACCACAATACCATATAGGCCATTATAGTTCTGACAACTGCTGTATGAACGCAATGCATGACACGGGGTTTTAACCCCCAAATTTTGCCAAAGGCTGGTGTGTAGGGCAAGAGTTGCTCTCATCGCATTCCAAACCTGCTGTGCTATTGTGAAGTCTGCTGCTCTTTAACTGCTGTTGTTTAAACACTTTACTGCGTTTCCATAAACGTAGGATACCTGAGTGTTGGCTATGACTAAGATTGCCTTAGCTAGAACAACCTGTATGTTTTCTCGAGCCTGCTTAGACTGGTTCAGTGTTTCAATCTGCACGACCTTGAGCACCATTGTTCTTTCGATGAGGATGTGGAAGGTTCCTTCAGCCGCAAACCGTCTAGCAGGTGTTCGGCATCGTCGATTTCATCATCATCACCATACGGACCCGGTGGGGGTAGAATCATAACTTCGGTCTGCCATAGACCGATGAAAAGCTTGTTTTCCAATTTCTCAAGGAACGCCGCACCAGCCTCCGATTTAGGAACAGACTTGGCAATTATGAACCTTTCGTCGACTCTTGTACATCGCCGGAGGCTGAGCGCCGTTGCAATCCGTCTTGAGTGACCAAACTCAAAGACTAGGTCTTATTGGGATTTCCAGAGCCGGAATCAGCCTCAAGCTGTTGTACTCCCAAGCATCGCTGACTTTAGCGGTGCTTCTCTTCAAAAAAACCCTTTGAGGTTCGTCTATGCATTTGATTACTTTAAAGCAGTGTTAGGCACTTGTTGCAGCAAAGGTTCGCACCCGTTTGAACATGGTGAGGAAGGTACGATCTGACACTGCACGGAAGCTGGACATTGAAAAGCTGCAAACACAACAAATGGCAGCGGCGTACTCCACTCGACTGACCTAACTGCTTTATGAAAGCACTCCTTGTTCCGATGATATAATTGCACAGTGGCAAACTATTGCCCACTCCATGGAAAATGACGCGAAAGCCTCCTCCAAGAAACCCATGGTACGACCAAGAGTGTCGAGATGCTACTGAAGCCAAAAATGCGGCATATAGAGCAACCCTACAATCAGTAGCAACGCGCCAGATGAAGGAGAGGTATCGGGAGAAAAGAAGAGAGGAGAAACATCTATTCCACAGAAAGAAAAAGGAAATGGAAAGACATGAGTGTGAGCGAATTGATATGTAAAGGGTGATTTTTTTGAGGTTAGGATTTTCATGCATTAGTATTTGACAGATCACGTGGGATTTCAGACATGGTGTCAAAGAGAAAGATGCTCAGTATGCTTTGACATTTCATCATGAATAGACTTACTAACGAGCAACGCTTGCAAATCATTGAATTTTATTACCAAAATCAGTGTTCGGTTCGAAATGTGTTCAAATTTTGACAAATTTTGTTCAGCGATGAGGCTCATTTCTGGTTGGCTACGTAAATAAGCAAAATTGCCGCATTTGGAGTGAAGAGCAACCAGAAGCCGTTCAAGAACTGCCCATGCATCCCGAAAAATGCACTGTTTGGTGTGGTTTGTACGCTGGTGGAATCATTGGACCGTATTTTTTCAAAGATGCTGTTGGACGCAACGTTACGGTGAATGAACACATTTCGAACCGAACACTGATTTTGGTAATAAAATTCAATGATTTGCAAGCGTTGCTCGTTAGTAAGTCTATTCATGATGAAATGTCAAAGCATACTGAGCATCTTTCTCTTTGACACCATGTCTGAAATCCCACGTGATCTGTCAAATACTAATGCATGAAAATCCTAACCTCAAAAAAATCACCCTTTACATGAGTCAGAATACTATGTCCCGTACACAAGAAAGGAGACAAGACGGAATGTGCCAAATACAGAGCAATAAGTCTCCTCCCCATCGCATACAAGATACTCTCGAGCGTACTGTGTGAAAGATTAAATCCTAAAGTCAATGTGATAATTGGGCCCTATCAATGCGGCTTTAGACCTGGTAAATCCACCCAGGCCCAGATATTCACACTGCGCCAAATCCTGGAAAATACCCGAGAAGGACAAATCAACACCTACCATCTCTTTGTTGACTACAAAGCCGACTTCGATACTCCTTTACGTTCAAAGGTATTTCAAGCCATGTCTGAGTTTGGTACCCCTGCAAAATTAATAAGACTCTGCAGGATGACACTTGCTGATACGCGTTCCTCAGTAAGAATAGGAAAGAAACTCTCCGAACCATTTAATACCAAACGAGGTTTCAGACAAGGAGACAGCCTATCGTGTGATCTCTTTAATATTCTGCTGGAGAAGATTATACGAGATGCAGAAGTGAATAGATATGGCACACTAATCACAAGATAACACATGCTACTCGCCTATGGCGACGACATCGACATCATAGGTCGGTCATCGGAAGTAGTAACTGCTGCCTTTGAAAGAATCGAAAGAGAGTCAGTGAAAATGGGTCTGGCAATAAATGGAGATTAGACGAAATGGATGGTTTCAACTCCTAAGACGCCTTGTACAACCGAGCAGATAAAGAAAATGGAGAAAGTTGGGAACCACAGCTTTGAGATAGTCAGTAACCGAAACGAATGACACCAGTTTTGAAGAATAATACTGGCAAACAGATGCTACTTTGGACTAAGTAAGCTGTTTAGAAACAAGGCCACCTCTCGACAGACGAAGACTACACTTTACAAGAGACTGATACTACCCGTGCTGTTATATAATTCTGAAGCATGCGGCACGCCGTTCGCGCTCGGCTATAAAAAGGAGGTTCCTTATCATTGAGCTTAAACTTGAATCGAACTGCACTCATTGCTATGTGCGAAGTTTGCTCCCGATCCTTAGTGAAATGTTCATGGGCAAAATGTGCAATTTTCGCAAAATTTAATCAATATCGGTTCAGATTTGGATATAGCTCCCATATATATTTTTCGACGGATTTGCAATTATGGGGCCGTAGTAATAACAATTTTCAAACGACCTCTTCGTAAAAGTCGGTTCAGATTTAGTTATAGCTCTCATATATTGCGTTGCCCAAAAAGTAATTGCGGATTTTTTAAAAGAAAGTAAATGCATTTTTAATAAGACTTAGAATGAACTTTAATCAAAAATACTTTTTTTACGCTTTTTTTCTAAAGCAAGCTAAAAGTAACAGCTGATAACTGACAGAAGAAAGAATGCAATTACAGTGTCACAAGCTGTGAAATAATTTGTCAACGCCGGCTATATGAAAAATCCGCAATTACTCTTTGGGCAACCCAATACGTATATATATTGCCCGAATTGATAATTGTGGGGTTGGTGTAGGGTGTTATATAGTTGGCTCCGCTCGACTTTTGGCATGACTGGTTCGTTTTTAAAATAATTAAACCACATTCTAATATATGTATGAAAATTCACGACACACTTTTATCTTTGTTATTGAAGCTTATACCCGTCTTTATGCAGTTCAAAACATCCAAAGACATATTGGGCGTTATGACCTCAACCAAAGCGGACATCAAACCCAAAGATCTTTTGGGCGTTATGTCCTTTAGGCGTTATGACCGGTCATCCATTTTTTTAATATCTTTTTCAAAAACTCTGGTTGACTTATCATTTTCATGATTGAAACATTTTCAATTATAAAATTAATTGACTCAATTAATTTCGCGTTTGAAAGCGATTTTTTTGTTTATGTTCCTCAACAAGGGCTGTCATCTTCTCACTCAACTCTCCAAATTCCATGAAAACCGGATGGGGGACAACCTCCCCTCGATCCAATTTACAAGTTCTACCATCAGGTTGTCTTTAATCACCTCATTGAAGGACCTCTTGATCGTTGATGCCGCTGACGTGCTGGCTTTCGTTTATTTTCTACTATCCGTCCGGCAGTCCTCAATCTGCGAATGTTCCGTTCGCTGGCAGAAGGGCGATTATGATATTGGGAGAATTTCGTTTTTCTTTTGACAATCTTGCCGAGAATGAATTTAGTCTTGTGGTACTACGCCTTCTGAATAGCGGATGCATTTTTTCTGCTTTAGCTGTTTTGGCCAATGTAACCATCCTTCGGGATGTATAGAACTGTCATCCTGACTGCAGAAGCGTAAATTGGCAAGCCTTCAGTTCCTGAAAAGATAATCCGATATGCGGCTGTGAATCCCAAATTTTAGTGCAGTTTTATTTTTTAATTAAATTCATTCACGAGTGAGCTGCAAGGGGTTGGACCGCCGCGCAGAGACGGGTGGCGTCAACTAGGCAGAGTAACTATTGGGTTGCCCAAAAAGTAATAGCGGATTTTTCATATAGTCGGCGTTGACAAATTTTTTCACAGCTTGTGACTTTGTAATTGCATTCTTTCTTCTGTCAGTTATCAGCTGTTACTTTTAGCTTGCTTTAGAAAAAAAGTGTAAAAAAAGTATATTTGATTAAAGTTCATTCTAAGTTTTATTAAAAATGCATTTACTTTCTTTAAAAAATCCGCAATTACTTTTTGGACAACCCAATATAACCTACCCGTGCCCTGACGTCCAAGGAAAATTGGTAGCACATAGCTTCTTTAAACATTAGCTTGTCATTCAGATGCCTCAAACTAATATGCATTTCTTTAATTTGGCATTCCTGCTGCAGACTTGATATTCTCCAGTTAACTTTGATATTTTAAAGTTAATGTATAAATCATTGAATTAGATAGAATTTCCAATTAGAACACAAGTGTCAATCATATATCAAAATTGCGTATACAATGGCACAGAAAAGTCTACATACCTTAGTTAGAAAACACGTTTTACAATACGAAATTTATATACAAAAAAGTTTTTCCCCCCAATATCGCATGGTGATAAAAGTGATCACCATGATCATCCATGTTAAAAATAGTTAAAATTTATTCCATTCGGTTTATCCTTATTACGTAACTGTCTGTTTACGAAGCTACCATTTACGAAAAGGTATGTAGACTTATCTGTGCCACTGTATATGCGAGGAGGCCGTTCTATGGCAAACATCTCAAAAGTGTGCATCTTAAGAGTTAAAGTCTGCATGAATCTAAGTATGGCAAATAAAGCAAATTGCATATACACAAAAATGATTAACAAAATGTGTGTATGAGCTTAATGCAGATTGAGAAGAAATTGTTGTTTACATATAAGTTTCTAGGCTTCGAATGAATCCCACAACAGATGTAAAATGCACTTAAAGTGTTCAAATAGGATTTAATTTGTCAGTATTTAAACTTGGGTTGCAATTATTGTATGATTAATGCCTTATCGGCAAGGTTGAGTTTGCTTAGAGTCATTTTGAATATATGTACTAAGCAAGCTTGCACTCTTGTGCATATTTTTGGATATCCCTAAGAGTATGCTACAAACAATTTGCAGCCTAAGCACTAGGCAAATTAATTTGAATGATGGCAGTGGTAAGATGCTAAACTGATTGCTTTCCTTACAAATGCCATACTATAGCAACAGATTACTAAATATTAATATGAGGTATTTATATAAGATATTTATATAAGGTATTTATATAAGAAATGCACCCGCAAACTGTGTGGGCTAACAAATTGCATTATATATGAAACAATCAATATTAATGATAACAATCCCAAAATATTAGAGACATCCCAAAAGGAGGTATATTATGAATTAGTTTTTAAGTGCATTTATGCAATTAACACATAATCAATTACTTAATAATGAGTTTCAGTACCAGCGGAACGAAGTGTAAATGTTATGATTTAAAATCAAAGCCATACATAAATTATGATTTTAATTGAAAATATTAACATTAGTCGCAAGAGAAACAATACAGGGTAACTGTCATGATGTGTTACCTATTTTAACAACCGCATATTTTGTGTGCACATATTCTTATACCCTCCACCGAAAGATGGGGGTATATTCACTTTGTCATTCCGTTTGCAACACATCGAAATATCCATTTCCGAACCTATAAAGTATATATATTCTTGATGAAAATAAAAATCTAAGACCATCTAGCCATGTCCGTCCGTATGTCTGTTGAAATCACGCTGCAGTCTTTAAAAATAGACATATTGAGCTGAAACTTTGCACAGATTTTTTTTTTTCATAAGCAGGTTAAGTTCGAAGATGGGATGTATCGGAATATAATTTGATATAGCCCCCATATGGACCGATCCGATCCCATATGGACATTGAGTTGCCTTAGGGCCTCCGACATCCTCTTTCAATTCGACCCAGATCGGTCCAGATTTGGATATAACTGTCATATAGACCGATCCACCGATTTAAGGTCTTGGGCCCATGAAAGGCGAATTTATTGTCCGATTTTGCCAAAATTTTGGACAGTGAATTGTGTTAGGCCCTTCGACATTCTTCTTCAATTTGGCTCAGATCGGTCCAGACTTCGATATAGCAGCCATATATACCGATCTCTCGATTTAAGGTTTTAGGGCCATAAAAGGCGCAATTTTTGTCTGATTTCTCCGAAATTTAAGACAGTTCAGATTTGGATATATTGGGTTGCCCAAAAAGTAATTGCGGATTTTTTGAAAAGAAAGTAAATGCATTTTTAATAAAACTTAGAATGAACTTTAGTCAAATATACTTTTTTACACTTTTTTTCTAAAGCAAGCTAAAAGTAACAGCTGATAACTGACAGAAGAAAGAATGCAATTACAGAGTCACAAGCTGTGAAAAAATTTGTCAACGCCGACTATATAAAAAATCCGCAATTACTTTTTGGGCAACCCAATAGATGGCAAATCTCTCGATTTATGGTTTTGAACCCATAAAAGGGCCTGCGACATACATCTTCAATTTGGCCTAGATCGGTCCAGATTTGGATATAGCTACCATATAGACCGATCTCTCGATTTAAGGTTTTGGACCCATAATAGGGTCATTTATTGTGCGATGTCGCCGAAATTTGGGACATTGAGTTGCGTTAGGGCCTTCGACATTCCTCTTCTATTTGGCCTAGATCGGTCCAGATTTAGATGTAGCTGTCAAAAGACTTCTTTGTTGGAGCTTCTTCATCCATTCTGACAACATGACCTAGCCAACGCAGCCATTGTATTTTGATGCGTGTAACTATGCTTTCGTCGTCATACAGCTCGTGGTTCATACGTTGCCTATTTTCTCCATTAACGCAAACTGGTCCATATATTTTACGAAGAATCTTTCTCTCAAATACTCCAAGCACTGCCTTATCTGCTTTCACAAGTATCCATGCATCAGAACCATATAACAGCACGGGTAGTATCTGTGTCTTGCATGGTGTAATCTTTGTCTGTCGAGAGGTGGCCTTGTTTCTAAACTGCTTACTTAGTCCAAAGTAACATCTGTTTGTCAGTATTATTCTTCGCTTAATCTCAAAACTGGTGTCATTCGTTTCGGTTACGGCGGTGCCGAGGTAGATAAAGTTACTGACTGTCTCAAAGTTGTGGTTCCCAACTTTCTCCATTTTCTTTAACCGCTCGGTTATGCAAGGCTTTTTGGGAGTTGAAACCATCCATTTCGTCTTATCTCCATTTACTGCCAGACCCATTTTCACTGACTCTCTTTCGATTCATTCAAAGGCTGCAGTTACTAATTCCGGTGACCGACCTATGATATAGATGTCGTCGGCATAGGCGAGTAGCATGTGTTCTCTTGTGATTAGTGTGCCATATCTATTTACACCTGCATCTCGTATAATTTTCTCCAACAGGATATTGAAGAGATCACACGATAGGCTGTCTCCTTGTCTAAAACCTCGTTTGGTTTTCAATTGTTCGGAAAGATTCTTTCATTTTCGTACTGAGGAACGCGTATCAGCAAGTGTCATCCTGCAGAGTCTTATTTATTTTGCGGGGATACCAAAGGAGTATCGAAGGCGGCTTTTGCAGTCAACAAAGAGATGGTAGGTGTTGATTTGTCCTTCTCGGGTCTTTTCCAGGATTTGGCGCAGTGTGAATATCTGGTCTAGGGTGGATTTACCAGGTCTAAAGCAGCATTGATAGGGCCCAATTATCTCATTGACTTTAGGTTTTAATCTTTCACACAGTACGCTCGAGAGTATCTGGTATGCGATGGGTAGGAGACTTATTCCTCTGTAGTTGGTACATTCCGTCTTGTCTCCTTTCTTGTGTACGGTACATAGTATGCTGAGGTTCCAATCATCGGATATGTGTTCTTCTAGCCAGATTGTGTAGATAAGCTGATGCATACGCCTTATCAGCGTATCGCCTCCGGTCTTAAATAGTTCAGAGGGTAACCCGTCGGCTCCTACTGCCTTGTTGTTCTTTAGTGGGGTCACTACTACTTGGACCTCATTCTAACTAGGAGATGAACATTCTATACCATCATCAGAGATTGGTTTTGCGATATCCTCTTCGCCGCCAACGTCGCACATTAGCAGTTGGGTAAAATGTTCTCTCCATATCCTCAGCATGTTATCTGTGTCAGTTACCAGATTTCCTTCTTCGTCTCTGCAGGAGAATTTGCCTGCACCAAAGCCATCGGTTTGATGTTTAATTCTTTCGTAGAATTTCTGGACTTCATTCTGACTCCTATACATCTACATTCGCTCACACTCACGTCTTTCCATTTCAATTTGGTTTCTTGTGTTTTGATCGGGTGACAGCCATGTGGCTTTATGAATATTTTTATGTTGAAATTTGGTGCTACTAACTACTATGTTTTTTGCCGCGGTGAAATCAATCAGCCTCAACCCATTACTGGACGTTATCTCGTGGAGGCTAAACTTTCCGACTGTTGGACCCAAAATTTCTTCCTTCCCTATCTTCCCATTAAAATCTCCCAGAACGATTTTAATATCATGGGCGGGACAGCGATCATATTCTCTCTCTAGGAGTTTGTAGAAAATATCCTTGGTTTGCTCGTTTTTGTCTTCCGTTGGGGCATGGGCTCAAATAAGGCCGATGTTGAAGAATTTGGCTTTTATGCGGATTGTGGCTAGCCTCTCATCCACCGGAGTAAAGCTGGAGACAAGGTGTTTCAGTCTCCGACTAACCACAAATCCACAGCCAAATTCATGCCTTATGTTATGGCAGCTATAGTATAGTTCGTCACCGTTTGGTGTTGTAGTGACGCCATTCCCAGTCCATCGCACTTCCTGTAAGGCGGTAATATCTGCCTTGTAAAGGGTGATTTTTTTGAGGTTAGGATTTTCATGCATTAGTATTTGACAGATCACGTGGGATTTCAGACATGGTGTCAAAGAGAAAGATGCTCAGTATGCTTTGACATTTCATCATGAATAGACTTACTAACGAGCAACGCTTGCAAATCATTGAATTTTATTACCAAAATCAGTGTTCGGTTCGAAATGTGTTCAAATTTTGACAAATTTTGTTCAGCGATGAGGCTCATTTCTGGTTGAATGGCTACGTAAATAAGCAAAATTGCCGCATTTGGAGTGAAGAGCACCCAGAAGCCGTTCAAGAACTGCCCATGCATCCCGAAAAATGCACTGTTTGGTGTGGTTTGTACGCTGGTGGAATCATTGGACCGTATTTTTTCAAAGATGCTGTTGGACGCAACGTTACGGTGAATGAACACATTTCGAACCGAACACTGATTTTGGTAATAAAATTCAATGATTTGCAAGCGTTGCTCGTTAGTAAGTCTATTCATGATGAAATGTCAAAGCATACTGAGCATCTTTCTCTTTGACACCATGTCTGAAATCCCACGTGATCTGTCAAATACTAATGCATGAAAATCCTAACCTCAAAAAAATCACCCTTTACTACTCTAATATATCCGGCAGCGCGTGTACTGCACCTTCTTTATAATGAGTGCGCACATTCCAGGTGCAGATCCGCAAATCATGGTCCTTTCTTCGTTTGCGTCGGTGGTCAACGTTGGGGGGGTCCGTTTTTACTATTCCTTTGTTTCTCATAGTAGTTCTCATAGTTTTCCGGGGGCGGGTTACTGGCCCAGCACCCCAACCGCATGGTTTTTGTGGGATTGCACATGTATCCCTCGTTGTGGCGTGCCGCTTGCTCCAAGATCCGACGCTTGCCTCCAGGCACCCCTACCCTGGGAACACACATTGATGTTGACCATTGCTTATTTGAAGGCGCCAATAACTCGCCTTGTCATCTCGAGTATCATTGGCACTCAGTATTTAATTATTAGCCAGTGCCACCTGACTCCTCACTGGGACTCTCCTAAAAACGGAGCTTTCGACCATCCGCAACCGGTGGACGCGCCCGGTAGCTTTCTGCTAAGCTTCCCGTGAGACACGATGGACACCACACAAGTCGGAGCTCAAACTTCCAGCCTGTATGGTGCTCATAGTTATCCCGTATCGGCCGGATATAGGATATAGCTACCTTGACTATTAATCTGAGTCAGTCATGTCACGAGTGGCAATCTGCACGAGAAATTCACCACTATCATGCAAGCGCAGCAAATCCATTTGCTCTTTGGAGTCTTATTTTTCTTCCTTTGGTGTAGGTTAGGATGAAATGAGTTGTTTTGTGGTTCCTAAACGTAAGAATGCTCCACGAATGGATCACCATTTCCATAGAGATGTAACGGAAAATGTAATGGCAGCATTTGTGTTTCACAATATGCCATCTTCATTCGTTATTTCATTTATTCGTGCAACAGAAAATAGTTCTTGAGAAACAAATAAAAGTCTCTTAAGTTCGGCCGCGCCGAATTTTATATTCCCTCTACATTGGATCGAATTTGTCAAGTTCTTTGAATTACTTATTCAAATATACATGAGCTACATCAAGTTATTGACAGATATGGACAGTTCTTGTCAAGGCTGTTAGAAGTCATAGAAAAACACCATCGGCAAAATTTTGGGTGAATCAAGTAATAATAGCGCCCTCCAAAAGTTAAAAAGTCAAAGTTGGAGATCGGTTTATATGGCAACTATATCAGTTTATCAACCGACTTAAACCATACTTGGAACAGATGTTGAAAGTCATAGAAGGCCAACAAGTCGAATAGGGAGATCGGTTTATATGGCGGCTATATCAGGTTATGGACTGATATGAACCACACTAAGCATAGTTGAAAGTGATACCAAAACACCACATGCAAAATTTCAGCCAAATCGGATAAGAACTCAACACGTTTTTACCAGTTTGGAAACATTTCCCTTTAATACAAAAATCTCAGGTAACCTAAGTATAAGGTTAGTGAAGATTGAAGTTGTGAACACAACCTTCCTACTGTCACAACATGGAAAGTCTCCATCATGATGTTAAACATGTCTTTCGTTTCATAGAAATAAGACAGGCACATACATAGAAAAATTACTCGCACGTAGTCATGTCAACAAAAGCAAATAAAATCCTAACCGCTCTTTTGTAGAAAAGGCAAACTCAGTGTTACCTGTTTTAAAGATATGCAAAGAAATTTTGTATTCTGCTAACATAAAAAGAATCATGTTAAGAGTAGAAGTAATCAGAATGTTACTTGCGAAAGGTGAAAATGTCTGCATGTGTACATTAGGGTGGTTGTTTTGCTGGACAGCAGAATATTAACTTCAAATCTGCATGGGCTTAAGGGACATAGGGGAAATCGAACTTCAATTCCAACATTTGGAAAGGGCAAGAAAAGCAACTCTTGCCCTATACACCTCTAAATGAGCCATTGGCAAAAGTTGGGGTTGAACCGCGCGTCATGCATTGGGTATATACTGCAGTTGTTAGACCTATAATGCTATATGGTGTTGTGTTCTGGTGGACGGCGCTTCAAAAGTCAACCTGATGTTTAATACTCAACAGGATCCAAGGGATGTCTTGTTTGTGCATCACAGCCGCACTGGGGACGACACCATCTGATGCACTGAATTTAATGCTACATCTAATGCCTCTGGACATTGTGGCTCGATAAATTGGTGCGACCACTGCCGTGAGACTAAGGGAGCTTTGTTATTGGCCATGTGACGGCTACGGACACTGTGTTATCTTTGATACATTATTCGATGTTCCAGTCAGTGTAGATTACACTCTACCTAAGCCGCTTTTCTACTTCTATACGGATGGTTCCAAACTAGACGACCAGATGGGCTTTGGGGTGTACTCTAAAGATCTAGAACTGGTCATGCCGATAAGGTTACCTTACCAATGCATTGTGTATTACCCCAATTTTCAAAAACGCCAGATCTCGGAGATTGATGCACTGATTTATTCGAAATTTTGTATGCCACCTTATGGTTCTCCAAAAACACGAAATTGGTATACAGTTTGAGGATCTTTTGACAGGGGGGAAGCCCCATCCCAAAACCCACCCGAACGGGCATGGTTACCGATCTGGTCAATATGGGTATTCAATGACAGGTATTTAAACGTAGAGTACAAACTTGGTATAAAAATTTCACCACTCTCAAAAAACCCCCCAACAAGACACTTTCAACGCTTTGGGCAATATGGGTATCAAATGAAAGGGATTTAAGAGTAGTAAAAGTAAATAACCAATGCAAAACAGATTTATTAGTGTGGGTCTGAACGAGAACCGTAGCACTGAATATCTTGATCGCCCCCTTAAAAATGGGTGACATTATGGGGCTCAAACAAAATCGTGTCCTAGCACGACGCTGTTAATATTTCAGGATCCGCCCCCTAAATTCCGTTCAAACCGGCCCTGTTTGCCTACTATGGCAATAAGGGGCTCTTCTAATGGGTATTTCATTATAGTCAACGAATTTGATATCCAATTTTGAGGCAAATTGTTCGGGGTAGTCTCACTCCATAAACTCCCGCTAAACCATTTGCAATTGTGGCTGAAATAAAAGGAATTTATCAGTAGAGCACGATGCTGATATTTTTTCAGGGCTAGAGTGTTGGTGGCCGCCCCACCCTTCATACCCCTGAAACTGGACATATTTGTGGATTATGGCAAAAAGGGGCTCATATCTGGCATCTGTCTTATGACCAAGTGTTTCAGGGTCGACTCATCTCATAAACTCCCCCTGAACCGACTTCAGCAATATGTAGCTCAAATGTGGTTTTTGAGTGTAGAGTATAAATCTGATATCCACTTTCGGGTCAAAGGTACACTTTCGGTACTTGGCTACTCCAATTCACCACCAAAACCTAGAGAATGCAGTAGATCTAACATCCAAACTTTAACGGGCGGACCCTTCCCTTACCCTATTTTCAAAACGCCAGATCTCGGAGATGGGTGGGGTGATTAACGCCAAATTTAGTTTGTTTATATTAACTTAACAAACAGAAATTTGGTATCCTTATTTAGGGTGGGATATCTAGGGGGCCACCCCACCTCCAAAACCTGCCAAATGGAAATATAAACCAATAATGACCATATGGGGTTCAAATGAAAGGTATTTGAGCCTAGAGTAGGAATCTGATATATGGGCGTCCACCTCACCCCCAAATATACCCCCATACTGGTACTATATTTACCGACCATAGCAATATAAGGCTCAAATGAAAGAAATTTGGGAGTAGAGAACCAATATGATATCCACATTGGGACGAAATATCTGAAAGACCGTACCAGCACCCCTAAACAGGACTTTTTTTGCTGACTGTGACTAAGATAAAATAAGAGAGTGAAAGAAGGCGCAGCGTAGCGGGCCCTGTACAGCTGGTAATAAATAAAGGTCGAATATCTCCGATACCTTTGAAGATATTTTAGACCTCAAGCGGACTTTTGTGGGAATTTTTCAGCACTATCCACCAAATTTTGGAAATCGGAACACAAACAAAAATTTGGCAGCCTGAACAAATTTTCGAAATACCGAGGAATCAAATTTAGGGGCCTGCTAAAAGGCGCCCGGAACTACTAGGTCCTTGAAATTTTACACACGAGCTCGCTAACACCTTAGCTCCGACCCTTCCAAACTTCATAGAGATATATCCACCCGTTCTCACACGGCATATTTTTTTCTAGTTTGTTTCGATTGTCTCCCAATGTGTGACTTAAGGTTGAGGCAGCTGTTTCTTAGTATGTCTAGATCGACTCAAAATGGGTATAATGGGTGGTAGGTATAATAAATAAAATTCGAATAACCCTGAAACCAGTGGAGATATTGTAGACCTCAATCGAAGTTTTGTAAGGATTTTGCAGCATAATCCAGCAAATTTTGGAAATCGGACCACAAACGAAGATTTGGCAGCCCCAACAAATTTTCGATATACCGAGGAGACCAACTTTAGGGGCCTGCCAAAAGGCCTCCGGAAATCCTAGAGCCTCAAAATTTTGCACACGATAACATTTCAACTCTAATCATTCCAATTTTCAAAGAGATGTCTCTGCCCGTTATCTCACCGCATATTTTTTTCTAGTTTTTTTCGATTGTCTCCCACTGTGTGAAGTAAGGTTAAGGCAGCAGTTTCGTAGGCCAAGTAGTGTGAGTTACAAAAAACTTTAACACTTAGTTCCAGGTATTAGATTCCTCTCGCAAATAACCTTATACAAACTCATTCAAAGCTATTTCAAATTTTTGCTTAACTAAACTTAATGCCATTTGTACTCATTTTTATTATTTCAGTTTACTTTACCACACTTTTAAGTTCATTACATTTATATTTTAATTTATACTCATGATCCACAATGTAAATTTCCCTTTGTTAATGGCAACAGTTTGCCAAACCCATTGGGTATGGCTTTTCTCGACAAGCATATTTGCGCTGCTACACATGTGGGGAGTATGAGAATTTCCACCTATGCTTTCACTATCATTGACAATGCCATGGCAGCGGGAAATTAAACAAAACTCTTTGAAAGAATACAAGCAGAAGCAATTATCTAAACGCATGTAGTAACAAAAGAAAAATAAGAAAAGTAAATGAACGCGCTGATGAAACGCATACAAATGCTAGAGAAAGTAAACAAAAGAAATTGTACGACTATAACCTGCAAAGGGTAGCAAAAAACTAAAATGCGAATACAATTTAAAAACACCTTTGTTTGCTTTTTGTAGCATACACCAAGGCGGATATGTATATGTATGTGCAAAGGGACATCATGATGATAATGGAAAAAACGACTTATATTTTAGGAATATTTTTGCAATGCCCCACAAGTGAAAATGAGAAGCTAAATGGATGAAGACAAGAGAAACCAGCAAATTCTATTTTCATAGCCCAAGAGATAAGAAACACATAAAAGGCTAGGTGTAAAACAAAAGGTTTGAAGCGGAGTATGTAAGACAAATGAACTAACAAGAAAAAAACAAGTAAAAGCGTGCTAAGTTCGGCCGAGCCGAATCTTATATACCCTCCACCATGGATCGCATGTGTCGAGTTCTTTACCTGGCATCTCTTCTTAGGCAAAAAAAGGGTAAAAGAAAAGATTTGCTCTGCTATTAGAGCGATATCAAGATTTGGACCACAATTAAATTATATGTTGGGGACCTGTGTAAAATGTCCGCCAATTCGAATAAGAATTGCGCCCTTTGGAAGGCATCGAAACGGGACCCGACAAGCCCTGTGTGGGTGGATCATTCAGTGGGACTGGGCTTAAGGTTTGCGCCAGCGGGGAAGCACGGGATTATAAAAGTACTTCAAGGGCAACAGCTATTGAAGTATCTAAGGAGGAATCGGCATCACCGCAAGTGTTCAGTGTCCTGAGGAAGAGTGGTTCCGCAACCTTCTCATCTGCCCCTGGATGCGTATGGATGCTCATCATGACAAGATCTAACGAATCTTGTGAATCAGAAGACGATTCTAACGAATCAGAAGACGAGGATAACACAAAAGGAAGTTCTGAATCCTGACTATGATCCGGTTTCTGCAGATAAATCTCCACCATTGTAAGGCCGCTTCGGTGGCACTAAAGGTCCTCCTGATGGCTGGGGGATTTGACGTGGTTCTCATCCAGGAACCATGAGTGTGTGGAGGAATGGTTTTTGGACTAAGAATTCCGGGATTTAAAAACCTAAGGGTGCGGGAAATGGGAGACACAGAGCCTGTATTCTTGCAAAAAGTAGTCTAAATGTTTTTCTTGTTCCGTCGCTAAGCAGTGAAGATTTAGTAGTAGCCAGCCTTGAAATAAACTAGTCTTTAAGACGATTGGCATAAATGTCTTTCCCTGGAGAATGTATTTCTGAACACAAAAACCACCCTAGACTGTCGCAGATCTCTCAAAAAGATGGGTGAACAGTTCAAAATTCACCTGTTCTGGGTGCCGGGCCACAGAGATATCCCAGGGAATTATTAGGCGAATGAGCTTACGAGACTAGGAACTACCCTACACATTCCAGGGATACTGGAATCTGTGGGTATGCCTTTAGCTATATATCAGCTAAGTTTTCAGGACCAGACCCGAAGGACAACGAATGATAGTTGGTCACAAAGAGGGGGCTGTGAGCTTTCCAAAACTATGAGGCCTAATCTAGACTTGAAGAAGTCTACCGCTTTGTTGTCACTGGCTAGAACAGACGTCTGAGTCATTGTGTCCGTCATGACAGGTCTAATCGGACAAAATGCTGACAGGCTGAAGGTTGCAGTAATGACTTTTGCAGAAGCTGTGAGGACATCGAAGAAGAAGAAGAAGAAGAGACTATGGAATACCTTCTGTATGTGTGTCCCGCTCTGACAGTCAGAAGGATACAGATGGACCGTACTTATTGTAACTATTAGAAGTTGTAAAAAACTATCACGTTTTATATTTCAGACAAATAACTTCGCTCTTTGAGTCTCAAATAGTCTGTATGGCAGCTATATCAGGTTATGAACCGATTTAGAAACAAACGCCGTTTGCGAAATTGCAGCAAAATCGGATAAGAATTTTGCCAGGCTTAAGGCTTAAGAAGTCAAAATCCAAGATCGGTTTATATGACAGCTATATCAGGTTATGAAAAGATTTATGGCATTCTTGGCACAGTCATTGGAAGTCAGTACAAAACATCTCATGTTCAATTTCAGCCAAATCGAATAAGAACTTCGGCCTCTTAAGTCTTAAGAAGTCAAAATCCGAGATCGGTTTGTATGGCAGCTATATCAAAACATGGACCGACATAGTCCATTTACAATTCCAACCGACCTACCCCAATAGCCAGCATTTGTGCAAACACCTAGCTTTGCTCCTTCGAAAGTTAGGGTGCTTTCGACGGACGGGCGGACATACAGACGAACGGACATGGCTAAATCGACTCCGAATGTCAAGAGTATCAAGAATACATATACTTTGTTGGGTCTTAGAATAATATTTCGATTTGTTACAAACCGAATGATGAAATTAGTATACCCTTATCCTATGAAGGAGGGCACAAAAACTACAAAAGGTAGTGCAGTAATCAACAAACAACATTTTGCGAAGTATACTCCAAGGCGCAACAGAAGTCAGCAGAATTTTGCAAAACCATAGCACACCTTTAGGAGTGATTTAGGAGGAGCTAAACTCTCTCAAATACAAAACGTAACAAAATAACTATTTGGGTTAATTTAAACAAATTACCATTTCCCTGCTGCAGCTTAAAAAGTTCTATTATGGGTAGAACTTAAGGAGACTTGGAAAAAATATAATTAGGAAGAAACTGAAATTTATTTTGAAAGTGGATTGTTAGGGCCATATGAAAAATAGCTTGAACATTTTAATTTATTTGTTTTTAGAATTGCTTTTAAACAAATTGAAATTAAAAATTAGCAAAGAGTTTGCAAGAGGTGTTTAAAGCCAGCAGCATTTTTTTACAATTTTTCAAAAAAATCTATTATAAACGGTGATGTTTCAAAAGCTAAAGGAAAGTTTTTCACAAACAAAACACATAAAATTCAGACAAATGCATGAAATCTTTATATGAATCGATAGTACGGTCCATATAATAAAGGGTGATTTTTTTTTAAATCTATAGGAAAGTTTTTTTTAAAAAAAAAAAAAAACATAAAATTCAGAAAAATGCATGAAATCGTTATATGAATTGATAGTACGGTCCATATAATATGGTGTTTGAAGATTATCTCATGCAAATGTTTACCGTGACTGAGCTTGAAAAGGTCCAACCGCTTAGTCCAATTTTGCCATAGTCTTTCCGAAATTTCGGTCGGTATCTCACGAATATATGCTTCAATGTTGTCTTTTAATGCGTCAATTAAAGCGGGCTTGTATGTATAAACATGAGCTTTAACATTGCAAGTTGCAAATTTTGCCCATGAAGATTCCACTAAGGAACAGGGGCAAATTTCTCATATATCAATGAGTGCAGTCCGATTCATGTTTATGCTCAATGATAAGGGGCCTCCTTTTTCTAGCCGAGTCCGAACAACGTACCGCGGTGCGACATCTCTTTGGAGCGAGTTTTACATGGCATAGTACCTCTCAAATGTTGCCAGCCTCCTAATGCTGGCAACATTTCTTTGCCAGCCTCCTAATGCTGGCAACATTTGACCGCTGACAATTTTTTTCTGATGGTTTCGCCAGGATTCGAACCCAGGCATTCAGCGTCATAGGTGGACATGTTAACCTCTGCGCTACGTTGGTCTCCTTTGACATAGCCCGACAAAATATAGTATAAAGGCGATGAAGCGCACGATCTAGGCGGGCAATTGACCGGTCCTTCTTCGCCTCTCAATTACGCGTGCTGTGTGGCATGTGGCATTATCTTGTTGAAACCACATGTCATGTAAGTCAAGCTCTTGCATTTTGGGCAAACAAAAGAAGTTGTATATCATCTCACGGTAGCGCTCACCATTCACAGCTACGTTACGATTCACATCATCTTGGGAGAAGTACTGTCCAATGCTGGCACCAGCCCATAAACCGCACCAAACTATGACTTTTTTTAGGTGTATTTTAAACTCATGCAATCCTTTTGGCTGATTTTCTCTACAAAGTCGACAATTCTGCTTATTTACGTACCCATTGAGCCAAAAATCATCTTCGTCGCTCAATGGAAGAAGAGCGTGATGAACATTCTTCACAGAGCACGCATTTTAATAATAAAATTCAATAATTTGCAAGAGTTGTTCGTTTGTAAGACGATTCATGGTTAGATTGAAGACAAACTGAAAATGTTTGACAGTGAAACAATACACGAGCTGTTTTAACCAGTGTTGCCAAAAAGATAATAGTTAAAAAGTCACCTTTTAAAAGCGATCATATAAAACCAGGAAAAGCGTTCTAAGTTCAGCCGAGCTGAATTTTACTTACCCTTCACCATGGATTGCATTTCTTAAGTTCTTTGTCCGGTATCTCTTTACAGACAAACAATGATATTCTTTGCTATTGGAGTTATATCGGCATATAGACTGTTTCGGGCTATACCTGGCTTAGATGTTGAAGACCATTGTATGTCAAAATTTCAGCCAATGCGGATAAGAACTGCGTCCTCCAGGGTCTCAAGAAGTATATTCGGGAAATCGGTTAATATCGGAGCTATATCAAGTTTTAGACCGATTCAAACCAAACTTATCACATCTGTTGGAAGTCATAGCGAAATTTCAGCCAAATCAGACAATAATTGCGCCCTCTAAAGTCTAGGAAGTATTTGATGACCATTGCTTAATATGAGGCTCAAATTAGAGGTATTTTAGAGTAAAATCCGAATCTGTTATATATTTTCAAAGCCAATCACCCAAACTGGTCATGTTTGCCGACTATGGAAAAATGGAGCTCAAATAAAGGGTATTTGGGAGTAGACCATGAATCTGGCATCAACTTTCGGGACCAACTGTGTAGGGGAGGCCCACCACCATAACAACCCCCAAGTAGGACGTATTTGCTCACCAAGACAATTTGGGTCTTCAAGACTGTGGAGCTCGTTATTCATAGTTTTTAGAGCCAGCCCATAACCCAAACCTGACATATTTGCTGGCTTTTTCAATGAGGGGTTTATTTGAATGGTATTTGAGATTAGAAAACGAATTCGATATCCAATTTTAAGGCCAATAACAATATGGGATTTAAATATATGAGAATATGCTGATATATTGTGAAGGCTTAGTGATTGGGGGACCACCCCACTCCCCAAAACACCCCTAAATCGGGCATATTTACCGACCATGTCAATGTGGGGCTTAAATGAGAGGTATTGGGGGCCAGAGCATGAATTGATACCCACTTTCGGGACCAATTTTTGGGGGTCTCCCCCTTTCCCATAATACCCCACAAACAGCTAATTTTTACTGACCATCGCAATATGGGGTTCAAATAAAGGTATTTGGGAATAGAATACGAATTTGATATCTACAATAAATGTAGGACCATGTATTTAGGGCATCACACCTTCCCCAAAACACCCACCAAAGGTTAAAAATTTTTCGACCATGCCAATATGTGGCTCAAATGAAAGGTATTTGAGATTAGAAAACGAATTTGACAACTTATTTTGGGCCATGTGTTTGGGCGACGCCTCATCGTGTAAACTCCCCTAAACCAATGCCAATATGAGGTTTAAATAAATGGTATTTGAAAGAAGAGCACGATGCTGATAGTTTTTCAGGGCCAAGTGTCTGGAGGACCACCTCATCCCCGAAAACACCCCTAAATCAGTTATCATGAGAATATCGGGTTGAAATAAAGTATTTTAAGAATGGAGTACACCTTACATCCAAACTTAAATTCGTAGACCAATAAAGATCAAGGCACTTATATTGTTAAACTGTTTGTCAAGCGATATACAACTTTCGTAGCATGGTTTTTCACTTAAAGCTCTTTAATTGTCGAAAATAAATATTTCAAGGAAAATTTTGTTCCATATAAAGTTAAAGAAGGCGCAGCGGAGCGGGCCCGGACAAGCTAGTATGATATAAAGATTCTTCCTTAAATTTATGTACGAGTTTGCATGGATGGAGAGTATAGCCGTCGTATGAACCACGAACTACATGAGCTGTACGACGTCAACGTTAGCATAGTTAAATGTATCAAAATACAACGGTAGCATTGGCTAGGCCATGTTTTCAGAATGCATGAAGAAGCTCCAGCGAAAAAGTTTTTTAAAGGCGACCATTGTGGTATACGCAAACCGAGACGACCAAAACTGCGATGGAAATATTAAGTGGTGAAAGACACTTTGAAACTATATGTCAGAGATTAGACAAGTAGCGCAAAAGATCGAGGCGCTTGGATAGCTATTTCAAGTTCCGCTAATGGGAAAGATGTTCTGTCATAGCCGATTAAAGTAAAGTAATATGAAGAAGAAACAAGTAATGAGTGAGCACCTTTTTTTGTGCCTTTATTCCCTCCATGCCTGTTTTCCCTTTATTTGTCATCCTTCAGTCCTGTAAAAGCTTGAATTGGCTGACGGATCATCAGGATGGATCAGTTTTCTGAAGTTTGTGCTATCTTAACTTACTGTAGTGCATGTCTATCCATCTCCATCGTCGTTTTCTTTTACCTTCTTCTAGGGTGAACACAATGGACATAAAGTCGTTTCTAAGTGAAGCGGCTAGTTACCGAGATTTGTCCCGTGCCTTCCACCCTAACCTAATGCATTATTTCGTTGAAATTTGGTAGAATACGTTTTATATTCTCCTCCTCGATATCTTGGCCAAATAGGGTCCACAATGGTCACAAGGGCGCATATTTGTGGGCCTAACATTAAATTTAAAATGGGTGTTGTATTAAATCCTTAAACATTTGTATATTGTAAGACCTGCCATATAGTCCAATATGTTATACAACATTAAAGAATTCTCCTAAATTTGAAACATTCCCAGTTAATGTTGAAAACTTTTTAAAAAAAAAAATCTTTTCTATTCAAACATTCATTATTACTTCGTTGCAATATTTGCCAATAAAACTTTAAAAATTTTTCGCCCAAAAAGTTCGTTCAATTTCCACGAAAAATAATTCTGTAGTTCAGACATGATGTGAAATAGCAGATGAGTTAAAAAAAAAGATACCCCTAAATCCATGGACCAATTAAATTGTTAAAACAACATGTTTGGCTTATAAACAAAAAGTTTTGGGCTGTGGAAAAAAGAAAGACTAACAACCCATGACCACTATAAAAATTTGATTCAAAAGGCTTTTGATTCCATTGAATTGCATAAAACCGGCTGGGATTTCTATACAATGCCATTTCCAAGGTCGCTTTGACATTTGGGACTGTTGTTTTTCTGGGTCAATGCAATAGTTCATAGAATTGAAATAGTTCATCGAATCGAATTGAATTGTGTTTGGGAAATTTTACCTCTTTGGCATGCAATAAGAGCTTGTATGGCTAACATTTTTATTTCGAAACTATTTTTAATTAAGTACTTTGTTTGTGTTTGGGGTCAAACTAAGGGTTTTGCCTTTCGAAATAAAAAATCAGAGGGAGAATTAGGTTTAAAATTCAATGCTGTTGTAATGGTTTATTGTGTTTGTTGCTCATTTCATTATTTATAAGTAGTAAATCGAATTCAGTCTTTTGTTGTAGGTAAATTTAGATAGACAATTGTACATGTAGCATTAAGTAGTTAATTTCTTTTAGGATGAAGTAGCACAATTTATTCTTAGCTTAAGTAGCGAATTTTACTTTTAGTTTTGGATAGGAAATTTTAACTTTAGCTTTAAGTAGGAAAATTTAATTTTAGAGGGTAAGTAGGTTATTTCACATTTTGATTTTGGGTCTAAGGATACAGGAATTTGTTGATGGTGTGTAGAGTGGCCCGCACTTGTGTTTATTTTTGGTGTCCCGCACTTTGATGGTTTAACCATGTGTTGTGTTGATTTTGGGTCTTCTTGTGGGTTTATGTTGTATCTTAGTGTCTTCTTCACGTCTGAAAACTGAGTTTGTTAATTTTTGTTTCACTGTTTGTAATGTTCTTTTCTTTAACGATTGTTTATATGTATATATGTAAGATCACTTTTTTGCTTTTCACTTCACTTGGGTTCACTTTGAGGGGGAGAGAATACGATGCGCGGGTTTGAGATTTAAAAGCGAGACTGATCTTTTTCTGGTTGTTGCTTGTCACTTGGACCCCGCGAAAACGGTCAACTTTCCAAGCTACAAGCAACAATTCCAGGTAAACAAATATGAAGTCAAGGCGGAATCAGCGATTAAGAACTTACTTCAATGTACCGTTATGCACAGTGGGTCATGTGCATACGTGAACGCATGTCTGCACATGGGTGCACATGACTTCATGTTCAAACGTACTTTGAACATTCTCCCCCTCCAAGTGACGAAGTGACATCTTACCTTTTTAATCCTGGTTTCTTGCCTGTGAGGTGACTGGGCCGACGAACACGTATCCCCAATCTGTCTCCTGGGCGAAGACGGCTCCCAATCCGGGTTGTACAACACCACTCCTCCGGAGGTGGGCGTAGGCATCGGCCCCTACCTCTACATCGGTTGGTTCGTTGCCTCTAGGGTCAGCATCTGCCAAAGAAAGGGATCTTAGGCTGCTTGTGGGGTCGGGAATGATGGGATCTGAATAGGGTCGTCGCGGCAAATCCCGGGTCACCACTGCCCGGATGGTATACATGGTCCTCCTCGACGCATGCCTTGACCGAAGTCTTATTGTTGCCAGACGGTGCCCTCTGCGCTCTCTCGTTGGTATCCCCAGGCGAGTTACTGTGGCTGCCGCGATTCGGGTGATGGTCGATGCCTGGCACAAAAGTACCCGTACCCCAGCCCAATCGTCCTGCTCCTCGGGTGCCAATTCCACCATCGCCGTGGGTACAAAAACAGTGGCCCGGCTGTAAGGTATCTCGACCGGGGGAGGGCCTTGGACGATGGGCATCTGGTTGGCTGGTTCGATTGCAAGTTGCCGTGGGTTGGCAATCTCCATTGGGGGCGGGCTGTAGCTGCCATATGTCTCCCTAAGCTGTGGGGCTCCATGCAGCATTGTGTGATGGCGGTAGTCGCATGTTCGGCAGGCAGTGACCACGGGGCAGTCTGGGGCCAGATGGCTGCGCGCCAGACAGTTCCGACAGTAACTCCGTCTCTCAACTGTCTCGTATCTCTGATACGGTGTCATTTGCCGGAACCGCGGGCATGACCGTATGGCGTGGTCCTCCTGGCAGAGGCCACAGGCATACTGCCAAGATGCGGGGCGATACCTGGGTTCCCGTGGGTCGAAGCGAGGGCGTGTGGGTCTGGCGGGTCGTGGGGACTCTGGGCGAGGTAAATATCCGGCCATTATCTGTAACCAAATTCTCGTGAGTACCGTGTTTTGATGTGATTATGAATTGCTAGGGGTGTCTGAGAATAATTTGACAATCTTAGTTATGGGTCGACTGACTATGCCATTGGAAGTTCGAATATCTACAACTCGAGTGTTCTGATCAACACCGGGGTATGTTTTAAAAACTCGTCCTAACTTCCACTCGGTGGGATATCTCTCATCCCTGATGACAACTAAATCATTGACCTGTATGTTATCTTGCTGATACTTCCATTTGTATCTACGGTGAAGCTCATTTAAGTACTCTGACTTCCACCTCTGACAAAAGTTTTGGGATATAATCTTTAATCTCTTCCACCGATTTGCAAGCGTTATGTCCTCCTCTGAGATGTCGGGTTCTGCCGGGGTCAAAAGGGAAGAGCCTATAAGGAAGTGAGCTGGGGTCAAGGGTGCTAAATCGTTAGGGTCTTCAGAAGCTGGACTAAGGGGTCGTGAATTGAGGCAGGCCTCGATACGTGCCAATATGGTTGACAGTTCTTCGAACGTGAAGTTCATTTTGGGCATAGACTTCTTAAGGTGTATCTTGAATGATTTAACTCCTGCCTCCCACAATCCCCCCATATGGGGAGCTCCTGGAGGAATAAATTTCCACTCTAAATTCTGATGAGCATGTTGCTGAATGGCGCTGCTCTGTAAACTTTTCATAAACTCTTTCTGATCTTTCTTGAGCATTTCTGCTGCGCCTATAAAATTCTTTCCATTGTCGGAATATATCTTTTCTGGGCACCCTCTCCTTCCTATGAAACGAGCTAATGCCGCCAGAAATGATTGAGTCGATAAATCACTTGTTGCTTCTAAGTGGATGGCTTTTGTCGCAAAACAAACAAATATGCAGATATAACCCTTGGTTATTAAACACGCTCGTGCTGTTAAGCTTTTGATTCCGAAGGGTCCTGCAAAATCTACCCCTGTATTCGTAAAGGGTCTGGATAAAGTAGTACGCTCGGGTGGAAGAGATGACATAATTTGGGTCTGAGTCTTTAATCGATATAGGGTACAAACTCTGCAATTGTGTATAACTTTCTTGATCAACTGTTTCAATCTGAATATCCAAAACTCCGTACGGATGAGCCGGGTCATAAGTTGATTGCCTCCGTGCATTGAGACTTTATGAACAAATTCCACTAGAAGGAGTGCAAATCGCGAATCATATGGGATTAAGATTGGATGACGTTCGCTGTACGTCAAAGCTGGCGATTGAACTAAACGACCATTGGATCTAATTACTCCTTTTCTATCTATGAAGGGGTTGAATGGTAAAAGACTACTTCTAGGTGAAAGCCTTTTCTTTTGGGTCAAAGAACTGTATTCCTCAACGAAGTAATGTTTCTGAGTTGCCACTATAAGACGCATCTTTGTGTCTATGAGCTCTGGGCTGGTTATTTCTTGCGATGAAATTTTAAGTGAGGATCTAGTTGAACCTGTGTTACGCCAGAACCTAACTGCGTAAGACAAAACACGATATGCTCTAGCTAAAGACGAAAATCGAGTCAAAGGGTCATCAAAAGTGCCTGTTGCGAATACTTTAACTTGTTTTGCTTCAAGATTAGTGTCTGTATTAACTCGGTCTTGCGGCCACTGATCATGCGGCAATTTGAGCCACTGGGGTCCCGTCCACCATAAATTATGAGATATTAAGTCGTCAGGAGAACAGCCACGACTTGCTACATCTGCAGGATTATATTCTGAGTCAACATGTTTCCAATGCTCACCACCGACGTTCTCTAATATCTCTGAAACCCTGTTACCAACGAAAGCGCTCCATGAGCATGGTGGCTTTTGTAGCCAGGCTAGAACGATTGTAGAGTCGGTCCGGAAATGGGTCGTAAACTTTGATAATCGAAGCTTAGGCACAATGGCATTTGCTAACCTTGACAACATAACTGCACCGCATAATTCTAACCTTGGCAGAGAGATTTTCTTAACTGGGGCTACTCGGGTCTTGGCTGCTAGAAGAAAAGTGTCTACAGTTTTATCGATGTGTTCAACGCGTATATAAATTGTGGCTGCATATGCGCTTTCTGACGCGTCGCAGAATCCATGTATCTCCACAATACTAGCAGGTGTAAACCGAACCCATCTTGGTATCGATACAGTGTCTATAGAATGGCTGCCTCTCACAAAGTTATTCCAGTTCATTTGAGTCACTGGCTTCAACGAGTCATCCCATTCTACCTTATCTAGCCAAACCTGCTGCATGATTAACTTGGCTACAACAATTACTGGCGCTAACCATCCACATGGGTCGAAAAACCTTGCTATCGTTGATAATACTTCTCGCTTGGTGCTCATTTGCTTTTCTTCAACTGTAGGGGCCGTAAAAGTGAAATTATCACCTGATATATTCCAACGAATTCCTAGGGTCTTTGTCGAAGAAGCTTCGGAAATATTTAACCAATCTATTGGAAGAAGCATGTCTTCATTTAAATCCTTTAACAAACGTGTGTCATTTGACGCCCATTTTCTTAGCCTGAAACCAGCTGATTCTAATGCGGAGGCTAATTCTTTCCTAGCTGCTGTAGCTTCTTCTATGGAGTGTCCGCCCGCTAATACATCATCGACATATAAATTTTCTTTAATAATTCTTGATCCTAACGGATGAGAATCTTTCACGTCTTCTGCTAACTGGAGAAGGGTCCTAATCGCTAAAAATGGGGCGCAATTTATGCCGAAGGTAACAGTTAAGAGTTCGTAATCCTCAATTGGGTGGTTTTCTGATTTGCGAAAGAGGATCCTTTGAAATGCTGTTTGATTGGGGTCTACTAAGATCTGACGATACATCTTTGTCACGTCTGCATTGAAGACGTACTTAAAAAATCTCCAGTTCAACACTTGTACGACAAGGTCTTGCTGAAGTATGGGTCCTGTATGTAAGATATCATTAAGACTTTTCTTGTTTGATGTTGGGCTAGATGCGTTAAAAACCACTCTAAGTTTTGTGGTAACCCTATCTGGTTTGATAACTGCATGGTGAGGTAAGTAGTAGTGAGGGGTCTTGTATACGCTGTTTGGGTCTACCTTCCTCATGTGTCCTAATTCCAAATACTCTAATATGGCTGCATCATAATGTGCTTTAATATCTGGGGTCTTAGACAACTTTTTCTCCATTCTATGAAACTGTGCCAATGCGATGTTCCTAGATGAACCGATCTCTGAACAGCTTTTAAAAGGTAAAGTTACGATATACCTCCCCGCCTCATTACGTCGTGTTGTATTTTTGTAATTATTTTCGCAATAAATATCTTCTGCTGACCTCAAAACCTTTTTTGGGGTCTCTTCCACCTCCCAAAAGCGAGTGATTATCTTTTCTAATGATGATGCACTATAAAGTGTGATTTGTCTGTCGGATTTAGGGTCTTCCGTAATGGGTCCTCCTATGATCCACCCAAAAACGGTGTCCTGCGCTAAAAGTGATCCACAGGATTTCATAGTACCGCCTTTTGTGTATATAAGGGGTCCAATATCTAATCCGATTAACATGTCCACGGGTCGACTTTCAAAGAATCGAGGGTCCGCGAGACTAAGGTGTGCAAAATCTCCAAATTGATTTTGCCTTAAATCGTGTGTTGGTAAATGAGAAGGTAGGGTCTTTAAGACTGGTGCCCAAACCTCCAGCTCAAAACTAGGATTTACTCGTGAGCAAAGATTGAAGACGCAAGCTTTTGTCGATGTTTCAGAAACTGCGTCGCTTAAACCTGTGACGTGAATTAAATTCTTAACTGTTGGAAGTTGTAGTTTGTTTCTAATTTTCTCTGAAATGAAAGTTGATTGTGACCCAGGATCGATGATTGCCCTGGCATCATATCTATGTCCTCTAGATTTGATTTGAACTATTGCTGTGAACAAAAGTGTCTCTTTGGGTTGCGGAGTGGGTCTGATTTCCTGAAGTGTCAAAGTCGTTGAACAAGGTGCTTCTAAACAAGGTGTGGACTGTATATTTGGCGATACCGATGGTTGTACTAGGGTGGTTAAAGCGGCAGCACTGGTACTAGGGCGTGCGTATTCGCTAACCGGTTGAGCTAGGGTGGTAGGATCAGTAGCACTGGTGCTAGGTCGTGCTTCCTGTCTACCGGGTTGAACTAAAGTGTTGAGAGCGGCAGCACTTGTGCTGGGTCGTGCTCCGTCTCGTTGGAGTGTGCCTGTTGTAGGGTACTGGGTCTGGTTGCCTTTATGTATCAAACTGTGGTGTCGTTGACTACATTCCCTACAACTAAAACGACTTTTACACTCCCTGACTCCATGATCCGAAGAAAGGCAGTTATAGCAAAGATGACTGGTCTTAACAATGTTTATTCGATCGTTGATCGACCTTTCTAGAAATTGAGGACATTCTCGCAAAGAATGATTGGATTTACAAAGTTGACAAACCGGTTTGTTATTCTGAGCATTATAGTGTGATTGTGTGTTGTTGCTGGGTCTTGAGCCCGTGTTCTTGAAATTGGGATTTACATTTGTTTGAAAACTATTAACTCGCTTTTCCCGCTTATCGTACTCCGATCTGGGTTGATTATATCTCGAATATTGTGGCTTGATATTGCCGACTGATTCTAGGGTCTTGAATTTATGGGTCAAAAATACATCTAGTTGATTCCACGATGGAAGAGACGAACAATCTGCTAGGCTGCTTTCGAATTCTTCTAAAAATATTCTTGGTAGTTTGGTTGACACAAGATAAACTAAGATTGGGTCCCATCCCCCCGTTTCTACTTCAAGGGTCTGTAAAGTTTGGGTACAACTACCTATAGTGCGCTGTAATTTCTGGATTGTTGACGCGCTATCAACGGAAACCGAAGGTAAATTAAAAAGAGCTCGCAATTGCTCATTTACCTGCATGCGTTTATTTTCGTACCTATGAACGAGATTTCTCCACGCTATGTCGAAACCCTCATGGGTCAGTGGAACATTGGAAATTATTTCGCGGGCTTCTCCTGCTGTTTTCTGGGTTAAGTGAAACAACTTCTCGACTTTACTTAATTTTGAATTGTTAATGTAAATTGCTGAAAATAAATCCCTAAAGGTAGGCCATTCGCGATATCCCCCTTTAAAAACATCTGTGTCACAGGGCGGCAATCTTAGAGCTGGTGAAAAATCATTAGTGTCTCGCTGTTGGGTCATCGATATTCTCTCCTGTTTTTCTTGATCTTGTTGCTCGTTAAGGGCCAAAATTTCTCCGTTAAGAGAGCTTAAACACCGTTTATAAGTTTCTAGTGCCTGTTTGTAGCTATTTCGAAGCTTAGGTTTATCTATAGGTGTCTCATCCTTTTCCGGAATGCGATCCCTACAATCTAAGTATGCCTTCTTGATTTGATCCCATAAAGAATTGAGTTCTACCCGCGTGATTTCTAACGAATGTATATTATCATCCGACTTAGCCGCGGAGTAAACGGTCTCAAAATCCACTAAATCATCCACACAGTTTACAAATCTTTCGCGTAAATTCTTATCCATTTTGTAATTGGCTTGTATATGTTTTAAATAGGGTCAAAAAACTATAAATCCAAGGAAAATTTTACAACAAAATGTCCAAAAAAAAAACTGGTTATTTGTAGAAATCAAATCTATTTCAAAAAAACCTAATGCGAGAAAAAAAAATGTGTGTCTTGATGATGGGTCAAATATCTAAGGGTCAAATTAATTTGGGTCAAAATTAATTGGGTCAAAATTTATCAGACAACCGAATTAGCGATTCATAATCAGAAAACGATCAAAAACAATATTAAAGTACGCTGGGTAAATGTATGAACTTTTCCTTTTTTGAAAAAAAGGTTATGTATGACGTAATACCCAAGCGCACTTTAATAGAAAAACAAAATGGTACTCACTTTGAAGCTTCTTTTTTGATGTGTGTGTATGTGTGTGTGTGTGTAGGTGGGCGCTTGGCTTGGATCCAGAATTGTGTGTTGGCGCCTTTTGCAATTTTTGTAGCTTTGTGTCGTTAGAGTTTTTGATTTTGTTGTTTTAGTGTTTTTGATTTGATGAAGTTTTGGGAATTTAACCGTTGTAGCGGGTTTTTCCGTTTTTATCCCAGAGCGTAGATTTTTTGTTTTTGTGTTTTTACACGGAACGCACGAAATTGATTTTGTTGGGGTTTTTGAAAATGCACAATATTTTATGTTTGATAGAAAAAGAAAGAATTAGTTTGGGATAAAATTTACAAATTTATCGAGCAACCCATAATTCTGTTTTAACACTTTAATTTGTTTTTTAAGTTAAAATACTGAAAAATTTATGATTTTTAGAGAAAAAAAATTTTTCAAAATATGTAGAAAAAAATTAACATAAATTTTGGGTTGGACGATAAATTGTTAAATTTTTCAATTTTTTAGCTCTTTTTTTCCATTTTAACACAAAGAAACTTCTTTCAACAATTTAAAAATTTTTTGATTTTTATAATTTTTTTTGAAATTCCACTTTTTTCCACTTCTGTTCCACTGTGCGGGTCACTTTACGTTTTTTGGGTCTTTTGCACACTTCTTTTTTGATTTACCACAACTTCTAATGATTTTGGGGTCAATTTTTTGCACATTAAAATTTAATTAATTATTTTTATTTTTACACGGGTCACCCTGTTAATTTAATTAGTTTTTGTTTTATTTGAGTCTTTATGTACTTTAATTGTCACTTTGCAATTTGGTTATTATTTTCTTTTGTTATTTCGTTTTGATCTTCATTTGGTTGGAATATTTTATCAAATTTTCAATAAAATAAATGCCACAACCAAACGAAGAACACTGAGAGCCGCTATATATTTTTTAATTTGTGATTTGTGTATTATTTTGTTTTTAATAAATTGCCAAAACTGATCTTTTATGTGTTTTGATATTTTTGTGTTGGCCGTCCGTCCATACGTGTATGTATGTACGGTTGTGTGTAACCAACCCTTTTTTCGCACTTTTCTCTATTTCATTTGCTTTTAATTGTTGGGTCACTGCACTTTTGTTGTTGCGAATTTTTTTGTGTTTCGGTCACTGGGTCTTTTGAAATGAAAATGAATTATTTTTGGGCACAAAACAGAAAAATTTTTTTTTGATTTTTGGTTTTTTAATTATTTAAAAAAACCACTTATCCGGTTCGAAGGACCAAATGTTTGGGGTCAAACTAAGGGTTTTGCCTTTCGAAATAAAAAATCAGAGGGAGAATTAGGTTTAAAATTCAATGCTGTTGTAATGGTTTATTGTGTTTGTTGCTCATTTCATTATTTATAAGTAGTAAATCGAATTCAGTCTTTTGTTGTAGGTAAATTTAGATAGACAATTGTACATGTAGCATTAAGTAGTTAATTTCTTTTAGGATGAAGTAGCACAATTTATTCTTAGCTTAAGTAGCGAATTTTACTTTTAGTTTTGGATAGGAAATTTTAACTTTAGCTTTAAGTAGGAAAATTTAATTTTAGAGGGTAAGTAGGTTATTTCACATTTTGATTTTGGGTCTAAGGATACAGGAATTTGTTGATGGTGTGTAGAGTGGCCCGCACTTGTGTTTATTTTTGGTGTCCCGCACTTTGATGGTTTAACCATGTGTTGTGTTGATTTTGGGTCTTCTTGTGGGTTTATGTTGTATCTTAGTGTCTTCTTCACGTCTGAAAACTGAGTTTGTTAATTTTTGTTTCACTGTTTGTAATGTTCTTTTCTTTAACGATTGTTTATATGTATATATGTAAGATCACTTTTTTGCTTTTCACTTCACTTGGGTTCACTTTGAGGGGGAGAGAATACGATGCGCGGGTTTGAGATTTAAAAGCGAGACTGATCTTTTTCTGGTTGTTGCTTGTCACTTGGACCCCGCGAAAACGGTCAACTTTCCAAGCTACAAGCAACAATTCCAGGTAAACAAATATGAAGTCAAGGCGGAATCAGCGATTAAGAACTTACTTCAATGTACCGTTATGCACAGTGGGTCATGTGCATACGTGAACGCATGTCTGCACATGGGTGCACATGACTTCATGTTCAAACGTACTTTGAACAGTTTGAATTAATGTAAACATCATTGTAGTGTTTTATTGCCAGGAGAGAAAAAAGGATAATAAAAAAGTAATCTGTGCATGAATTGTTAAAAAGAGAAAAAAAAGGATAACAAAAAAGTAATCTGTGCACGAATTGTTATGTATTTAGCCATGTTATTGATGAAGTTAACTGCAACTTTGTTGTCAAGACTTTATTAAGTTATCAAGGGGCGCTTAAGTGATTAGAAAGTCAATAATATTGCCCCCAACCATAGGGTGGAAGGTATATTCCTTCATGAAAAATCACAACCGGCTATTGTTGGCGAACTCAAACACCTCAAGATGAACAAAAAGTATGTGTATCGCATCATAAATCCTTATAGCGTTGCCAAGGGCCATGGTGGTCGCCAAAAACCAAAACTGCAGAAACAGCTAAATTGATTCGGCTAGTGAAAAGAAATCCTGGCAGTAGTGGGCAATCTTATTGATAAAAGACAGAAAAAAGGGGTGACATTCATTGAAAAAAGGGGTTAGGTTAGGTTTAAGTGGCAGTCAGGCATCAGATTCACATAGACGTTTTCGTCCATTTTGATACCACAGGAACAGAAGAAGGAAGAAGCCTTCTTGTTCCTTAAAGGGTTACTATTTAAGGTATTTGTGAGTAGAAAGCAAAACTAATGACCAATTTTATAGCCAACAGTCTTGGGTCCACAAACATTTCATTAAGGAACTTGGCGCAAACTTCTCACTTATTGATATAAGTGCCGTGCGATTCAAGTTTGAGCTCAATGATAAGGTACCTCTTTTTTATAGTCGATAAGGAACAGCGTGCCGCAGTTTGACACCACTTTAGGGAGACATTTTTACATAGCTGCCAAACCATTTTTTATAACCCATCACCGAAGGATGGGGGTAAATTCATTTTGTCATTCCGTTTGCAACACATCGAAATATCCATTTCCGACCCTATTCTTGATCAGCGTAAAAATATAAAACGATCTAGACTTGTCCGTGCGTCTGTCCATCTGCCTGTTTAAATCACGCTACAGTCTTTAAAAATAGATATATTGAGCTGAAATAGATTCTTTTTTTTGTCCATAAGCAGGTTAAGTTCGAAGATGGGCTATATCGGACTATATCTTGATATAGCCCCCATATAGACCGATACACCGTTTTAGGGTCTTAGACCCATAAAAGCCACATTTATTATCCAATTTTGCTGAAATTTGGGACAGTGAGTTGTCTAAGGCTCATCGATATCTTTCTTCAATTTGGTCCTAATCGGTTCAGATTTAGATATAGCTGCCATATAGACCGATCCTCCGATTTAGGGTCTTAGACCCATAAAAGCCACATTTGTTATCCGATTTTGCTGAAATTTGGGACAGTGAGTTATGTTAGGCCCTTCGACATCCTTCGTCAATTTGGCCCAGATCGGTCCAGATTTGAATATAGCTGCCATATACACCGATCCTCCGATTTAGGGTTTTAGGCCCATAAAAGCCACATTTATTGTCCGATCTTGCTGAAATTTGGGACAGTGAGTTGTTTTAGGCCCTTTGACATCCTTCGTCAATTTGGCCTAGATCGGTCCAGATTTGGATATAGCTGCCATATAGACCGATCCTCTGATTTAGGATCTTAGGCCCATAAAAGCCACATTTATTATCCGATTTTGCTGAAATTTGGGACAGCGAGTTGTGTTAGGCCCTTTGACATCCTTCGTCAATTTGGCTCAGATCGATCCAGATTTTGATATAGCTGCCATATGGACCGGTCCTCCGATTTAGGGTCATAGACCCATAAAAGCCACATATATTGTCCGATGGTGCTGAAATTTGGGACAGTGAGTTGTGTTAGGCCCTTCGACATCCTTCGTCAATTTGGCCCAGATCGGTCCAGATTTGGATATAGCTGCCATATAGACCCATCCTCCGTTTTAGGGTCTTAGGCCCATGAAAACCACATATATTGTCCGATCTTGCTGAAATTTGGGACAGTGAGTTGTGTTAGGCCCTTCGACGTCCTTCTTCAATTTGTCCCAGATCAGTCCAGATTTCGATATAGCTGTCCTATAGACCGGTCCTCCATTTTAGGGTGTTAGGCCCATGAAAGCCGCATTTATTATACGATTTATTATACGATTATTATACGATTTATTATACGATTTTTATTATACGATTTGAGACAGTGAATTGTACTAGGCTCTTCGACGTCCTTCTTCAATTTTGGACCAGATCGGTCCAGATTTGAATATAGCTGCTATATAGACCGATCTCTCGATTTAAGGTTTTGGGTCCATAAAAGGGGCATTTATTGTCCGATTTCGCCAAAATTTAGGACAGTGAGTTAAGTTAAGCCCCTTGACATACTTCTGAAATATGGTCCAGATTTGAATATAGCTATCATATAGACCGATATCTCTATTTAAGGTTTTGGGTCCATAAAAGGCGCATTTATTGTCCAATTTCGCCGAGATTTGGGGCAGTGCGTTGCGTTAGGCTTTTCGACATTTTTCTGCATCTTGGCCTAAATTTGTCCAGATTTGGATATAGCTGCCATATAAACCGATATCTCGATTTAAAGGTATGCAATTTTCACCGGATTTTGATGAAAGATGGTTAACATATATACCCGAGGTGGTGGGTATCCAAAGTTCGGCTCGGCCGAACTTAACGCCTTTTTAATTGTTTTCAAATGACACAAGTATCTCACAAATGTCTACAGCATTAGGAGGGGGTAACGCTACCAAAAATTTTCTTTCGGATGTTTTTACCAGGATTGGAACTCAGACATACGGCGTCCTATGTGGGCATGCTGACCTCTGCGCCACAATGGCCAGCCAGACCGATAATGACCATATGAAAATCAAATCAGAGGATTTTGGGAGAAGAGTACTTACATGACACACAAGGCTAGGTTTAAGTGGCAGTCTGCCATCAGACTCACTTAGACGTTTTCGTCCATTGTGACACACAAACCTGAGAGCTAATGTCTTAGTCTACGCCCCCTTCCAAAATTGCTCATGAAAATCGACTTTCGATATTCCTCCTACCAAAAATCAAACAAAATCCTTTTAAATATTTAAAAATGCCCCTAGTACCTGACAACAATTACAATTATTGTACAAACAAGAAAGTTTCTACCACAAATCACCAGGGGTATTAAAGTTTATCTAGATTAAGTGTATACACATATAAAAAAAAATAAATTAATTTAACTTGCAGATGAAGCCTGTAATCGACATTTTACATTTAAATTTAACACAAGGTAAAATCACATTAATTGCTTAAATTGCTTTCTAACCGAAAATAAGCAAAGTGTCCTGGGCCACTGAGAATATCCGGTTGTAAATTAGCAAGGATAGCCAAACAACAATGCACGTGTTTACAAAATCAAACGAACTTTGTTTCATTAAAATATCCTTGGCCGCATGCATACACACACATACATCTATACAACAGCTATTCCCACAAGCAAAAAAAATAGAAAAAAGGGCCAGCTCAGCCACTCAACAAGCACTAGCACAGTGAAAGGAACGAAAGGACTTATGGCCACCAAAGAAGGTTGACAGTGTATGACTGTATTAATTATTACCAAGCAAAAGGGTAAACTGTTTGCTTACAAGCCCTTATTTGTATTTTGAGAAAATAATAAATTAATTAAAATTAAAAATTAATATTTCATCGAAGCTCTTAAATTTTGCCCTAGAGAAAACCTAAAACTTCAGGCATAAGAATTGCTCTTAATATACATAGGTCATAATATATTAAAAATCTACTGTAAAGTTTAAAGTTTTTTTAGAAAATGTTTTGGGTGTTTACTTTCGATGACGTTGTCTCTGTACATCGGTCGTTTGGTCGGTCGGTCGGTCATCATTCGTCGTCTCTTTGGAGAAGCAGCAATTAAAATACTCGCACAATTTGAGGTATTTTAAAAAGTATCCAAGGATCTCTTTCTACCTTCCTACCATTGCTGTGGTGCGTCGTCTTTATTTTTGGTACAAACTTTTAATTAGTTTTGACATTCACCCAAAACCAAACTAAAATTTGCACAAAGGCCAAAGAAGGTTGTCACCAGCATTGGACTCAACCACAGGAGCCAAGCTCATGATGGTTGAATGTCAATGGAGTCAATGTATGTTTACTCATACAAAGTGTCCTATATAGAGATGTTTGTGTGGCATAAGTAGCTATTAGTTGCCTGTTTTTATCTTTTTATGAATAACAAAATGACCAATAAATGGAAATCATTAAAAAATTATTTTTAAATAATGAAATAAAAAAAAAAAAGAAAAAAAATTTGGAATCGGCAAACAATTCATTAGTAAGAAGAGAGGAAACTCATTTCACATTCATTGGTACTGTCCGGTTAAAGTTTTAACTCAATAATCAGTAGCTTCAAAATTTTAGGGAAGTCCAATTGTTTGCCACAGAGCGGCACTTTTTTTTATACCCACCACCATAGGATGGTGGCGATGGTAACACCTCGAAATATTCGTCTAAGACCCCATAAGGTATATATATTCTTGATCGTCTTGACGCCGTGAGTCGATCTAGCCATGTCCGTCCATCCGTCCGCCCTTCCGTCTGTCGAAATCACGATAGCTGTCGAACCCGTAAAACTAGCCACTTAAAATTCTGCACAGATACTTAACATTGATGTAGCTCGTTGGGGATTGCGAATGGGCTATTTCGGTTCAGATTTGGATATAGCTCTCATAAAAACCGATCTCCCGATTTGGCTGAAATTTTGCATACGATGTTCTGTTATGACTTCCAACAATTGTAGAAAGCACGGTTCAAATCGTCTATATCCTGATATAGCTTCCGATTTGTTTTCTTAAGCGTGAGGCTGAAATTTTGCATACCGTGTTCTGTTATGAATTCCAACAACTGTGCTAAGTCTTTTTTTCGTAGCCCATCTCGATAGCCTTCGCTGTGACCTTTCCATAATATCGCTGAATAAGCGATCAATGTTTCTCTCATGTTTTAAAGAGATTTACGTCTTTCTCCCCTTGATGTATTCCTTACTCCCCCTTTCCCGTCCTATTTTGTGTAGTGAAGTGATCACTCTTGTTCTCTTGCCACTGTACTCCCTCCGCTTAAGGCATAACATTTAGCAGTAGAGGTATTCAACAGTTACAGGAGGCTAAACTTGATTCGCATATTAGGTTGGGTTGCAAAAAGAGTGTGGATATTAATCCGCCCCATGCCACTATGGATATACACCTAACGCAGTTATCGGCTTGTGCGCTCTAAATACTAAAAAGTTGCCTCGAAAAAGAAAATCTAGCTTAGGAATTCCGTGCTACTTACAAAATCCTTAATTGCTTTCCATACTGCGCCCCTTAGATGGTTTATGCCTGGTATTTTGTCCCCATCTAAGTACCGGTGTCTGTACGCCGCAAAAGCCTGGCAATAACTTAGGAAATGCTTAAACGTCTCTTCATCTTCCCCTACGCATGCCCTACACATTCTATCACTTGTCACACCGATTTTGCATAAGTGAGCTTGCAGTCCTATGTGTCCTGTTATGATACCGAAAGTATTACTGACCATTTTCTTACTTCCTTTCATCAATAGCCTCGCCTTCCCACGATCCCGATCTCCCCATAGGATTTTCGCCGTTTTATCGACCGCTTCGACCGGACGGTTTCGGGTTAACCAAGTTTATTGACGGCAGTCCTCAGGTCTTCGCCGCCCTTTTATTTTCCCTCACTCCGTTATGGCCCGGCACCCAAACGATGAGAATTTTGCCATCCTTAGAGAAGGCGTTAATCTCCTTTTTACACAGCAAGACTGTTCGTGACCTTACCGTTCTGGTTGTTATTGCTCTTATGGCAATTTTGCTGTCCGTAAAGATGTTCACACTCGACGTCCTCGCGTTAGCACCACACCACTTCGAGCATTCCGTGATCGCCCGGATCTCCGCCTGCACGACCATATTATGGTCAGTCTAAAACAGATCTCAGTCTCTGCGTTCTCAATGTAAACCCCAGTCCACTCTGTCCTCTAGCTTTGATCCATCCTTGTAACATGATCTTCCAAATGGCAATACTAGGGTTCTGTCAATCCAAGACTGTGCCTCGCACTCGACTTCAAGGTTCATCTCATGTATCCGATCGGAAACCTCTTCCCTTCCTTCCAGGTTTCCTATCGTCGCCTCGATTATACCGCTATGGTATGAGCTGCTCCCATGCTCAATCCATTCTCCCATCGCCTTTAGTCTCATAGCCGCAGTGGCTGCCTCACATTTAATCTGTATGTCAAATGGTCGGATATCTAGAATAGTCTCCATTGTCCTAATGGGCGTCGTCCTCATTACTACGCCTATGCCAAGACAACGTGTTCTCTGAACCTCCATAGCAGTCTACCAAATTACTGAGGCGTAAGTAAGTATTGGTCTAATCACGCTCCTGTGGAGCCAGTGGACTATTCTCGGACTCAATCCCCATTTCGAGTCTACGGCCCGTCTACATGCTGCCCAACATATGGGAGCCTTCTCAGTACGCTCCTGAATATAACACTTCCAATTCAGTTTCCTGTCCAAGATCACACCTAAGTATTTGACCTTGTCAGATATCGAAATCGTTTCCTTGAGGAAACTTGGTGTGTTAAATTGACCCACCTACGTCTTCCTCCCAAACAGGCATACTTCAATCTTCTCTGATTTAACATGGGTCTAGCGAAGTCGTATGCCATTACCAAACCCCTTTCGGCCTTTATGCATAGCTCGTTCGGATCCTTACCCCTTAGAAGTATTATAACATCGTCTACGTAGCAGACGGTTTCTAGTCCCTCCTAAGTCAGCATGTGTAATAGGTCATTTATGGTGGTCACCCATTGGCATACGACTCTAGCAACGTTGTATGCCATTTCCAAAACCCTTTCGGCCTTTCTGCATAGCTCGTTCGGATCCCAACCCCTTGGAAGTATTATAACATCGTCTGTGTAGCAGGCTGGTTTAAATCCCTCCTAAGTCAGCATGCGTAATAGGTCATTTATGGTGGTCACCCATTGGAGTGGCGACAAAATGCCCCCTAGTGTTGTGCTCTGTGCCAATTTCTCACTTATGTATATGTCATGGGACCCACAATTTATCCACCTGTTCCTTAGCATATGGTATATCCAGTCTCTAGGGACCGTGTCCACCCTGTACTGGTATAAGGATTCGATCAGTGTGTCGGATCAAAGGATTTTTCTATTTTATGCACAACCTCGTGGAGGGCAGCCTCCATCGGTCTTCCCTTGATCTAAGCATGCTGTTTGTATTTGATCAGTCTGCTAGGTATCCTTCTCTTTATCATGGCATCCACACAATAATATGGCATTCCACGGTTTTGAGTAGAATGGACGTAAGGCTTATAGTTCTCTAGGCTTTCTGTGTAGCATAACATGCCTTGCCGGGCTTGGGTATATATATACCACACTTGCTTCCTTCAAGGCTTTCGGAAAATATGCAAGTCCTTGGCATGCTGTGAAAATATTAGACAGATGGGGCGCCAGATAGTCAGCCTCCTTCTGTAGCAACGCCGGAAATATTCCATCTGGGCCGGGTGACTTAAATGGTTTGAAGCACCTTGAGGATTCGTTCACCATAAATTCTGTAATGATATCCTTCGATTGATTATCATTCCAAGATTCCGGTATCTCCGTGAGTCCCCTCGTATCCTGTGGAAAATTGATTTTCATCAAAAGCCTCAACATGTGCTCCGTTGTCACTGTTCTCACTCCCATGTCGTCTACTAACGTTTCAGTTTGGACATGGGTTTTTGGAGAAACATTTTGTAATCTTTCCATCGACCCGTTCGCAGGAAAGCTTCCAGGAAGCACATTTTGTCGCTATGGTCATCTTTTTGTATTCCTTGAGCCGTATGTAGTACACATCCCAATATACTTCCACTTTGTTACGGCGTGCTATGTTGAAAAGTCTGCGGACTTCTTTCCCAATATTTCGGATCACTCCGGTCATCCAGGGTTTTTCTTTCCTTTCCGAAGAGGACAACTTTCTTCGAAAGACCCCACCAGTGCCGTCGTAATCCACACTTGCTTCCTTCATTGCTTTCGGAGCATATGAAAGTCCTTGGCATGCTCTGGAAATATTGGCCAGATGGGGCGCCAGATAGTCGCGCCTTCTTCTGTAGTAACGTCGGAAATATTCCATTTGGGCCGGGTGACTTAAACGGTTTGAAGCACCTCGAGGATTCCTTCACCATACATTCTGTAATGATAATCCTTCGATTGATCATTATTCCAAGGTTCCGGTGTCTCCGTGAGTACCGTCGTATCCTTTGGAAAATGGATTTTCATCAGAAGCCTCAACTCCGTTGTCTCCGCTCTCACTCCCATATCGTCTACTAACGTTTCAGTTTGGACATGGTTTTTTGGAGAAAACTTGTTCATCTTTTAATCGACCTGTTCGCAGAAAAGCTTTCAGGAGGCACATTTTGCAGCTATGGTAATCTTTTTGTATTCCTTGAGCCGTGTGTAGTACACATCCCAATATACTTCCGCTTTGTTACGACGTGCTCTGTTGAAAAGTCTGCTGATTTCTTTTCCAATATTGCGAATCTGCCCGGTCATCCAGGGTTTTTCTTGGGCTGATTTCCTTTCCCGAAGAGAACAACTGTCTTCGAAAGATCTCACTAGTGCAGTCGTAATCCTGTTGACATTTTTGTCAATGTCTTCTACGCTTGGAGGCCATCGTAGCGCAGAGGTTAGCATGTCCGCCTATGACGCTGAACACCTGGGTTCGAATCCTGGCGTGACCATCAGAACAAGTTTTCGGCGGTGGTTTTCCCCTCCTAATGCTGGCAACATTTGTGAGGTCCTATGCCATGTAAAACTTCTCTCCAAAGTAAAACTTCTCTCCAAACTTGAATCGGACTGCACTCATTGATATGTGAGAAGTTTGCCCCTGTTCCTTAGTGGAATGTTCATGGACATTTTTTTTTTCTTCTACGCTTGGACAATCCAAATTATCTTGTCCAAGTCTTCTTCTGAGTAGTCTTCCGAATTTTGTCCAGTTGGTTTTTAACTTATTACGGAAGCTTATTGGATTTGGCGCTGGCCGTGCTTTCTAAACCTAACACAGCGATGGTCAGAGAAAGAGTGTTCCATGGAGACGCTCCAATGCTGAACCTCATCGATTATATTTTCCGCACATATTGTCACATCTAATACCTAATCCTGTTAACAAAGGTATTGGTGTTACCAATATTAAATGTTATTAGGTCTTTAGTATTCAAGAACTCTGCCAGGATTTGGCCCCGCTTATTAGTGCTGGTACTTCCCCACGAAATGTGGTGAGAATTCGCATCATACCCTATTAGTATTTCGTTTCCCTTATGACTCCCATACAGATTTTGGTCAGAATTTAATTTAAAGCATTTTAATTTAATTTCTACCGCATTCCCAATGTGGTGTAGGGTATCAAAAAGTCGGCTATATCCGACTTAAGTCCATCCTTGCTTGTTTTTAATTTAATGTTCTTTAAAATTTGTCATAATTTTCTTTCTTTAATTTTAGTTTAAATATATCTGGTTTGCTTTGCTCCTTCCCTCCTCTCTTTACCTTTCGTAATGTGAGCTGTTTTCTCGGAATGTCTAAACCAAATTTTCCCTTTGTAAACATTTAGCATTCTAACATAATTACCCATACCATGCGGACATGCAAACAGAGAATCCTTTCTTGTCCTTACACACTCCCTCAATTGCACCCTGTGGTGTTGTTAATGTTTGACAACATTTGTCCTTCAATTCCTTACTGTTGTTTGATGTAATTATTACAAATCTTCCCAGGATATTTGTCCAAGCATTAGAATAATGCTGATGTTGATTGAACGCAACACCATTTCTGGACAATGGCAATTTGGCCACATCCTTATTTAGTGTATATGTGAGTGAGTGTGTGTCATCAAAAAGTGGTGTTGTTATTGCATTAAGCCAAATATGCCCGAAATGTGCTCCAATGGACCACTAAAAGATCAACTCTTGAGCAGTTGTTGACATAGTAAATAGGAATTGTTTTTGGGGTCAAATACTTTTGTCGTTGATTTTGTCCTTCTATGTTCTTTCTTTCGGTTGGTATAATTAATTTCATCATTGTCCTCTTGTCCTAAATTGTTGACTGTCAGACAATGATTGTTGTCATCACCACCATTGATTTTGTCATGGACATGACTTAAACTCCTTTTATTGGATGTGGGTACATGCGGTTTTGTGGTTAAAGTCCACTCACTATGTGACAACATTGATTGGGAAAAATGCTTCCGGACAGATTTTGAAATGGAATCAATGTGTTGGCTGTGAATGCAGTTCTGCTTTATATACATGTTGTATGGTAGTTGGGTTAAGAAGGCCGGGAATATTTCCATTGGAGCATTGGAATGCCACAGGAAATTGCGAGTTACTAAAATCGTTAATTCAGATAAGTTTTATAGAAAAATATCATCTTTAATGGATACGGACCTACAAGTCTATCTGGCCGCTAATAGTAGTAACCTTTTATATTTCTTGCCATTACTTATCCGACCACGTTTTATGCTATATGTTGCCAATGTTGTCATTTATCAACACTCCATATATGTATTCTTGTTCAATAGTTGTTGGTTTGTTGTGTCTCTGTGGGACCCCAGTGTCGGTGTATAGATGATTGCGTTTTAGTGCATGTTTCTCTTTATCCAAGCCTGGTATATTTCATGGAAATAGGTTACACTCGTATGTCACACAAGGCAACTAGAATTTCGGGTAACCCCTTAAACATACGAAAGCTTTCGAATGTCATTATTCAATGAGTCTTGCATAGATTCGTTACCTATTTGATAAGCAGAGCGGTGATTAAAAATATAGCAATTATCGTATTTGAACTAAGTAAAAGCGTGCTACGTTTGGCCCGGACGAATCTTAGGAACCCACCACCATTGATTCTGCTAAAAATGTACGCTTATTAACTGATTTTGTATTCGATTTTTATACCCTCCACCATAAGATGGGGGGTATACTAATTTCGTCATTCTGTTTGTAACTACTCGAAATATTCGTCTGAGACCCCATAAAGTATATATATTCTTGATCGTCGTGAAATTTTATGTCGATCTAGCCATGTCCGTCCGTCTGTCCGTCCGTCCGTCCGTCCGTCCGTCCGTCCGTCTGTCTGTCGAAAGCACGCTAACTTCCGAAGGAGTAAAGCTAGCCGCTTGAAATTTTGCACAAATACTTCTTATTAATGTAGGTCGGTTGGTATTGTAAATGGGCCATATCGGTCCATGTTTTGATATAGCTGCCATATAAACCGATCTTGGGTCTTGACTTCTTGAACCTCTAGAGTGCGCAATTCTTATCCGATTGGCACGAAATTTTGCACGACGTGTTTTGTTATGACATGCAACAACTGTGTCAAGTATGGTTGAAATCGGTTCATAATCTGATATAGCTGCCATATAAACCGATCTTGGGTCTTGACTTCTTGAGCCTCTAGAGTGCGCAATTCTTATCCGATTTGAATGAATTTTGGCACGACGTGTTTTGTTATGATGTCCAACAACTGTGCCAAGTATGGTTCAAATCGGTTCATAATCTGATATAGCTGCCATATAAACCGATCTTGGGTCTTGACTTCTTGAGCCTCTAGAGTGCCCAATTCTTATCCGATTTGAATGAATTTTGGCACGACGTGTTTTGTTATGATATCCAACAACTGTGCTAAATATGGTTCAAATCGGTCCATAATCTGATATAGCTGCCATATAAACCGATCTTGGGTCTTGAATTCTTGAACCTCTAGAGTGCGCAATTCTTATCCGATTGGAATGAAATTTTGCACGACGTGTTTTGTTACGATATCCAACAACTGTGCCAAGTATGGTTGAAATCGGTCCATAACCTGATATAGCTGCCATATAAACCGATCTTGGGTCTTGACTTCTTAAGCCTCTAGAGTGCGCAATTCTTATCCGATTACAATGAAATTTTGCACGACGTGTTTTGTTATGATATTCAACAACTGTGCCAAGTATGGTCCTAATCGGTCCATAACCTGATATAGCTGCCATATAAACCGATCTTGGGTCTTGACTTCTTAAGCCTCTAAAGTGCGCAATTCTTATCAGATTGGAATGAAATTTTGCACGACATGTTTTTTTTATGATATCCAACAAGTGTGCCAAAAATGGTTCAAATCGGCTCATAAACTGATATAGCTGTCATATAAACAGATTTGGGGACTTGACTTCTTGAGCTTCTAGAGGACGCAATTCCTACCTGATTTGGCTGAAATTTTGCATGACGTTTTTTATTTTTTCTTTCAACCACTGTGTCAAATAAGGTTTAAATCGGTTCATAACCTGATATAGCTGCCATATAAACCGATCTGGGATCTTGACTTCTTGACCCCTAGAAGTCGCAATTATTATCCGATTTGCCTGAAATTTTGTACGATGGATCTTCTCTTGACCATCAACATACGTGTTGATTATGGTCTAAATCTGTTTATAGCCCGATACAGCTCCCATATAAATCGATCTCTCTATTTTACTTCTTGAGCCCCCAAAGGGCGCAATTCTTACTCGAATTGGCTGACATTCTACACAGGTCTCCAACATATAATTTAATAGTGGTCTAAACCGGATCATATCTTTATATCGCTCTAATAGCAGAGCAAATCTTTTCTTATATCACTTTTTGCTTAAGAAGAGATGTCGGGTAAAGAACTCGACAACTGCGCTCCATGGTGGAGGGTATATAAGATTCGGCCCGGCCGAACTTAGCACGCTTTTACTTGTTCGATTTATCTTGGTCCCAAGAAGTCATATCGGGATATCGGTACTTAGGGGGCCTATTTCACCATATTGACCGACTCGCATGAAACTTGGCACTGATGTTGTAAGTCATAAGGCAGGTTTTTGGGTCAAATTTTAACCGCATCCGGTGAAAATTTAAGCTTATAAGGGCTGAAGAAGTCAAGTCCAGAAATCGCTTTATATGGAGGCTATGTCTGTATATTGACTATTTCGGATCATACTTGGCAGGATGTTGGAAATCACAACTCAAGTCTTTGTTCCAAATTTCAGCCAATTCGGATGAAAAATGAGGCTTCTAATAGCTCAAGAATTCAAATCCGGCGATCGGTTCATATGGGGGCTATATCTATTTATAGACCGATTCGGTTTATACTTAGCACGGATGTTGCGAGTCAGAACAGTCAGTACCAAATTTTAGCCAAATCGGATGAAAATTGAAACTTCTAGGGGTTTAAGAAGTCGAATCGCGGGATCGGTTTATATGGGGGCTATATTCAAATCTGAACCGATGTGGTTAGAGATGAGCGATGGGTAAATACCCAAAAGGTATACCCGATTTTGATGAAATTTAGCACAGTGAGTTCTGTTAGACCCCTATTCATTTCTGTGAAGTGCGGTTAAGATCGGACTATATTTGGATATAGCTGCCCTTAGACCGACTACCCGATCTCCTGATATAGGGTATAGAGGCCATAAAATATCCATTTATTACCCGAATTCGATGAAATTCGGTACTTAGAGGGCCTATATCACCATATTTGCCGACTCGGATAAACTTGGCACTGATGTTGTAAGTCATAAGGCAGGTTTTTGGGCCAAATTTTAACCGCATCAGGTGAAAATTTAAGCTTCTAAGGGCTGAAGAAGTCAAGTCCGGGAATCGCTTAAAATGGGGGCTATGTCTGTATATTGACTGATTCGGATCATACTTGGCAGGATGTTGGAAATCACAACTCAAGTCTTTGTTCCAAATTTCAGCCAATTCGGATGAAAAATGAGGCTTCTAATAGCTCAAGAATTCAAATCCGGCGATCGGTTTATGTGGGGGCTATATCTATCTGTTTATAGATCACACTTGACACGGATGTTGGAAGTCGTAATTCAAGTCTTTGTTCTAAATGTAAGCCAAATCGGATGAATATTGAGGCTTCTCTTAGGGCTCAAAAAGTCAAATCCGGGGATCAGTTTGTATGGGGGTTATATCTGTTATACACTGATTCGGATCATGCTTGATATGGCTACAGATGAGCGATGGGTAAATACCTAAAAGCTAAACCTGATTTTGATTAAATTTAGCACAGTGAGTTCTGTTAGACCCCTATTCATTTCTGTGAAGTGCGGTTAAGATCGGACTATATTTGGATATAGTTGCCCTTAGACCGACTACCCGATCTCCTGATATAGGGTATAGAGGCCATAAAATATCCATTTACTACCCGAGTTCGATGAAATTCGGTACAGTGTATTCTGGTAGACCACTACCCATTCCTGTTAATTGTGCTACAGTTTGGACCATATTTGGATATAGCTGCCATATATACCGATCTCCCGATATAGTCTAATGAGCCTATAAAGCGAGCATATTTCATTCGATTTTGATGAAATTTCAAACAGTGCGTTTTGGTACCCTTATAAACCTTTTAGTTGAATATCAAAACTCACTGTTTTAAATTTCATCAAAATCGGATGAAAAATGCTCCTTTTATAGGCTCATTACACAAAATTGGGAGATCGGTATATATGCCAGCTATATCCAAATATGGTCCCATCTGTATCACATGTGACAGGAATGGGTAGGGGTCCACCAGAACACACGGTGTTAAATCTCTCAACAGATCTCAGGTCTTGAGACTCTAGACGGCGCAATTCTTATTCGATTTGGCTTGAATTTTCCACAAAGTGTTGTGACTTCGATTAGCTGTGCCAAGTATGGTCCAAATCAAATGACTTCTTGAGCCTCTATAAGGCGCAATTATCATCAGAGTACCCAAAATTTGGCACTCAATAGCAACTTTGGCCAAATCAATTGTCTGTATTGCATGCCACATAAAAACAAACTTAGCTATTAACACACGTACATTTACAATAGAGTGAGAGATGCGCGAACGTTTTAGTAATCGTACTCCTGGTTCCGGGATGGAGTCCCGCTCCGGGCGAAAGCGGCGGAAACCTGGCTCGGTAGTCCTGGTTCGGCGATGGAGTCCTGCTCCGGGCGAAATCGGCGGATACTGGTGTCTATAGATGCCCAGACTCCACTGTCTTTTCTGTGATCCCGGCGAATAACTGGCCCAGTACTCCAGTGTCCTGGATCAGTACTCCGTTCCGCGGGCTCTGTCGGATCCGGGCATGGAGCCTGGTTTCTGGTCGACTACGGGACACACTCCAGCGGGGAACGCCGAACAAAAAATGTCGTCTATGTGCTTACACGGCAATTCAGTTAGGGTATATCGAAAGTCTCGGTCTCGCGTGGCCTGCGTTAGCACACCTGCGGGTGATAGTGGATCGATGGCGCGTGGCTAACGATTACGGCGCGTCACGAGCACATGTGGCTTGCGTAGGTGCATGCACGAGCAGTAGCTTGAGAGCAATGGTTACGAGTGAAGCTTGCGTGAGCACCCACAGATGAACATGAGCGGTCATAAGAAATACTGACGCGCGTGGCTTCCGTAAGCACACACGATGAATACGAGCGGTCACTTGGAGTCGCTGACTCGTGGCCAGTGTAAGCACACACGGTTGAATACAAGCTGTCACTAGAAATTACTAACGTGTGGCCTGCGTAAGCAGCTACTGTAGGACGCGATCAGTCACGAGGAATTACCGACGAGCGGTCGCTAGAAAATGCTAATGCGTGGCCTGTATAAGCACATACGGGTGAACACGAACTGTCTCAAGGAATCACAAACATGCGTGGCCTTCATAAACACACACGGGTGGTTTCACTAAGCTAACAAAACACGAGAGAACGTTTGGCCTGCGTAAGCACACACTGGGGATTCTATGGAGATACATGGGTTTTGCGACGAGTGGACCGGGAAACTCATCGGCCAAACGGCACACAGCCACGGGACAATGTATTAGCGGAGCACTGCACGGTTGGATCGGGAGTTCATTCGTCGCGTAAGCACAATCACAATCAATTGGTGCACAACTCTGATTAATCTTAAGTTGCTGGAACGAAAAATCCATTCTTAAAAAGCTATTTCATGGTGCCGCGAAGCTGAGGTAGTAATTCATATAAAAAACCTCCAAAACAAAATACAGTCGAAACCGGATAAGTGCAACGCTATAAATTCATCAATTTGTTTTCACTTATCCGAAAATTTCAGTTAAGCTTAGTTCGGATAAGTGAAATATGTTTCCAGTTATGCGATACAAGCATAAGTTCAAATATGTATGCAATAACTTAAGTTGGAAAGGAGCAATGCTCAGTAAAACCATTTTAAAATCAGATAATATCATTAGCGATATATCATGGTTTTCCGAATTTTATTGACGACGTGAATTTTAAAATTCCAGATAATTTCACATAGGAATAACTTTTTCACGTGAAAACTTTTCAGTTTTTCGGTATTTTCGGTTAAGCTAATTCAACTGCGTTGTATAACACCAACAACTTCTGGCTCTTTCCATTAAGTTTCACTTATGCGAGAATTTTCACTAAAGCGTATTACAGTTATGCGGTTTCGACAGTAACGTGAATTCAGAAAACAAATATTCCATGGTAGGGGAAAACACAACATACAACAGTTTGGTAAGGGGAAAACGAGAGTAACGACTTTCCCCGTTACAGTATTTACTATATATATGAAATAGTGACTGAAAAAGCGTGTCACATGGTGGAGGGTATATAAGATTCAGCCCGGCCGAACATTTACCAGCATCGTTACGTGCTAAATATTCACTAAGATTAAAAATTCTTTAAATCAAGTAATCAAAAATCTTTAACCATAAGACAATTTTCCTTAATTTTCAATTTTAGAAACATTTAGGAGACCTAAATAGATTTCTGTTATATTTTTGGTTATTGTTATAAAAATTGCCTTTAAATTCAATAGTCCCTTCCTCTCACCCCTATACAAATACGAATAGTCTTCTTAAACGGTATTCATTGCTATGCTACTAATTTGTTTTCTAGTTACAATACACTTGCAATTTATCATTTGGCCTTTTGTCTAAGAAGACTCTAAGGATATCATTATTCATGAGAAAAAGTCTGCTCCTTAAATTACCACCAACTGTGTTTTTGCTTGCTTTCGGGCACAGAAGCCACATGGCGATACTCATATAACAACAGCGCATCAAAACTTTGAAAGTCATTCATATTCGTATGCGTATAATAGCCATACAATTGAGTCATGACATCGACTAGAAATACATACGATTTCATTCACATATACGTATACACCATCAGTCGCATGCTAGCTTTACCATCGTGCCAGCCTGCCAGACATCCTTTCGACCGTGTACATATACACGAATGGGGTATTATCCTTAAGCAACGATATCACTTCAACTATGAGTGAATGTCTGTGTGTGTGTGGTGATATATGTAGATGTTGATGTAAATGTGTTTACTCTGCAGACATGGTGTGAATGTACTCGAATTGTACAATGAAAGCACGAATTGTCGTTACTATGATGAAATGGAACATTTATAGTGATTTATGTTACAAAAGTCGGATGTTGACATTACCACAATATTGGAGGGTGGAATTGATGTGAATAAGGATTAGTGCTGCCATAAACAAACTCCTAAAATTTACTTCAAACTCTAGCAAATGGGAGTTTAGTGGTCGAATTTGAAAATCCGATGAATTTTCAACGAAATTTTGATCAATTACCTCTAACGCAATTCACTTTGGATCTACAATGGAGCAAATTGGGTCAGATGGTGCTGGTTATCTGGGTTATGGCTCGCCAGAATCTATAAGTTCAGCTTTTGTTCCATCCAACAAATCGATTTAGATGATTTAACGACGTAGGCGCGTCTGTCTGTATTACTGTTCTAATCATATTACTTTACTTACTTTACTTTAATTGGCTATGACAGAATATTTCTTCCACTAGCCGAACGTAGAATAGCGTTCCAAGCGCCTTGATCTTCTGCGCTCATTCTAAAATCTCTGACACCAAGTTTCGAGGTGTCTTCCACAACTTGATCTTTCCATCAAGCTTTTGGTCTTCCCGGTTTGCGTGTACCACCGTGTTTGCCTTCAAAAGGCTTCTTTGCTGGAGTTTCTTCATCCATTCTGACAACATGACCTAGCCAACGCAGCCGTTGTATTTTGATGCGTGTAACTATGCTATCGTCGTCATACAGCTCGTAGTTCATACGTCGCCTATATTCTCCGTTAACGCAAACTGGTCCATATATTTTACGAAGAATCTTTCTCTCAAATACTCCAAGCACTGCCTCATCTGCTTTCACAAGTACCCATGCTTCAGAACCATATAACAGCACGGGTAGTATCTGTGTCTACTATAGTGTAATCTTCGTCTGTCGAGAGGGGGCCTTGTTTCTAAACTGCTTACTTAGGCCAAAGTAGCAACTGTTTGCCAGTATTATTCTTCGCTTTATCTCAAAACTGGTGTCAGTCGTTTCGGTTACGGCGGTGCCGAGGTAGATTAAGTTAGTGACTGTCTCAAAGTTGTGGTTCCCAACTTTCTCCATTTTCTTTATCTGCTCGGTTGTGTAAGGCTTTTTATACCCTCCACCATAAGATGGGGGGTATACTAATATCGTCATTCTGTTTGTAACTACTCGAAATATTCGTCTGAGACCCCATAAAGTATATATATTCTTGATCGTCGCGACATTTTATGTCGATCTAGCCATGTCCGTACGTCTGTTCGTCCGTCCGTCCGTCCATCTGTCCGTCCGTCCGTCCGTCTGTCTGTCGAAAGCACGCTAACTTCCGAAGGAGTAAAGCTAGCCGCTTGAAATTTTGCACAAATACTTCTTATTAGTGTAGGTCGGTTGGTATTGTAAATGGGCCATATCGGTCCATGTTTTGATATAGCTGCCATATAAACCGATCTTGTGTCTTGACTTCTTGAGCCTCTAAGGTGCGCAATTCTTATCCGATTGGAATGAAATTTTTCGCGACGTGTTTTGTTATGATATCCAACAACTTTGCCAAGTATGGTTCAAATCGGTCCATAACCTGATATAGCTGCCATATAAACCGATCTTGGGTCTTGACTTCTTGAGCCTCTAGAGTGCGCAATTCTTATCCGATTGGAATGAAATTTTGCACGACGTGTTTTGTTATGATATCCAACAACTGTGTTAAGTATAGTTCAAATCGGTCCATAACCTGATATAGCTGCCATATCAACCGATCTTGGGTCTTGACTTCTTGAGCCTCTAGAGTACGCAATTCTTATCCGATTGGAATGAAATTTTGCACGACGTGTTTTGTTATGATATCCAACAACTGCGCCAAGTATGGTTCAAATCGGTTCATAACCTGATATAGCTGTCATATAAACCGATCTGGGATCTTGACTTCTTGAGCCTCTAGAGGTCGCAATTATTATCCGATTTGCCTGAAATTATGTACTACGGATCCTCTCATGACCATCAACATACGTGTTTTTTATGATCTGATTCGGTCTATAGCCCGATACAGCTCCCATATAAATCGATCTCTCTATTTTACTTCTTGAGCCCCCAAGGGGCGCAACTCTTATTCGAATTGGCTGACATTTTACACAGGTCTCCAACATGTAATAATATAATATAAGCAGAGCAAATATTTTCTTATATCCTTTTTTGCCTAAGAAGAGATGCCGGGAGAAGAACTCGGCAAATGCGATCCATGGTGGAGGGTATGTAAGATTCGGCCCGGCCGAACTTAGCACGCTTTTACTTGTTGGGAGCTGAAACCATCCATTTCGTCTTATCTCCATTTATTGCCAGACCCATTTTCACTGACTCTCTTTCGATTCTTTCAAAGGCTGCAGTTACTACTTCCGGTGACCGACCTATGATATCGATATCATCGGCATAGGCGAGTAGCATGTGCTCTCTTGTGATTAGTGTGTCATATCTATTCACATCGGCATCTCGTATAATCTTCTCCAACAGGATATTAAAGAGATCACACGATAGGCTGTCTCCTTGTCGTTTGGTATTAAATGGTTCGAAGAGATTCTTTCCTATTCTTACTGAGGAACGCGTATCAGAAAGTGTCATCCTGCAGAGTCTTATTAATTTTGCAGGGATACCAAACTCAGACATGTCTTGAAATACCTTTCAACATAAAGGAGTATCGTAGGCGGCTTTGTAGTCAACAAAGAGATGGTAGGTGTTGATTTGTCCTTCTCGGGTCTTTTCAAGGATTTGTCGCAGTGTGAATATCTGGTCTAGGATGGATTTACCTGGTCTAAAGCCGCATTAATAGGGCCCAATTATCTCATTGACTTTAGGCTTTAATCTTTCACACAGTACGCTCGAGAGTATCTTGTATGCGATGGGTAGGAGACTTATTCCTCTGTAGTTGGTACATTCCGTCTTGTCTCCTTTCTTGTGTACGGGACATAGTATGCTGAGGTTCCAATCATCGGGTATGTGTTCTTCTAGCCAGATTGTGTAGATAAGCTGATGCATACGCTTTATCAGCGTATCGCCTCCGGCCTTAAATAGTTCAGAGGGTAATCCGTCGGCTCCTGCTGCCTTGTTGTTCTTTAGTCGGGTCACTACTACTTGGACCTCATTCTGACTAGAAGATGAACATTCTATACCATCATCAGGGATTGGTTCTGCGGTATCCTCTTCGCCGCCAACATCGGACACTAGCAGTTGGGTAAAACGTTCTTTCCATATCTTCAGCATGTTGTCTCTGTCAGTTACCAGATTTCCTTCTTCAGGAGGATGTGCCTGCACCAAAGCCATCGGTTTGGTGTTTAATTCGTTGGTAGAATTTCCGGACTTCGTTCTGACTCCTCTACATCTCAATTCGCTCGCACTCACGTCTTTCCATTTCTTTTTGCTTTCTGCGGAATAGACGTTTCTCCTCTCTCCTTTTCTCCCGATACCTCTCCTTCATCTGGCGCGTTGCTACTGATTGCAGGGTTGCTCTATATGCCGCATTCTTGGCTTCGCTGTAAATCTCTGGTGTCAAGAGATCTGCTCTAACGACGTTCGCTCCAAAACAATTTTGGAAATGAGCTTTTGATTTTGCTCGTTGAGCTGGAAACCATGTGTGGTGTAATCAAGTGGGCATGTGACATATGGTGAGATTGAGGAAACCCGATACAACAAAAGTCCTAAAGATTTTTTCTAGACATATCAAATTCAATCCAAGTTATTATTCAATGGAATCCCTACTAGCTACAATGGTGGTTGGGGTTTATTTTTCGAGGTTTATCACTCGCATGACGAGTACTTTCAACTTCTTTCTGCATCTGTCTCCACTTTCCATGGACGGCATACAAATAATGCCAGCAAATATTTATTTACCATTTTGGCCAAAAGACGAATGAAAGACGACAACTTTGTATACGAAGATTCGTGTTCATGTCCTTTTTTTCCCAGTCCTATATAGGTTTCTTTGTGGCAGAATGAGAAAGTGGTTTTTTCTGCTGATGCCTTTCTTGGTCCATATCAGATGAATTACCTACCCACAAGACGGCTCAAGCGAAAACCAAAAACTTAACCCCAAACAACATGCGAAAGTTTTACACCAAATACCAAAATGGACCTTTGGTGTTGTGGAATTAGTTATAAATCATATGAATTTGTTGGGAATTTGTCAAAATGTTGTTTACACACGAAAATATTGAGCTTCCATTCACTCGAAGAAAGTGTCGGCATGTTGAGATATGTATTGTTGTCACAAAGTATTTGATGCTGATGAACGACCGTCTGATAAGCGATGAAACAAACAAAGATTTTCAATTGTTAGTTTGTGGCTAAAAGATTGATGACCTTGAACAAAAAAAAAAAACATAAACCCAAGAATATTGTAGCTTAAAAGAAACTGGAAGGAATCTTTCCTCATGACAAATAAGTAAGAAATTACTGTTATTATAGTGGAAATAGACATCATTGAGTTTTAGACATATTTAGATGATGGCCAATTTTTCTTGGGAGGAAAACTTCATGGACAAAATTTTATTGAAGTTTTTCTTAAGCGGTAATTTTATTGAAATGAATGTTGTCCTTAAAGAAATTTCTTTAGGCCACCATTTGGTCAAGGCACCATTCTGTAGTAGACCTATCTGCCTTTAAAGAAATTTCTTGAATTTTTGTCTTTAGAGTCAATTTCATTAGAAAAAATTTCGTGAGATTTTGTCTTTAAAAAAATTCGTGGAATTTTGTCTTAAAAAAACAAAAGTTTCGTACAACTTTATCTCCAAAGAAAATTTATTTCTTTGCGCTTCTTAAGCTTGGTCACAAAAATTATTTAATGTTATTACTTTAACCAGCTTCGACCAATATGTTTTCATTTCTTGCTCCTATTTCAAAAACCTACAACAAAAACTCTTTTAAGAGTCCCAGCATTCAGGCGGGCTGCAATGATCGCGATTTCGGACTTTGCCATAGGCCTCGTCAGACTGCAATTACAAGCTTCCACCTACTCACTAATTAGCGAGCGGTGCAATGATACAACCATTCCCTTTGAATTAAATGTTGGGTCTTGTTATTCAACCTTTTCTTATAGCGCAGTAGGAGAAGAGTTACATTCTAACAGCCAACATCTCTTCAAAAAGACTTCGAACATCAACAACACACGCAAAGTCCAAGACTTGTTATCCAGACAAACTTCGCTTGCCATACCATAACGTTTCAATATGAGCATAGTACGAGGGTTGCCTTTTATATTTCCGGATTGGACAAGCCTTGTGTTGCAATCTGCCTTCTAACAGCTCTATCGTAAAGCTTGAAATTTTTGAGGTTATACGTACTCAGAAAGTTTTGACATACGAGCGCTATTTGTGTTGTTTACAGTAACTTAAAATTACTTTTGCAAATATGGCTACTGTATCGGACAGTGTTAAAGATGACCATCAATTATTGATTCGTCGCCGTTCGCAGCAAATGGGCCTCTGATACTCAACAACGTGGAAAATTTTTGCGAAAGGATTAAGGCGTGCAGCCTTTCAAAATACAGCTGGTGCCAGAATTAAAGCCGAACGACCTACCGCATAACAGCATTTTTGGTGATAGTTGGTCGAAGATCCACTTTTTTTATCGAAAAATTGTATTCAGCGACGATGATCCTTTTTTGGTTCAATGGGTATGTAAATAAGCAGAATTGTCGATTTTGGAGGGAAGATCAGACAGAAGCATTGCAAAAGCTACCAATGCACCAATTGGCGCGATTTATGGGCTGGTGGCATTATTGGACCGTACTTCTTCAAAGATAATGCGAACCGTACCTGTGAATGGTGAGCTGATTTCCAACTGGTTAAAACTCCATGTTACAGTCAAGGGACCATACTATGGTCGAAAGACCAAATTATAGTCGAAGAAGCAAATTACGGCCGAAGAACGATATTATGGCCGAAGGACTATATTATAGTCGAAGAACCATATTATGGTCGAAGAACCATATGGTCATGGTATGGTCGAAGAACCATAATTTGGTCGAAGGACCATTTAATAGCCGAAGGACCATTTTAAGGTCGTAGGACCAAAATGTGTTATGATCGAAGGACCTACCATATTACAGTCGAACTACCATATTGTGATCCAATGACCACATTATGTTCCTTGAACTTACCTTCGATGTAAGGAGACCAGATAGTTTTAGCCGGATTTTTACTGACTTGATTCCTTTTAAAGTTCTCCTCTTTTTGGAAAAACTATACCAAATAGCCATAACAACAAACTGGTATTCTTCACAATAGTTATTTTTCCTTCACTTAAGTTAGGGCGTTACCATTCCATATTTTTCATGACATTACTTATTGTTGATGAGTGCATAGTCGCTATTGACCAAACATAAAGCAAACATACCATACAAAAATAAATTCATAAAAATATTAATCAGCTCATTTTTTTACAAGTCAATAAACCACACACACACATCCAACGTGGTCACTCAATCTTGGGTGTGTCAGCGATATATCCTTGTATGACTTACAGAAACTGGCAATAATTTTAATCGTCATAAAAATATTTCTTCATATCCTCCTAGTGCGAAGGAACAACTCATCCACAAAGTATATGCCAATGGACAATGGTTTTAACGGATGTATTTGCCATAGTGCGATGACTTGTCGAAAGTTCTGCTGTGTCAATTGAAGAGATGAATGTCAGTCAAGCTGATGTAATGTATGATTGCTCCTGGATGATAGGAGGGTTGGGCTATATCAATGGGCACCTCCCTCTTATCCATATGTGGAGAACGTGTGGGCAATAATAAACAAATAAAAACCTAAAAGGAAAAAATATAGAGTTATCAAAAAATTTTATTCTCTCACTTATAAGCCATCGATGGTTTGTGTTGCGTTGTTGCCGACTTTTTCTTTACTTTCGACTATGACTAGGCATAACACAAGTTGCCGTCACAAGGAACTTTTTCTTTTGTTTCTCAGGCAAGTTATCAGCGTAGAACATCGTTGATTCCTTTTTTGCCTTAACAGAGCAACACGTTCCGCCTTTTTAGGTCGGTTAGCTACGATCTCACGTTCTGGCCTGGCTTTTACTTTGGTGATGTGAAAAGCACTTTGTCAATTGCAAACAACGGCGTAAAGTTTGATTGATTATTTGACAAATGCAGACACATTTCTTCTTTGGTGTTTTACGCTGAAGTGTCAAAATATGAATTACCGCGACCTTACCCATATATGGTGGTTGACTGATGTGGTTTTCCATTGTTTGTTCTTGCTGTTAAGAGCAACGTAACGTATGTGAAAAAGTAAAATTAAAGTTTGAGGTTTAACTTCTTAACTGGAAGTTTGCTGGGAAAATTCAATAAAGTTTGGGGATGAATGAGTTCATGTTTTCTTAAATCCAATGTTCGTTTACATCAATTATGGCAAACACTTAAGGATGTATGTAAAAGAAAATATGTGTACCACAAGATTAAGAAATCTGATAAAAGATTGAATCAACTTTCGACCATACAATATTCCAAAGTATCGTATTTTGACAAAAATATAATCGTTTGCCGTTAGTTACATTATTCGACCGTAATAAGATCCTGTGACCCACAATGTAGTCTTTCGACTAGAATATGGTCCTTCGGCTAGAATATGGTCTTTCGAACAGAACATGGTCCTTTCGTTACGATCATTATGTGGTCTATTACGTTCGATCATAATATGGTCCTTCGACCTAATATGGTTCTTTGACCAGAATATGGTTCTTCGACCGAAATATGGTCCTTCGACTATAACATGGTTCCTTGATCACAATATCGCTCTTCGACGAATATATTATTCTTCGAATAATGGTCCTTCTTGCCCATAGTAGCCCTTCGACCATAATGTGTACCTTGGACTATAATATGATCCTTCGACTAAAATATGATCCTTTGACTATAATATGATCCTTTGACTATTAAATGCCATTTTGACTCCAATATCGCCCTTCGACCACAATATTGCGCTTTGAGCAAAATATTGTCCTTGATCACGTTCGATCATAATATGGTTCTTCGGGGTATAAACGGCAACCCAGAGAAGACTGAAATCTGTCCGGTTACGATAAAGACGAATGTTGGCCAATTTGAGGAGCCACAAAACAAGAGGGCTCACAGATGCTGGCACAACATATGGGCCGTAGGTTCGTAATAGGGCCTTAATCCTAGTGGGTATCATTTTACCAATATCTATGATTACCCATACCTATGATTGCATAGGAGCATAGTTTTACCAATACTTACTTACGACTCAGAAGTTTGGTGTACGGCGACGAAATGGTAACCACACAGGGCATTAAAAATAGTCCTTAATGTCCGACACATAAATATAAAGATTTGGTATAAGGCAGTCGCATGATACATAAAGATATAGAAAAGTGTATAGACGTTTTTTGCAAGTTATACTTTATCAGTATAATCGAGGTGACATTAGGCGACCTGATTGAATCGAAATAGGTTTCCAATCGTATACCTGACACGACGTTTGGGGTCGAGTATCAAACACTCTTGCTGGCGGCACTCTCTTGGATTGACGGAACTCTGGTATTTCCATCTGATAGTTCATGCTTTACGGTTGGATTAATGCTAGACGGCAAATTGGGCCTACGGGTTTACATTAAGGATGCAAGCAGTGAGATCTGTTTCCGACTGCTTGAACACAACACGATATTACAGGCGAATAACCAGGCGTTCACGGAATGCGTGAGATTTTAATGCATTATCGCAAAGACGTCGATTATGAATATCTTTACGGACAAAAACAACTAGGACGGTAATGTAACAAACGGTCTTGTAGTATAAGCAAGAGAATACGCATTTCGAGCCGAGCACTAGCGGAGTAGGAAGGAACAAGAGAGCACACGATTTTACTGTAGCGGCCAGATAACTGCCATGAATAAAGTTGAAGGTGAAGCATTTTCCTGTGAACAGTGAAACGGTCGGTAGGACGTCGGTGTCTAACTTGGGCATAAGTCCATAGTGCTATGGGACGGTTCATACTCCGCACCCTATCTACAATCTAACCTAATGTCACCTACCACAATATGATCCTTCGACATTATCGACCTTTGCATTTTGAGCATAATATTGTCCTTCGATCGTAACATGATTTTTTTTTTCATAATGTGGTTCTTCATGGCCAGAACATTAACTGAGAGGAGAATGAATGCTGCTCGTTTTTCGAGAAACAAGCTATGTCGATTAGAGACGCCATGATCCGTCAACAGAAGGCAAAAGTTGACAGATGTGTTTAGCTGTAGTCTTGTTTAAACAGCTCACGCACGTTTCGTGTTTAGTTTCATTGTCAAACATCTTCAGTTTGGTCTATTGTTTAACCATGAATCGTCTTACAAACGAACAACGCTTGCAAATTATTGAATTTTATTATCAAAATGCGTGCTCTGTTAAGAAAGTTTATCGTGTTCAAACTGTATTTAGTGACGAAGTTCATTTTTAACTCAATGGGTACGTAAATAAGCAGATAAACTATGAATGGTGAGCGCTACCGTGAGAAGATATTTAACTTATTTTTAATCACAATGCAACAGATTCACTTGCATGACATGTGATTTCAACAAGACGGAGCCACATGCCACACAGCACGGGTAGGTTAGGTTAGATAAGAGTGGCAGTCCTTTACAGACTCACTTAGACAATTTCAAGTCCATTGTGATACCACAGTGAGGTATCGGCCGAAATGTTGGAAATAGTATGCCAAATTTGGACTAAGCGTATGGACCATTTGAGGCGCAGTCACTGCAGTCAACATTTGCATGAAATAATTTTCAAACATTAAATTATGTGGACCGTAATATCGACTCAAATTAATATTTCATGAATTTTTCTCCATATGTGTTTGTTTTTTGAAAAACTTTCCTTTAAAAAATCACCCTTTACTAGGACATTAGAAACAATTCTACATATGCAACCGATAGCTATACTGATTAAAGCAGTCACTGACCTTATTATGATTGATTGACAATAATGTGATCAGTGGACCATTCTTTGGTATTTCGAACATACTATGGTCATTTGACCATTATATGGTATTTCGAGCATAATATGATCCTTCGATCATTATATGGTCCTTTGTTCATGATATGGTCATTGAACCGTAACATAGTCCTTTGACCATAATATAGTCCTTCAAAGGTCTAAGGACCATCGACCCTCTTATGGTCCTTCAACCATTTAATGGCACTTCGACCATAATATGGTCCTTTTACCATAATATTCTTAATGGACCGTAATCTGGACCTTTGACCATAAAATCATTCTTCAACCATAATATGGTCATGTGACCATAATTTAGTCCTGCAAACATAATACGATCGTTCGCCTCTAATATGGTCATTCGACCCTAATCTGGTACTGCGACTATTATATGGTAGAAGGCATAATATGGTCCTTCGACCATAATGTGTTCCTTCAACAATAAAATGGTCCTTCAACCATAATATAGCCATATTCCATTATATAGTCCTGCTAAAAAACGCTGATCGTTCGCCTATGGTCTCCTATAATATAGAATTTCGAGCATTGTGTGGACCTTCGATAATCGTTCGCCTCTAATATGGTCATCGACCATAATATAATCAATTAACCCCAATATTTTCCTTCGACCATAATATAGGCTTTTGACCATAGTATGGTATTTCGACCATAATATGGACCTTCGACCATAATAAAGATCATAATATGATCCCTTTACCGTAATATGGTCCATCGACCGCAATATTGTTTTTTGACCATATTATGGTTCTATGCCCATTCCATGTTTCTTCGACCGCTTGACCATAATATTGCCATTGAACCATCGTGTGATCCTTCGACCAAAATATTGTTTTTCAACCATAGCGTGGTCATATGACCATTATATTATCCTGCTAAATTAACTTGATCGTTCGCCTATAGCCCTTCTATAATCGTTCGCCTTAAGTCCTTCTTGGTCCATAATATGGTCGTTCGAACATTATGTGGTCCTTCGACCATAATATGGTCCTTCGACCATAATATGGTCCTTCGACCATAATATGGTCCTTCGACCATAATATGGTCCTTCGATCATAATATGGTCCTCCGACCATAATATGGTTCTTTGACCATAATATGGTTCTTCGACCATAATATAGTTCTTCAACTTTAATATGGTCCTTCTAACACAATATGGTCCTTCGGCCAAAACATGGTCCTTCGTTCGAACATTATGTTTTCCTTCGACCATATTATGGTCCTCCGACCATACAATAGTCCTTCAACCATAGTATCGTCCTCCGAACATAATATGGTTGCTCGACCATAATATGGGTCCTTCGACCATAATATGGGTCCTTCGACCATAATATGATCCTTCGACCATAATATGGTCCTTCGAACAAAATATGGTCCTTCGACCATAATATTCTTTCGATTCTTTGAAAAGCTGCAGTTACTTATTCCTGTGACCGAACTATGATGTCGATGTCGTCGTCATAGGCGAGTAGCTTAAGTTCTCTAGTGATTAGTATTCCACATCTATTCACATTTGTATCTCGTATAATTTTCTCCAGCAGGATATTAACGATATCACATGATAGGCTATCTCCTTGTCTGCAACTTCGTTTGGTGTTAAATGGTTTCGAGAGATTCATTCCTATTTTTACTGAGGATCTCATATCAGCAATTGTCATCCTGCAGAGTATTATTATTAATTTTGCAGGGATACCAAAATCAGACATGGCTTGAAATACCTTTGAACATAAAGCTGTATCGAAAATGGCTTTGCAGACCCTTTTGACGTGGTCTAAATATTAAAATAACTTATATTCTTATTTCACTCCAAATACATTGCATTAGAATCCCATATTGTCCCGTTGGTATAGAGGTCCATTTAGGACATCATTTTGTGGTGATGCAACCCCCTGGATTTGACATAAGTTTTTATATATGTTTTAAACTCTACTCTATATGCCCGTGTAGTGGTTTATGGTGGTGGAGCGAGCGCCCCACCCCGGAGGCAAATTTTTATATCAAGCTGCAGAGTATTATTAATTTTGCAGGGATACCAAACTCAGACATGACTTGAAATACCTTTGAACGTAAAGCTGTATTTTATTTCGTAATCGTAATCGTTTATTTTATTTCGTAATCGTTCACATAGTATGCTCGACAGTATATTGCATGCGATGGGAAGGAGACTTTTTCTCTCTAGTTGGCACTTTCTGTCTTGTCTCCTATCTTCGACTCAAATATGGTCCATCGACTATAGTATAGTCTTTCGAAATGTATATCGGCATTCGACCAATGTATTCTCCGACCAATAAAATATGGTCCTTTGATCACAATAATCTCCTTTGACCTCAATACGATCTTTTGATCATATTATAGTCGTTTGACCATCATAATGTGCTTCGGCCATATAGACTATAATATCTTCTAACCTTCTAACACAATATGGTCCTTCGGCCAAAACATGGTCCTTCGTTCTAACATTATGTTATCCTTCGACCATAATATGGTCCTCCGACCATACAATGGTCCTTCGACCTTAGTTTGGCCTTTGACCCATAAATCGTTTTCGACCAATGTATTGTTCTTTGACCAATATACTGTTCTTCGACCAATATACTGTTCTTCGACCAATATATTGTTCTTCGACCAATATATTGTTCGTCGACCAATATACATATTGTTCTTCGACCAATATATTGTTCTTCGACCAATATATTGTTCTTCGACCAATATACTGTTCTTCGACCAATATATTGTTCTTTGACCATAAAATGGTCCTTTGACCATAATATGGTCCTTTGGTCATAATATGGTTCTTTGAACATAATATGGTTCTTTGAACATAATATGGTTCTTTGAACATAATATGGTCCTTTAACCATAATATGATCCTTTAACCATAATATGATCCTCTGACCATAATATGATCCTCTGGTCCTTTGGTCATAATATGGTTCTTTGAACATAATATGGTCCTTTGAACATAATATGGTCCTTTAACCATAATATGATCCTCTGACCATAATATGATCCTCTGACCATAATATAATCCTCTGACAATAATATGGTCCTTCGAACATAATATGATCCTCTGACAATTATATGGTCCTTTAACCATAATATGGTCCTTCTCGACCATAATATGGTCCTTCTCGATCATAATATAGTGTTCTCTACCATAATATGGTACTTCTCTACCATAATAAAATAATTTGACCATTATATGTTCCTTCGTCCTTCAACCATAATATGGCTCATGTGATTTAATTTTAATACACCAGGCTATTTAGTACATAATTCCATTATGCCTCGCCATTGAATTTGCATACTTTTTAAATTATCGTGATTGATTAATTTTCTTCTTATTTATTTTTTCTTGCATAAATCCTTCGATCATAAATTTTTTTCCTTTGTCGTTTAACATACGCTCATGTTATTTACATGCGGTTTAGTTTATCAAGCTTTTACTTTGATTGATTTCGTTTTCGTATTTTTTTTCATGTGATTTTGTTTGTTTCTTTATTGTTATCATTGGAACAATGCATGTCACATGCACGTGTTCTTTGAATGTTGACAATAGGCAGCTTGTACAGCATTAGCATTATTTAGTACTTTTAATGGATTGCAAATCTTCTTAGTAATATTTTGTAATATGTTTATGTATTGCAAAGTTTTTTTGTTATTGTGGTTAATATGTCTTGACATCTAATTTGGCTAATTAGTTTCAGTTGCGGTTTCGTAGTCATTAAGGTCGTAATCATTTTGTAAAAGAAAAAGTGTTTAATTTGTAGTACGGTGTGCTCGGTATACTCGTATCATTGCCAGGGAATTGTTCTGGAATCATGTTGTTGCCACAACTAACCGTCTTCAACATTTGGGTAAATTTTTTTCCAGATCCTCAGCACACACTCTCCATATCCTCTACCAGTTTATTTGTTTATTAAATTACAATTTAAATTGTTGTTTAATTATTGGAGCTATGGCCATATCGTTTTTACCACAGAAAATGCCTGTACCAAAATCTACTGACTGGTGGTAAAAAGTTTGATGGTGATATTTTTTATCGAATTTGTGATAAATTTGTTTATTGTGTGTTTCTTAAAGGTGAACATAAATCAGAACTTGTAAATGCAAATTTTACCCTTTAACATTCCTCTAAGGAACAGGAGCATACTTCTCACATAGCAATGAATGAAGTCCGATTCAAGTTTTAAGCTCAATGATAAGAGGCCTCCTTTTTATAGCCGAGTTCGAACGGCGTGCCGCAGTGCGACACCTTTTTGGAGAGAAGTTAAACATGGCATAGTACCTGCCAGCATAAGGAGGGGATAACCACCGCTGATAACCACATGCTAACCTCTGCGCTACGGTGGCCTCCCAACTTATATAGTCATATTCCGTAGTTGTGGTTAGAGTACTTCCAATATTGATCTATGTTTTCAATACCTATTCAGAGCCATTTGTGCTCATCTACATCACTCTCAGCTTTCTATTCTCTTGTATTAATTAAAACAGTTCTCTAGGTTAATTGTAACATATTTAGTAGATTTACCATTTTTTTAATTTTTGCTTGGCTTAACTTTAAGAACAAAAAGTTTATTTAAACTTTAAAGATGTAGAGTTTTACTGGCGAGAATACACTTCTGTTTTAGCTAGGAATGTGGTGTATCTATGCCAAGCTCTTTCACTCACACATGGCTTGCAGCAATTTTAATTAAATGACATTCCCTGAAGTTATGGCTGTACTTGATGTCGAAAGGATGTGTCTGTTGTCGTCCTTTTGGTATTTACGTTTTTTTTGTGACTTTTTCTACTACAATTACCATTTCAGGCATAGTTGATTTCATGCTCTATCACTTTTTTGCTGTTAGACCACATCATCACCCCGTCAGCAATTATAATTATTTCTTTGGAAACCTGCACGCCAGGATGTAATTCATATGCTACACATACACATGGGTTGGTAGGTGGTCGACATCCGTTTGATTTGCCTAAGGGGACAGCTTTAAGTTTGCTCCTAGATATGAATTATACATGTAGTCTGTAATGACAGACATGTTAGTAGTTTAACATTAGGATGAGCTGAGAAACAAAGTTTTAAAGAGTTGGGGGATAATTAGGAAGTTTATTACTTGATTCTAATATTGTAAAGTTGTAAGCGGTTCAATATGAGTATGTTGTAGCAAAAGTTCAAATAGTAGAACCTTCCAATCTTCTTATGGCGTCCAGTTGTAAAAGTGTAAAATATCCTTCTGCTGGAGAAGTAATCTTTGTCCCTTTGGAAAAAATCGATGATCAAAGCTCTATAGTGGGTAAGGGGTCATTATAATTCAACATTAACTTGAATCATACAACGCTCATTAATATGTGAGAAGTTTGGCCCCTGTACCTCATTAGAAATTAAAAAAAAAAGTTTGCCCATGAACATTCAACAAACTTCTCTCATATCAATGAGTGCAGTCCGATTCAAGTTTAAGCTCAATGGTGACTGGCCTCTTTTTATAGCCGAGTCCGAACGGCGTGCCGCGACACCTCTTTTGAGAGAAGTTTTTACATAGCACCTCACAAACGTTTACAGCATTAGGAGGGGAAAACCACAGTTGACATTTTCTTGATGGTCTCGCCAGGATTTGAACCCAGGCGTTCAGCATCATCTGCGCTACGGTGGCTTCCAATGGGCAAAATTGCTGTGGGTTAAGTAGTGCTTTGAGCGTCCGGGTAGCCGAGTTTTCAGACTCCTCGAACTCGGTGGGTTTGATTCCCACCAGAGGCTTTAGTTTGCAGCTAAGGTGGTATCACAATGGAATAGAATTGTCTAAGTGAGACTGTTTAAAGGCTGCAACCTAGGTAATAGTATAAGAGTATTTTAGGATCAAACTCACATACACCATTTATGTCCATTGTCCATAGCACAGTAGCGACGAATCAAGGCCTCGAGCTCAAGGACCCTTAGGTTAGGTTAAAAAGAGGGTTCAGATATTAATCCGCCCAATCCACTATGGACATACACCTAAGCCAATAATCAGCTTTTTATTCGCTCTAAAAATTATTGAGTAACCTTTTAAAAAAAAAATTTAATTTAGGAAGTCCGTGCTACATACAAAATCCTTAATTGTTTTCAAAACCACTCCCCTAAGTTGGTTCATGTCTAATATTGTGTCCCCACCTAAGTATCGGTATCTGTTGGACGCGAAGGCCGAGCAATGACAAAGGAAATGCTGCAACGTCTCATCATCTTCCCCGCATGCCCTACACATGCTATCACTTGCCGCACCGATTTTACATAAGTGAGCTCGCAGTCCTATGTGCCCCGTTAAGATACCAGTAGCTATACTGACCTCCTTCTTGCTTCCTTTCAGTAATAGCCTCGTTTTCTCACGATCTGGATCGGACTCGGACTTCGTCGACCCGAAAAGCTTCGAGTTAACCAAGTTTATTGACGGCAGTCCTCTGGCCTTCACCGCCAAATAGTCTGCCCTTATCAAAACCCTTAACTTGTAATCCAAATTTACTATAGTTACTCATTAGCAATATAACTAATCCTGCGTTCTTCTTCGTTGCATCCCAATCTACCATTTTTGCCTTCTCTTCAATTATGCACTGTAAATGATGGTTTCCTGTAAACCCTCTGGCCCCTTAACAATTAGCAAAACATTTCTTATTCTATTTTGAAATGTCAGTTGACAATAATTGTCGAGCTGGAAAATGTAACCAAATATGAGTTAATTTACAGGAAACAAGTAGAAGGGTAGACATAATTTGGTTTACATCATTCACAGTAGTTCATCAGAAAAAAATTGGCAACTGTACATCAAGAAGCAAGACAAGTAAAAAGGAGTAAAAATTTATTAAAGTTCAGCCGGGCCAAAGTTTGTAGACCACCAACTCAAATATATGCACCACATTTCGTCTAAATCCTGTGAAAAGTTTAAAATATATGAACCACTAGCTGGCCAGATGTGCTTCGCTACACCCTAATTACTTGCGGCCCGTTTTGGCGTGGTCTAAGTTTTAAAATAACTTCTGTTCGTATTTAACTCCTAATACCTTTCATTAGAATCCCATATTGTCCCGTGTGGTATATAGTTCCATTTGGGGCATAATTTTGTGGTAGTGCAACCCCCCGAGATTTGACCCTAGTTTTTATATTTGTTTCGAATTCTACTCCATATGTCCGTTTGGTGGTTTCTGGTGGTGGAGCGAGCCCCCGACACTTGGGACCAAATTGTTATATAAAGTTCGTACTCTACTCTTAAATTATACCTATTTGATACCCATATCCAAATCGGTAAACATGTCCGTCGCCCACAGTTATTTAACCATAAAGTGGTTTGGGTTACCATAAAGTGGCATGAAATATTTCACTCAAATCGATGCTCCCATCTCCGAGATCCTTTGTTTTTGAAAATTGTGGTGAAGGGTCGGATATCACAAAAAAGTATCCTATTTTCAGCAGGGGGCTAAACTCTCATCTGTTGAGGGGTAGGCAACCTCCTATTACTTAAATCTTATTTATAATATCATATTCATAATCTACTCCCGAATACCTTTTATTTGAGATCCATATTATCATGATTGTCTAACATGCCCACTTGGGACAGTTTTGGTTTTGGGGCGGCCCTCTTGGTAATTACACCCAATTTTTTATATTCGATAATCGTATTCGTACTCTACTCTCGAATAACTTTTATTGGTGTTCCATATTGTCCCGATCGGTCCTCTTTTGATATCATATTCGTATTCTACTCCCTAATACCTTTCATTTATGTCCCATATTGTTCCGATCGGCCCACTATGGGCAGTACTTTTGCGGCGGTTTTGGTTTTTGAACGACTCCCTATATACTTAAATCCAATTTTTCATATCATGTTTATACTCTACTCCCTAATGCCTTTCATTGGAATTCTATATTGTCCCGATCGGTGCCTTTTTAATTTGGGCGGTTCTCTTTGGGGCGACGTCCTAAGTATTTGGATTCAATTTTTGACACCATATTCGTATTCTACTCCCGAAAACCTTTCATTGGTGTCCCATACTGTCCCGATCGGTCCTCTTTGATTTTGGGCGGTACTTTTGGGGCGGTTTTGGGCTTGGGACGACTCCCTCGGTACTTGGACCCAATATTAAATATCATATTCATACTCTACTACCAAATATCTTTCAATTGAGTCACATATTAACCCAATCGGTCCACTTTAGGTTTTGGGCGCTACTTTTGGAATGTTCCATTTACAGAAAGCGCAAAATACCTGGGTGTTTTGCTGGACATCAAATATAACTTAAAATCCAACATTTTTGAAAGGTCAAGAAAGGCGAATCTAGCCCTATACACCTGAGTGCCATTGGCAAAAGTTGAGGGGTTAAGACCGCGCGTCACACACTGGATACATACTGCAGTTGTCAGACCTATAATGCTAAATGGTGTTGTGGTCTGGTGGACGGCGCTTCAAAAGTCCACTTACTGCTCAATAGTAGAACGGATCCAAAGAATGGCTTGTTTGTGCATCACAGCCGCTATGAGGATGTCTACGCCATCTGATGCACTGAATTTAATGCTACACCTAATGCCTCTGGACATTGTGGCTAGACAAATTGCAGCGGCCACTGCCGTGAGGCTAGGAGGGCTTTCTCGTTGGTCATGTGGCGGCTACGGAAACTGTGTTGTCCATGAGACAATGTCCGATGTTCCAGGCAGTGCGTATTACTTCCTGCCTCAGCCGCTTTTTGACAAAAAGTACTGTAGCACTATTACTGAAATAGAACTATTGGAACTACAATGTCCCTGGAAATAGAAGTTATATAGACTTGTATACGGATGGTTCGAAACTAGATGACCAGGTCGGCTTTGAGGTGTACTTTAAAGATCTAGAACTGGTCATATCGAAAAGGTTACCCGACCACTTTGGCATAAAATCTTCTCAGACAGCCTTATGATTCCTGGAGAGCTTATTTCTGAATTCAAAAACGGCCCTCTACTGTCGCAGATTTCTCAACGAGATGGCTGAACAATTCATCTGTTCTGGATGCCAGGCCACAGACATATCCCAGAGAATTGTAAAGCGGACGAATTTACGAGACTAGGAACTAAAGGATGATTTTTTTAGCTATTATCTTAAAACAGCTCACGCACGTTTTTTATTTCACTGTCAAACATTTTCAATTTGGTCTATAATTTAACCACGAACCGTCTAACAAACGAACAACGCTTGCAAATGATTGAATTTTATTATCAAAATGCTTGTTCTGTTAAGAAAGTTCATCGCACGCTTCTTCTTCAGCGGCGAAGCTCATTTTTGGCTTAGTAAGCAGAATTTTCGATTTTGGAGTGAAGATCAGCCAGAAGCATTGCAAAAGCTACCAATGCATCCAGAAAAAGTCACAGTTTGGTGCGGTTTATAAGCTGGTGCCATCATTGGACCGTACTTCTTCAGAGATGATGCTGATCGTAACGTAACTGTGAAGCGTTGAGCGCTACCGTGAGATGTTATCCAACTTTTTTTTTGCTCAAAATGCAAGGGCTTCACTTGCCACACAACACAGTAACAATTAACTTATTAGAGACCCATATTGTCCCAATCGGTAAACACGTCCGTTCGGGTGGGTTTTGGGATGGGGCGTCCTCCCAGGTTATTAAAGCGCAAAATTTTATAACCACTTCGTGTTTTTGGGGTGGCATTCAAAATCTTGCTTTTTTGAAAATGAGGGTAAGGGGGAGGGCCAAGTGTAAATATCTGGTCTATGGTGGATTTATGAGGTCTTAAGCCACACTGATAGGGCACAATTATTCTGTTGACTTTAATCTTTAACACTGAGGAATTGACTACAGAGAAATTGGGCTCCTCCCCTTCGTGTATTAGACACTATCAAGCGTACTGTACGCTAACCTCTCGTCCATCTTAGTAAACCTGGAGACAAGGTGTTGCAGTCTCCGTTGAACAACAAATCCATAGCCAATTGCATGCCTTGTTTCATAGCAGCTATAATATAGGGCTTCACTTTTTTGTGTTGTTGTGGAGCCCTTCCCGAGCCGTCGTATTTCCCGTATGACGGTAATGGCTGTCCTGTGTTATCTCTAATACATCCGCAAGTGCGTAAACTGCCCATTTTCTGTAAAGAGTTCGGACATACCAGGTGCAGATACGCAAATCATTGTTCTTTAAACGTTTGCGGGGTCTTCAACATAGGACGGATCCGTTTTTTAACTTTTTTTCTAATCTTTCCTAGTTGTTCGTTGGTGTCTTTGAGCGTTATGCGGCACTCCCATATAACCTGTTTTGAATCCTGTAATCGTACTCAGTGACCCCTTTTTAAGGGCCAAGAATTCCCTCCTCCTCTTTCGACCCAAATTGGAAAAAGTCGATAGCAGATTTAGCCGACCCTACATTACAGATATGACCCTCCAGGGGTTTGATGTAACCAATAGGAATTTCGTTTGAGACATAGACTTTAGCAAAAACCAAAAACATGGAACAGCAGTTTACATTTGCACGGTTCACTTAATGGCATATGGTTATCACATACATGTATGCCCTAATTTTAGCTTGACTGTCATTTGACGTCAGGTCAATTAGGCAACCTGTCATGCAGTCCTTGCCCATCACTATGTCCAAAGTGATTTATGCCTACACACGCTCGCACACACACACACACACACAGAATGTTCATTTCACCGGATTTCCACGTGTGTCTAATGCAATCTGAACGAGCTTAAGAGCTATGGACAAGATTTTTTTTCCTAAATGCTAAAACAATGACTATGGCAATAATGGAAGTTTAAAGCTTTGTATTCTCTGTGTAACAATTTCTGGGTTCATGGTGAGATTTTGTTTTTGCCGTTGGCCTTTTACAATGAACACTGATGCTGCATTTCTAGATAAGGTATGAACATTGTGTCGGCGGCAGCATATGGAAGTTGAACAACAACGGCTACATATGCCCGATGAAAGTAAGTTAGTGTCAAAAACGCCCTCTATCGTCCAATCAATCTTCTTTCATTCAAACAAAGCAGTTTGCAAAATCGTTTTCTTAGACAATAAAGGAGTGAAACCCATTTAGCCTCAATTTTTTGAAAGAAGCAATGTCTCAGAACCTGATTTTTACTGTAAATCTTTTTGCATGCCACTTTTTTCTTCGAATAACTACTATGATTCTTACTAACAAAGGTCCCCTAAATGTATGTTGCAGTAATATATGCTGTGATGAATTTTTTCACTCCGCTTTTACTCTTCTCTAGTGTTCTCAATCACTGTCAACGACACATCACTAAAGGCTGCTTTGCCTCAGTTCTTTCGTTACGATTTTCATGGAACGCCATTCTTCTCTTAGTAATCCCATATTGCATTTGGCATTGATTGTCTCTATCATCGTTCTATATCGTTTTTTGTTTCTGTTTTTGTCATTGCAGATATTATTCATGGAAAATTGTTTCAGAATAATCGTTTTCTGGAAATCGATTATGCCCAGGGTCGTGACATTCCACCTGGCTATACAACCAAAATAGCAAAAACTCTGCAGGATTGGGTTGATTCCTGTGATGCCATCTCCAATTGCATTGTCGAGCAGATCAAACGCGCAAATGCTGAAAAATCAAAGAAGTTGGATAACAAAAAACAAATTGAACAGAAAGTAAGTGAAAGTGGTTGTACTCATAAAGTTTCATTTTTTCTTAGCAATTTTCAAGCAATTTTTATGTTATGGAACGGCTGTAGCAGGGGTAACAATGACAATGCAGCATATTGGGTTGCAAAAGGTTAACTTGTCTAAAATAAGTTAAAATTGAAAAATATCATAGGTTTCCAATATTACGTTGCATTGGGAGAATTCGATCTTAACAATCAAAAGCCTCTACAGGTTCGCTTGCAAGGAGTGTTACCAAATCAAACGACTAATTTTTTTTTTTTTGACAGTATTCTTTTGTTGAATCAAATAACAACAAGTAAAAAGGCGTTAAGTTCGGCCGGCCCGAACTTTGGATACCCACCACCTCTGGTGTATATGTAAACTACCTTTCATCAAAATCCGGTGAAAAATGCATACCTTATGCCCCATAGCAGCTATATCGAAATATGTTCCGATTTTGGCCAAGTTTCAGAAAAATGCCGAAGAGCCTAACATAACTCACTGTCTCAAATTTCGGCAAAATCGGACAATAAATGCGCTTTTTATGGGCCCAAAACCTTAAATCGAGTGATCGGTCTATAAGGCAGTTATATGCAAAGCTTGGTCGATCTAAGCCAACCTGCAGAAACTTGTCGAGGGGCTTAACTTAACTCACCGTCCCAAATTTCGGCGACATCGTACAATAAATGCGCCTTTTATGGGCCCAAAACCTTAAATCGAGAGATCGGTCTATATGGCAGCTATATGCAAACCTTCACCGATCTTTTGCCTTTCCTTACTGGTTTATGCACAACTTCGTGCAGGGTAATCTCCACCGACCTTCCCTTGACATAGGCATGTCCCACTCTTTATTTGCATAGATATAAAGCTCGCGTTTTGTGGACTTATAGAGCCGCAGTTATTACAAGGGGTATTATATAGTTGGCACCGCCATACTTTTGCCTTTCCCTACTTGTTAAATGACTGATTTTAGTTTTAGGTTATTTCTTTTTAATTTATTTCCTTTTTGAGCAGGAAATTTAATTGTTCTTCTCCTTCCCCAAATTCCCTGCAGCCTGGCACATCACTTTTAAACTGTTGAAGTTTTCATTTAAGTTTTCTCCCTTGACACTTTAGTGGCACTTAATGCTGTCGTCGACACAACAGTTCCATTAATCTCGAGACGCAATCTCCTCATATTAATTTAATTAAAAGTTTGCCATTATTCTTGTCTTAAGGTACGCCAATTGAATATTGACCGAACTCTGACTGCCATCTCTCCCTCCCAGTCTCTCTCACTACTACTCTTTCTAAGTTTAAGTTAAGAACGTGGTTTATTGCTGCTTGTCTAACTTTATTCTTCGATTTTTATTGCAGATAATTAATTTGAAGAAAGTTTACAAAACTCAAATTAACGACAACGACGAAGCCATGCAAATCGATTCACGTGAAACCACATCCTCGACCAGCCAAGAGGCGGCACGAAAGAAAAGTTCCAAAGTTAAGCCATCACGATCTGCGGGTAAGTTGTAAGCAAAAATGAATTCAATTCACACAAATTGTAGACAGTTGCTGCTGCTGCTGCATGCAAATTCTAGAAATCTGCTTCAAATTGCAATATCATGAAAAGTATGGCATTTAGTGTGTCAAGGGAGGTTTTTAGGGTGGATTTGATATGTCAAAACTTCCAAGAACTTTTACCGCCACGATTTTCCTCAATATTGCAATCCATGCTAGTCAGTCAGATGACTGAGTGCATCATTTTCCATTGAACGCCATGAATTTCTATACACCACCGAAAGGAATTCCAATATTGTTGTGGCTGCTGTTGGCAGGATGATGCCGATGATGCGGTTGAAGGAGCTCCTTTCAGCCGAGCTTGGGCTGTGAATTTTATCGCTATCACTCTCGCCCTCCCCCCAGGATGTTTGTTCTGTACATCTTTTCATCAAGCGCATTAACGGCATTAAGTCAACCAACCAACCAGCCATGAAGTTTTCTCAATCATCCATTCTGTCGTTTTTTTTTTAACTGCTTCTTAATTTGTTTTCTTTAGCTCTTTTCACATCATCACAATTTATTATTGCAAAAAGTTTTCACTCTCTTCCGCTCTCTAGTTGTGGTTTTCATAATGAAAAATGGAAAGTTTAAGTTGAATGCAAGTGACTGTGAAAAATTGAAAAACACTTAGCCACCAAAATTGTAGGAAACACAAAAAAATATTGAAATGGTCAAATGAAAAGGATTGCTGGACAATTGATTTTGGTTTTGTTGTGGAACACAAAGTAACAGTGATATCTTAAGGCGATTTTGTGACAATCAGCAAACAAGAGAGAGGCAAACCTCTGCCTTTAAGGTTATTGAGCAAAATCAAAAATTAAAGATTAAACAAGTAAAAAGGCATTAAGTTCGGCCGGGCCGAACTTTGGGTACCCACCACCTCGGGTATATATGTAAACCCCATTTCGTCAAAATCCGGAGAAAATGGTATACCTTATGTCCCATAGCAGTTATATCGAAATTTGTTCCGATTTGGACCAACTACTAATAAGTACAAGTCATTTTTCAATTATGTATAACAATATATTCGATTTGAACCATATACGACACGGATGTCGATAAGCCTATCATAAGTCACTGTGTCAAATTTCAGTGAAATTGGATTATAAATGCGCCTTTTATGGTCCCAAAGCCTAAAACCGAGAGATCGGTCTATATGGTAGCTATATCCAAATCTGAACCGATCAGAGCCAAGTTAAAGAAAGATGTCGAAGGGCCTAAGGCAAATCACTGCCACAATTTTCAGCAAAATCGGATAATAAATGTGGCTTTTATGGGCCTAAAACCCTAAATCGGAGGATCGGTCTATATGGCAGCTATATCCAAATTTGGACCGATCTAGGCCAAATTGACAAAGAATGTCGAAGGGCCTAACACAACTCACGGTCCCCAATTTAAGCAAAATCGGATAATAAATGTGGCTTTTATGGGCCTAAGACCCTAAATAGAAGGATCGGTCTATATGGCAGCTATATCCAAATCTGGACCGATTTAGGCCAAATTGACGAAGGATATCGAAGGGCCTAACACAACTCACTGTCCCAAATTACAGCAAAATCGGATAATAAATGTGGCTTTATGGGCCTAAGACCCTAAATAGGAGGATCGGTCTATATGGCAGCTATATCCAAATCTGGACCGGTCTAGACCAAATTGACGAAGGATATCGAAGGGCCTAACACAACTCACTGTCCCAAATTACAGCAAAATCGGATAGTAAATGTGGCTTTTATGGGCCTAAGACCCTAAATCGGCCGATCGGTCTATATGGGGGCTATATCAAGTTATAGTCCGATATAGCCCATCTTCGAACTTAACCTCCTTATGAACAAAAAAAGAATCTGTGCAAAGTTTCAGCTCAATATCTCTATTTTTAAAGACTGTAGCGTGATTTCAACAGACAGACGGACAGACGGACGGACATGTCTCGATCGTCTTAGAATTTTACGACGATCCGAAATATATATACTTTGTAGGGTCGAAAATTGATATTTCGATGTGTTGCAAACGGAATGACTATATGAATATTCCCCTATCCTATGGTGCTGGGTGTAAAAACCAGGGGAATCCTTTGAAGATATGGTTCTTAACATATCCCAGCAAAACTTTTCCTAACATTTAATGTCATTTATACCCTACACCACCATTTCTTTACCCCTTTGGTTGTAATGCTAAGAAATAAAGGGTGATTTTTTTGAGGTTAGGATTTTCATGCATTAGTATTTGACAGATCACGTGGGATTTCAGACATGGTGTCAAAGAGAAAGATGCTCAGTATGCTTTGACATTTCATCATGAATAGACTTACTGACGAGCAACGCTTGCAAATCATTGAATTTTATTACCAAAATCAGTGTTCGGTTCGAAATGTGTTTCGCGCTTTACGTCCGATTTATGGTCTACATAATCGACCAAGTGAGCAAACAATTAATGCGATTGTGACCAAGTTTCGCACTCAGTTTACTTTATTGGACATTAAACCAACCACACGAATGCGTACAGTGCGTACAGAAGAGAATATTGCGTCTGTTTCTGAGAGTGTTGCTGAAGACCGTGAAATGTCGATTCGTCGCCGTTCGCAGCAATTGGGTTTGTGTTATTCGACCACATGGAAGATTTTACGCAAAGATCTTGGTGTAAAACCGTATAAAATACAGCTCGTGCAAGAACTGAAGCCGAACGATCTGCCACAACGTCGAATTTTCAGTGAATGGGCCCTAGAAAAGTTGGCAGAAAATCCGCTTTTTTATCGACAAATTTTGTTCAGCGATGAGGCTCATTTCTGGTTGAATGGCTACGTAAATAAGCAAAATTGCCGCATTTGGAGTGAAGAGCAACCAGAAGCCGTTCAAGAACTGTCCATGCATCCCGAAAAATGCACTGTTTGGTGTGGTTTGTACGCTGGTGGAATCATTGAACCGTATTTTTTCAAAGATGCTGTTGGACGCAACGTTACGGTGAATGGCGATCGCTATCGTTCGATGCTAACAAACTTTTTGTTGCCAAAAATGGAAGAACTGAACTTGGTTGACATGTGTTTTAAACAAGATGGCGCTACATGCCACACAGCTCGCGATTCTATGGCCATTTTGAGGGAAAACTTCGGAGAACAATTCATCTCAAGAAATGGACCGGTAAGTTGGCCACCAAGATCATGCGATTTGACGCCTTTAGACTATTTTTTGTGGGGCTACGTCAAGTCTAAAGTCTACAGAAATAAGCCAGCAACTATTCCAGCTTTGGAAGACAACATTTCCGAAGAAATTCGGGCTATTCCGGCCGAAATGCTCGAAAAAGTTGCCCAAAATTGGACTTTCCGAATGGACCACCTAAGACGCAGCCGCAGTCAACATTTAAATGAAATTATCTTCAAAAAGTAAATGTCATGGACCAATCTAACGTTTCAAATAAAGAACCGATGAGATTTTGCAAATTTTATGCGTTTTTTTTTAAAAAAAAGTTATCAAGCTCTTAACAAATCACTCTTTAAAATTACTTTCTACTTCGATTATTAGCTAAGTTCATCGGTCCGTCTGTCTATATGTCTGTCCATGTATTGTTGTGATCAAGTTACAGGTTGCATTTGTTCTCCGATTGTCGTAAAATTTTGCACAGCTCAGTTTTTTGGTCCATGGACGATTGTTATGGACTTTAAACTAAATCGGATCAGATATAAATATAGCTCCCCTATAGAACTTTCAGTTTGCCCCTGTGCCTTAGTGGAATGTTAATGGGCAAAATTTGCAATTTGCAATAGATATAGCCTTTTAAGGCTGTACTAACCATCGGTTTATATAGCAGTTATATCAGGTTGTAAAACGATTTGAGACCCACCGTCATTGACTCTACTAAAAATTTACACATATTTTATTTCCCGCTCAATATTTAGGACAAGATTGGTTTTTTGAACGTAAAGTATTCTAAAAATGAAGGGTGATTTTTTAAGAGATGTAGAAAAGTCTTTCAAAAAAAAAAAAGAAATTCACATAAAATTCAGAAAATTACATGAAATCTTTATGATTCACATCATCTTTGAAGAAGTACGTTCCAGAAATGCCAACAGCCCATAAGCCGCACCAAACTGTGACTTTTTCTGGATGCATTGGTAGATCTTACATTGCTTCTGGCTAATCTTCACTCCAAAAACGACGGAGGACCACTTTTTTGGGAGCTATTTTCAAATCTAAACCAATAGTGCTCATTTATCTTTATTCGTTCGATCGCTATCATAATTTTCACGGTAATAAAAAATATGAAAAGTCTGTCACCTTGTAAACCTGTACATGAACAGAGCAAGTGTTTCATAGTTTTCACCTCATCCTCATCAAGACAAATTCTGCAGAAGTAATTATGAGTATGTGAGTTTTGAGGGCGGTAGTTAGTTCCCTTCCCAGAATTCCCTGGATCGATTACTCTTCTCCACGGTCTTCCACCATATTAGTGATCCATAGGTGAGTACTGGTCTCACGATGGCCGCATACATCCAATATAATTTTGGGGTTTACACCCCACTTTCTATCAAACATTCTCCTGCAGAAATAAAAACGTACAGTGCCTTACGGCCTCTCTTACGCGATTATCTTTGTGCAGACACCGCCGAAATCCAAAAGGATTTCATTTATCACGAGGTTCCATAGAATCGGCGATAAAAACCATCTCGACTACCTCCCTACCCTAGTTATGTAGGACCATACCAGGCTCGCTCGGAAAACCCGTTCAAGCCAGGGCAGGGTGACTCCAAGGAACTCCTGTGCCAGTGCCAGGATAATACCGTCATGTTCGGCCGACATAAATGTCCGGAAAATGCGTACTGCCCACACTATCTTCTACTAGTCAACGATGTTCCTGATGAGGTCATTCCCTATGGCCGCATGTGTAGGTATTGCGATATCTTGATCGCCAATCTCTTCCTGGCCGCCAGGGAAATGCATCTCCATCAAAAGTTCACCGTCTTCTGAACACACCCGGTGTAAGTGCTGGGATCCGTCGAAAGCCCTTTGTGCAACCTAGATGCGTTACTAGTGCTTTCCACTTCTTTACACTATTTCGCCCAGGAACTCCTCTTCGTCCTTCTCGTCTCCTTTTTGAACTTGACAAGGGCATCGCGATATTCGTCCCAGTCCTCTGCCTCAAGAGCATTTTGAGCAACCTAGTTGCGTTGCTAGTGCTTTCCAATTCTTCACACCATTTCGCCAAAGAACTCCTCTTCGTCCTTCTCGTCTCCTTTTTGAACTTGACAAGGGCATGGCGATATTCGTCCCAGTCCTCTGCCGTGTTCTCCCTTTTAGCCTTATTAAAAAGCCTTCTACCCTTCCTCCTGACAACGACAGGACGGTTTTACCCGGCGGTACCCGTTCGGACATGCCTCCAAAAAGGCCTTGTTCAGGCATGACATTTGAGTGAGATACCCTTACCGGGAGGACACTATCCAGACCTCGGCTTAACAGTTATGCCCTTATATGGATCTGGTGTCTTGCGCGCGGTGCTTCCATCTGCGGTCTCGGTTTTTTCTATAGCGTGTGTGACAGTTCTGAATGGATCTAGACCAATGTTGGGTACATGTGCTAGTGTGCGTAATATTTCTAAGCCCGTGGGCTTATGTTCTTGTGCACGTACACATATATGTTTAATAATGTGTGTGTATTTACTTGCTACTGCTCTAGACCCTCCATCTTCCTTAGATACCGTAAAGAGCGTTTGTAGCATTCTTCCCGTTTCTGTTGTTCGTTTGCTATACTTTCGGCTTGTCCCCTTGCGAAGTACCCGCCTCTCCACCTGGAGTTGAGGTTCCAGCTGCTGTCGGGTCTGAAGGGACCATTTGGACGTCCTCTTCATCCGTTTCATAAAGCTAAATCCCTCGAACTCCCAAGAGTCCATCGCAGGAATCCTCGCACGGGGACAAGTTGATGCTGTATCGCGGGATCAATGTATTGTATGTAGAGTTCAAGTATGGTAGCTGCTCTGTGCTTGTTTGTTTTGTGTAACATGAGGTTGGGACCTGTATATATTGTCTTCCTGCCGAACCTGCTGGTTTTGGTGTATTTATGGTACTGGACCGCTGATCACCCGTAGAGTTACTCTTTGTAATATTGTCACTCATGTTTGTATATCTTGGGATAACTTTTAGTTCAGGTTGAATCGGGAACCATTGCATTCACCTTCGAAGTCATGTCGCCCTAGGGCAGTATGATTTCCCGGGTGTATGCACCGAACCTAGATTCAATCCTTAAGCCCCCGCATTGCGACAAGATTGTTACCCCCACGCAGGGGAGCTCTTAAGTAAGAGTGCGTAGTCATAAATTCCAGCTGAAACACTCACGGCTTAATGGCTACAGCACTTAAGCGCTTAAGTAAGAGTGTCTTAAGTGCCCTAACCATAAATTCCGCTTAAATTCGTTGGCCATCTTTTTGGTCTCCAGATTCAGTTATCTGATTATGAGGTCAGTAAAATTCCAACACCCTTGTGTGCCAGTTCCACTTCCTGCATCGCAAAGTTGGGTTGCACTTGGGGTATTCGACCGTCTGGCGAGCTATTATAGCGTTACAGATGTATCGGAATTTCTTTTCAGAATGCTCATCCAAGGGATAAGCCTTCAGTTTTTAGCCATACAACAGGTGACTAACATTTTGCTCTGTTTGTTAGTTATGTATATCATATACCGCAAATCTTTCCCTTGTTTCTTTAATAATGGTTTTTTCACCAATACATAACAGCATTGTTATTAAGAAATTAAACACTTACAGTTGCCGGCTTCTGTTTATCCTTTAGTTTTTCTCAAGGTACATTAAGTGATTGTGTTGTGCTCGAAGTTTGATTTGAACCACAATAAAACTAATAAATTTCTTTCCAACAAAGTTTTGCAAACTTTTTGAGGTCACTCTCCTGACATTCAATTCTTATTTATCTCATTTTGAGTGAGTTTTTGTGACAGAAGTTCTTGGATTACTTTCATTTCACTTCTGTATAACCTTTGACTTTGATTATGTGACTATTTGCGTTTGTACGTAAGTCATAGTTTTAGGAATTCTTTCGTTTTTATTTTTCCTTGAATTCTGCATCATTTTGTTTCAACCCTCAATAAGATTTCATATGGATTATTAGTTGTGACATTTTCTTTCCACTCTGACCCTATGTTGTGCCAATTTAATTTTCTCTCTGCTTAAGCAATAGTCGAAGTTTAGCTTTGGGTGTTGCTAGTATTTATGTCCTTCGTCGAATAAATTCTGACAAAATTTGTTATCACATGTCCTGCAGGGTTTGCTTCTAAGAGTATTAGCTTGAGCAGCTTAATAATATTTCTACATTATTTGGAATATGCTGTTTTGAGCAAATCTACCCGCACACATTTTTAATTTTTGGTTTCTTTTTTCCCCTCTTTCCATTCTAGTTTAAAAGGGCAAATTTGCATCATTTGGCTGTCTGTGTATCCTTTATTGGATTCTGGCATACTGGAATAAGTTTTCTTTTTATTTAAATTCAAATCCATGCATCTCTATTATTTTAACTATAAATAAAATATTAGATATTTCTTTACAGGACTTTGTTTATATAAGCAAAGGTATTGCATTGCTGTCAAAGAAAATAATCTCTTTTTGATCTCAATAAAATTAAAAATCAATTCATTTTTGTCATGCTGATGAAAAATAAAATAATTGAATGGTTATTTGGCAAACGTATTTTTCTTTTGTAAAGAAATTCATTCAATAACGTATTTAATTGAAATATATTTTTATCATATTTCTATTACAAGAGGGGGTGGAATGTTTGGTCCTTAGCAAAAATTAAAATTGGAAAAGAGTACAAATACATTTGTAGTCAATGCCACATCCCGGAGTAACTGCTCCACATATATGTATCTAATATGTGACGGGATTAAAAAGAACCCAGCACGGACCCTGACCCCACACCTTTCCTTATGCATACCTAGATCCCTTAGCCTAAGCGCAATCTTGACGGCGCAGTTCCGAATATTGGCCCTTAATGGGCTGCTTATACGGCATCGCTTCCAGACCTGCCTGCGATGCAGATCTCGGTGCCCCTGTGACCCCACGCAGGCCAGTCCCTGGATCTTCTCGAATTCCCTCGTACGAGTCCTCTTCTCCACGGTCTTCCACCATGGCCGCAAACATCCAATAAATCATTTTGCAGGTTAACCCCACTTCCTACCAAATGAATAGAGCATAGGAGCAGGTTATACCATCGCGATATAATCGAGGCAACGATCGGAAACCCGAATAGATTAGAAGAGGTTTCCAATCAGATATCTGAGATGACACTTGTGGTCGAGTTCGAGACACTGCTGGCAGAGGCATCAGTGACCCTCCATCTGGGGGATCATGCTGTACAGATGGATATCAAAGTTAGAGGACATAGTCGGCGTGGGGGTCTACATTGAGAACCCAGAGACTGAGATCTCCTTTTGACTGCCTGACCATTACACGATCCTACAGGCAGAGATTCGAGCGATCACGGAAGCGTGAGTTGGTGAGGTGTTCGCGCGAGAACGTCAAGTGTGAACATCTTTACGGACAGAAACCTGGCCATCAGGGCAATAAAAAGCTTAACGCCTTCTCTGAGGATGACACAATCCGCATCGTTTAGGTACCATAGGAGCCATAGTGGAGTAAGGGGAAATGAAAGAGGAAACGATTTGGCGATGAGGGCAAGAGAATTCCGTCAATAAACTTGGTTTGCCCGAAGCCTTTCGGGTCGACGCAGTCTGAGTTCAAGGCGTAGTCGTTTCACGCCGTACTCTTGATGGCCCGGGACCCTGCAGAGAGTGACAGACATCCCCATTGTTAGAAAATCTCCTCGTATCTTCTAAGCAATCTCAAAGCCTTCTGTGTTGCTAGACTGTCCGAATTGAAATTTTCTCCAGTGCCTTCAGACCGGAGAAGATCTCCAACTGAAAGACGCTGCACTCGTACAGAATTCTATATGATTCCCTGATTCCAAGTAACTCAATGAAAACTCCTGCCCTGTGCCCCCATACCATACCCACCTTAGTACACAAATGGTCACGGGAAAGATGGGGTGCACGCAGCCCAGAGATTCCTTTTCGTCAAAACGACTTCCAACCCCTTAACAGAGGTGGACTCCTCTGGTAAATAATGTTTGACTTCTTGAGCCCCTGGAAACTTCAATTTTCATCTGATTTGGCTGAAATTTTGCATATATAGTGTTCTGTTATGACTTCTAATAACTGTGCCAAGTACGGTCTAAATCGGTAAAGAACTTGATATGTTTAGCTTCTATATAAACCGGTCTCCCGTTTTGACTTCTTGACCCCTTACAAGTCGCAATTTTTGCCCGATGTGGCTGTGGCCCCTAAAAGCCGCAATTTTTATAATACTTTTTTTTTGAATAAATTTTTAGCAGAACCATGGTGGTGGGTTCCCAAGATTCGACCTGGCTGAACGGCACGCCGTTCAGACTCGGCTATTAAAAGGAGGACCCTTATCATTGAGCTTGAACTTGAACCGGACTGCACTCATTGATATGTGCGAAGTGGTCCCTGTTCCTTACTGGAATGTTCATGGGCAAAATTTGCAAAAATTTTATTTTGAGTGTTTGATGGTGTTACATATATGTGGCTCTAGAATTTGTGTTCATTTGCCGAAATAAAAGTTTTTTATCGAATCCCCTTAAATTTAAGAAATATGATACTAGGATATGAGGTTGTAAAAAAATCATCACCCTAATGTACATATTTGATAGATCGGTTTATTGGCAACAGAGGCCCAGAAGATTATATCTCATCAAAATGATCAGGAATATATACAACATAAGATTGCTTGCCTTTATTTCGTAGTATAACAAATTTCACGACCACATTATTGTATCACCCTCACAATTCAGTTCTCGTTTTAAGCATGACCACCATGAGCTTGAATATACTGAATGGCCTTGGCAATGGCCTCTGGAATTGGTGGAGGAGTGGGCAGAATATCACTCTGAGGTTGATAACCATTATCGTCGGCTACATAGTTGATGTGAATATGTTCACCTTCAGGAGAGTGCCATTCAAAATCGCCTTTAACGGCACCATGATCATCACCAGAAGCTTGGGCATGAATGTGATTGCTGGTCTCAAAATCGTATTGGAAGCCATGTTCATTGACATCGGAATTGTATTTTAAGGTTTCGGCATCCTCAGCAACAGCGGCGCAGGAGATTACAGCTAAGAGCAGGAACTAAAGGAAACTTTTTTTATAGCAAATATTCTCCTTTCTATGGGCAATAAAAAAAAAACTTACGTATTTCAACATTTTGCTAATAATGCTTTCTTTGATGCTTATTCCAAGTTAATGCCAATGGTTTGTTGATTATCTGGGGGTATTTATAAGAATAATTGAAAGTAAAACAATCAATTGTAGGTGTTAGATATATCAAGTCTAGAAAATTTTTAAGTGTTTTGAAGAATTTATGATGTTCTTTTTTTTGTGGAAGGAAAGGTAATAAACCTTTCCTTACTTCCTTGCATTTGGATTGCTTGTGCATCACAAGCCATTTACAATGCAAATTAGGGCGAAAATTATTGCAGTGATTTGAGTTTTTTTGGTTAAATTAGACCAGTATGCAGAATGTCTAAGATTCTGTTTTAATTAGAACCCCATTAAATTAATTTATGCATAAACAAGTAAAAGCGTGCTAAGTTCGGCCGGGCCGAATCTTATATACCCTCCACCATGGATCGCATTTGTCGAGTTCTTTTCCCGGCATCTCTTCTTAGGCAAAAAAAAGGATATAAGAAAAGATTTGCTCTGCTATTAGAGCGATATTAAGATATTGTCCGGTTTGGACCACAATTAAATTATATTTATGTTGGAGACCTGTGTAAAATGTCAGCCAATTCGAATAAGAATTGCGCCCTTTGTGGGCTCAAGAAGTAAAATAAAGAGATCGATTTATATGGCAGCTGTATCGGGCTATAGACCGATTCAGACCATAATAAACACGTATGTTAATGGTCATGAGAGAATACGTCGTACAAAATTTCAGGCAAATCGGATAATAATTGCGATCTCTAGAGGCTCAAGAAGTCAAGATCCCAGATCGGTTTATATGGCAGCTTAATCAGGTTGTGAACCGACTTGTACTTTATTTGACATAGTTGTTGAAAGTAACAATAAAAAAGTCGTGCGATATTTCAGCCAAATCGGATAGGAATTGCGCCCTCTATAAGCTCAAGAAGTCAAGTCCCCAGATCTGTTTATATGACAGCTATGTAAGGTTATGAACCGATTTGAACCATATTTGGCACAGTTGTTGGATATCACAACAAAATACTACGTGCCAAAATTCATTCAAATTGGATAAGAATTGCGCACTCTAGAGGCTCAAGAAGTCAAGACCCAAGATCGGTTTATATGACAGCTATATAAGGTTATGGACCGATTTGAACCATACCCGGCACAGTTGTTGGATATCATAACAAAACACGTCGTGCAAAATTTCATTCCAATCGGATAAGAATTGCGCACTCTAGAGGCTCAAGAAGTCAAGACCCCAGATCGGTTTATATGGCAGCTATGTCAGGTTATGGACCGATTTGAACCATACTTGACACAGTTGTTGTATATCATAACAAAACACGTCGTGCAAAATTTCATTCCAATCGGATAAGAATTGGGCACTCTAGAGGCTCAAGAAGTCAAGACCCAAGATCGGTTTATATGACAGCTATATAAGGTTATGGACCGATTTGAACCATACTTGGCACAGTTGTTGGATATCATAACGAAACACGTCGTGCAAAATTTCATTCTAATCGGATAAGAATTGCGCACTCTAGAGGCTCAAGAAGTCAAGACCCAAGATCGGTTTATATGGCGGCTATATCAGGTTATGAACCGATTTGAACCATACTTGGCACAGTTGTTGGATATCATAACAAAACACGTCGTGCAAAATTTCATTCCAATCGGATAAGAATTGCGCACTCTAGAGGCTCAAGAAGTCAAGACCCAAGATCGGTTTATATGGCAGCTATATCAAAACATGGACCGATATGGCCCATTTACAATACCAACCGACCTACACTAATAAGAAGTATTTGTGCAAAATTTCAAGCGGCTAGCTTTACTCCTTCGGAAGTTAGCGTGCTTTCGACAGACAGACGGACGGACGGACGGACGGACGGACAGACGGACGGACATGGCTAGATCGACATAAAATTTCACGACGATCAAGAATATATATACTTTATGGGGTCTCAGACGAATATTTCGAGTAGTTACAATCAGAATGACGAAATTAGTATACCCCCCATCTTATGGTGGAGGGTATAAAAAGAGATATATAGTTTTTTTTCTTGGGGCAACTAAACCAAGTGTTTCCCTTCAATACCGGATTTGCTTCTATACTCGAATAGCTCTTAACTTTAAATCTGAAATCTAACATGCGTTATGGCAAATATTCTAGTCATCAAATGTGGAAATTGGATATAACCAAGCGTTGCAATTCAAATATATGTACATATTTAAAAAATAAATGAAACTCGGTCGAATATTAAATTAAATTTCCAATCTCATGATGTTATGCTTTCAGCATTTCGATGCTCCTATAAATACTTGCAATTTAATGGCAATAGATTTAAGTTCTAAACGATCTTAATAGACAAGCACTACTGGAAAACAAAAATGTTCAAATACGTAAGTTTTTCAAAAAGATTTTTTTTTTGTATAAAATGTTCACTCCCAACTCCTTTACCAGATCCTTATTGTCGCTTTGATTGCCGGCGCTGTTCTAGCCGAAGATGCTGAGATTTTAAAATTCAATTCGGATGTCAATGAACATGGTTTCCAATATGAATATGAGACCTCCAATCATATTCATGCTCAAGCTTCCGGTGATGAGCATACCGTCAAAGGAGACTTCGAATGGGAATCCCCAGAGGGTGAACACATCAAGGTTAACTATGTAGCCGATGATGATGGTTACCATCCACAAAGTGATGTTTTGCCCACTCCCCCACCAATTCCAGAGGCCATCGCTAAGGCTCTTCAATATATCCAATCCCATAGCCGTTAATAAAGTGCATATTTATTTTTGAAACAGAAAATTGTTAGTCCTTTGTGTGAAGCTTAATTGAATAGTATCCATAACCACAGAACCCAAATGAAATTTCATTGTGGGTCGGGGTTTACAGTAATCTGAATGATTGAGGATATTGGTATTCTCCTTAAAGAAGATATGTATGGTCTATGTTTGTCTACAGTGAAGCTATATATCTAAACAACTAAAAGCGTGTTATGTTCGGGCTGGGCTGAATTTTATATACCCTACACCATAAATCGCTTTGTCAAGTTCTTCGGGCGGTTTTTTATGGACAGAATCCTAAAATGGATATTCGGAAGTCATATCCAGAAATCCCTTTGGATTTTTTTTAAAACTTTATTAAGAATTTCGGTCTCTAGAGGCTGCAGAAGCATATTCGGCAGAACCGTTGTTGTTGTAGTTGTAGCCACATTTTCATGTGGAGGTGGCAATCATTGTCAAGCTCTTGTAAGTATTAAGCTCGTTCCGGTTCAAAGTACCGATCGCCGCAGGTGGCCATTTGCTATTTAAAGGCGCCAATAACCCGCCTTGTCATGACGAGCATCATAGGCACTCAGTATTTGTGCAAGAGCCGGTGCCGCTCAGGCTCTCACTGAAACTCTCCGCTCTATACCGCCGACTGTCCGCGACTGCCGTTGCAGCTACTTCGTATGGAGCATTCCCCTATCCGAAACCTGTGGACGAGGCCGGTAGCTCGCAGCTAAGCTTCTCGTGACAGCAATGAACATCACACAGATTGGACCACAATGTTCTAGCCTGTGTGGGGCTCACTGCTATCTCGTGTCGGGTCGGGAGTTAGATTTATATGGGAGCTACATCAGGTTTTCAACAGATTAAAACCATATTTGGTACACCTGTTGAAGGTTATGGGAAAAGTTCAGCCAAGTCGGATAAGAATTGCTCCCTCCAGAGGCTCATAAAGTATATTCGGGAGATCGGATTATATCGGAGCTACATCCGGTTTTGGATCGATTCGAACCCTACTTGGACATCTTTTGAAGGCCATAGGAAAAGTCATGGTGCAAAATTTCAGTCAGGTCGGATAAGAATTGCGCCCTCCAGAGGCTCCAGAAGTATATTCGAAAAATCGTTTATGTGGGAGCTACATCAGGGTTTGAACCGATTAGAATCATATCTAGTAGATCTGTTGGAGGTCGTAGAAAAAGTCATCGTGCAAAATTTAAAACAAATCGAATAAGAATTGCGACTTCTAGATGCTTAATCTAGAGATCGGTTTATAATTTTGAGCTATATTGAAATAGGTCGAAGCGCCTAGCTTGTTCCGATCGGCCTACATGTCCGTTTGGGATTTTTGAGGTGGGCGCCCTCCCTAGGTCTTTACCCCAACTTTTTGTATGAGTTTCGCATTCTACTTCCAATTACCTTCCATTTGATACCCATATTACCCCAATCGGGGAAGATATCATTATTGGGCAGTTTATGGGGGTGATATGAAGTTCGTACACTTTTAAATACCTTTCATTGGATACCCATATTGTCCCAATAATCGAGGGTTTTTGGGTAGGGCGTCCCCCTCGGTTATCTGACGGACGGTATTAAAATGTCAACCTAAGTTTCGGGGGGCTCCCCACCCCCAAAAATATTCCCCCAACAGGACACTTTAAACGCTTTGGGCAATATGGGTATCAAATGAAATATATTTAAATATATAGTACAAATCTGTCACAAAATGTATTTCTTGGTGTCTGAGGGGCCTCCCCACTCCCCAAAAGCCCCTAGCAGGACATATTTGCCGATTTGGGCAATATGGATATCAAATGAAAGGTATTTGCAAGAAGAGTAGAAAGCTGATAAAAAAAATTATTCTTTGGTGTCTGAGGCGCCCCCCACTACACCCCCAAAAACCCCTTAACAGGAGATATTAACCGACTGAGAGAATATGAGTTTCAAATGAAAGGTGTTTGGAAGTTGAGTACAGATCTGTTATAGTAATTTGGTCCAACGTGTATACGGGGCCTCCCCAACCCCAAAAATTATCATATGAATGGACTTTCTGAGTTGGCTACGAATCTGGTATACAGATTTGGGACAGAGTCCGGAAGTACCCTTCAAAAAAACTAGTGCTTCGATCGGGAATTAAAAGAAAGATCTAAAATGTTCACCGAACTCGCCTCTCAATAACTCCATTGTTACGCGTGATGTATGGCATGTGGCATCGTCTTGTTGAAACCACATGTCATGCAAGTCAATCTCTTGCATTTTGTACAAAAAAATCGATAGCGCTCACAGTTACGTTACGATTCGCATCGTCTTTGAAGAAGTACAGTCCAATGATGTCGCCAATCCATAAACCGCACCATACAGTGAAATTTTCATTATGCATTGGTAGCTCTTGTAATACTTCTGGCTGATCTTCACTCTAAAATTGACAATTCTGCCTATCTACGTACCCATTGAGCCAAAAATGAGCTTCGTCGCTGATCTCAAGAATCGCGAGATGAACTTTCCTAACAAAGCACGCATTTTGATAATAAATTGCAAGCGTTGTTCGTTTGTAAGAAGATTCAGGGTTAAATTATAGACCAAATTGAAGATGCTTCACAGTGAAACAAGACATTAAACGTGCGTCAGCAGTTTAAACCAGTGTTGCCAAATAGATAATAGCTTAAAAATCTCCCTTTAGTTGCCATATAGACCAATCTTCCAATTTAGGGTCTAAAGCCCACAAAAGCAGCATTTATTATCCGATTTCACTGAATCTTGGGACAGTGCATTGGTTTAAGCATCACGACATCAGACCTAAATATGGTTCAGATCGGACTATATTTGAAAATAGCAGCCATATAGACCGATCTGCTGATTTAGGATCTTAAGCCCATAAAAACCTTAACGGTTATCCGATTTCGCAGAAATTTGGGACAGTGAGTTACGTTAGGCCCCTCGACATTTATGTTTAATTTGTCTCAGGTCGGTTCTGATTTGGACATAGCTACCATTAAACCGATCTCTCGATTTGAGGTTTTAGGCGCATAAAAGACGCAATTGTTGTCAGATTTCGATAAAATTTGTGTAAGTGAATTCTGTTAGGGTTTGGTTTGTTTGACCCAGATCGGTTCAGATTTGCATATAGCTGCCATATGGACCGATCTCTCGATTTAAGATCTTGTGCCCATAAAAGTCGCATTTATTGTCTGATTTCGCTGAAATTTGGTATAGCGAGTTGTGTTAGGCTCCTCGATATCCCGGATCGGTTCAGATGTGGATATAGCTGCCATATATACCGATCTGCCGATTTAAGATTTAAGGCCCACAAAATGTAAATTTATTAACAGATTTTGCTGAAATTAGTCACAATAAGTTGCGTTAGACCCTCCGACATTCGTACCGATTATGATTAAAATCCGTCTTTATTTCGATATAACTGCCATATATACCGATCTTTCAATTTAGGGTCTTGGGTCAATAACGGGCGTACTTATTGTCCGATTTCGTTGAAATTTGGTATCGTGAGCTGTGTTATGCTCCACGACATCCCTATTCAATACGGGCCAGATAGGTCCAGATTTGGATAACGCTCATACTATGACGAAAGGTAGTCAATATATCTATATCCGAGGTACCCCGGCCGAACTTATTGCCTTTTTATTTATTTTTCTTAGATTTCGTTTGTACGATTTTTAGCAATTAACATTTCAACCTAAACCAACACCCAATCCATCTAGCTCGTATGTCAAAAGTTGTATAATTTAAAACCCCAAGAAACTACACCTTTTATTGTCAAGCTTGATATGGTGGATACAAAGCGGCTACCTACCTTTTTTTCTTTTATCACCAAGTTGCTTGATTAAAGAAAAAATATGGTAAATGGCAATAATTTATTGCTATCACAAATTTTATAAAACAAACAGACACACATAGCTACGAGTACACCCAGTTTCATGCTGTGATTTAGTTGTTATGTATGAAAGACCATCGTCCAACTGTTTCTGATAAAGATAAGAAACTATAACTTTTCAAATATGGCACTCTTGAACTTGACTTTTAAATAACTACCAACTGACAATAGATTTGACCTTATAGTAACACTTTTTTTCATTCGGATGCTAAAATTAATGTCGTTAATACATTTAGGGTGTCAAATGATCAAACATAATTGGAATATCATGTTAAGTTTATTAACAAGATACAAAATATTAGCGTTGGATATTACCATGTCACAGTCAGTGTTGGGTCTGGGTTTGGTTCGACTTAACGTCAGGATTGCCAGCTCTAAAAAAATTTAGGAAAAATGTTTTTTGATAAAAAAAATACTATCTTAATTTGATTTTTATAGAAAAGTATGCCGAATATTGATTTTCGTAGACAAATTTGTTGAAGTTTAATTTTCATAGACAATTTATAGAAATTGGATTTTCAAAGTAGTAAATTTAAATTGTATACCCACCACCATAGGATTGGGGTATACTTATTTCGTAATTCTCTTTGTAACACCTCGAAATATGCGTCTAAGACTAGGTTAAGTTAGGTTGAAAAGTGGGTGCAGATATTAATCCACCCCATGTCACTATGGACATACACCTAACCCAGTAATCGGCTTGTTGTGCCCTCTAAAAACTATGAAGTAACCTCTAAAAAAAAAATCCTTAATTTTTTTCAATACCACTCCCCTAAGTTTGTTCATGTCTGAAGTTGTGTCTCCACCTAAGTACCGGTATCTGTTGGACGCGAAAGCCGGGCAATGATAAATGAAATGCTCCAACGTTTCATCATCTTTCCCGCATGCCCTACACATGCTATCACTTGCCTCACCGATTTTACAAAAGTGAGCTATTATGTTACCGTAAGCTTTACTGACCTTCTTCTCACTTCCTTTCAATACTAGCCTTGTCTTCTTACGATCTGGATCTCCCCATAAGATTTTTGCCGTCCTACCGATCGTTTCGCTGTTCCACAGGGTTACATGCGCATTCGGCGCCCACGCCCTTGACTAGGACTGCGTCGAATCGAAAAGGCTTCGGGTTAACCAAGTTTATTGACGGCAGTTCTCTGACATTCACTGCCAAATCGTCTGCTTTCTCATTTACAGTTACTCCGCTATGGCCCGATTCGTGCCATATTCAGGGAAGTCGTTAATCTCCTTTTTATATTCCAGGACTTTTAGTGATCTTACCGTCCTGGTTGTTATTGCCCTTATGGCCTGTTCACTGTCCGTAAATATGTTCACACTCGACGTCCTCTCGTTAACACCACACCACCTCAAGCATTCCGTGATCGCCCGGATCTGCGCCTGCAGGACCGTATTATGGTTAGGCACTCTAAACAGTTCTCAGTCCCTGGGTTCTTAATGTAGACCCCCAGGCCCACTCTGTCCTCTAGCTTTGATCCATCCGTGTAACATGTTTTTCCAGATGACAATATTAGGATTCCTTACGTCGCCTCGATTATACCACGATGGTATGACCTACTTCTATCCTCAATCCATTCTCCCATCGCCTTAAGTCTCATAGCCGCAGTGGCTGCTCCGCCTATGTCAAGATGTCAACACGATCTCTGAACCTGTTGTATTATCCTTACGTTGCACTTTGTCTCCATCGCATTACACTAAACTACTGAGGCGTAAGCAAGTATTGATCTAATCACGCTCCTGTAGAGCCAGTGGACTATCCTCGGAGCCAGGCCCCATTTCCAGAGTACGGCGCATGGAAATGGTGCCCGACATCTGTGAGTCTTCTCATTTCGCTCCCGAATGTGACACTTTCAAGTCAGTTTCCTGTTCAAAATGTTCACCTAAGTGTTTGACCTTGTCAGGTATCGAAGTCGTTCTATTGTGTAAATGTGGTGCGTCAAATTGGCCTTTCGTCTTTCTCGTGAACAGGCAGTTTTCCGTCTTCTGTGGGTTAGCATTGAGAACGTTGGTCTAGCTCAATCGTGTGCCATCTGTAAGACCCTATCAGCCCAAAAAATCTATCAAGATTTTTGCACTCCTATTTATCTATTGCGTTGCCCAAAAAGTAATTGCGGATTTTTCATATAGTCGGCGTTGACAAATTTTTTCACAGCTTGTGACTCTGTAATTGCATCCTTTCTTCTGTCAGTTATCAGCGGTTACTTTTAGCTTGCTTTAGAAAAAAAGTATATTTGATTAAAGTTCATTCTAAGTTTTATTAAAAATGCATTTACTTTCTTTTAAAAAATCCGCAATTACTTTTTGGGCAACCCAATAGTTTGTAATCTTTTAGTGTCAAAACAGTCTGATGAGACTCCTGGAAAGGCTGACATCGCGATCACTGTAGCGTTCAACTCATATTGCACACGGCATTTTGCAGTGACTTTTTAAAGGATTTTTATTGTTTTGATTTTCTCTGGCAATGTTTGGATAACAAGTTTTGGCTTTGTGTTTGCTGCTGATTTTAGATGTCGTTTCAAGGAGACACTAGGTGTTGGATTTAACTTTTTTGTATACCCTCCACCATAGAATGGGGGTATAATAATTTCGTCATTCTGTTTGTAACACCTCGAAATATGCGTCTAAGACCGTATAAAGTATAGAGCCTAGGGTGCGCAATTTTCGTCCGATTTTGCACTTTGTGTTTTGGTATCACTTCCAACAACTGTGCAAAGTATGGATGAAATCGGTTTATAACCTGATATAACTGCCATACAAACCAATCTTAGGTCTTGACCTCTTGAGCCTCTAGGTGGCGTAATTCTCGTCCGATTTGACTGAACATTTTTAAGTGGTGTTTTGGTACCACATTCAACAACTGTGCCAAGTATGGTTCAAATTGGTCTATAATCTGATATAGCTGCCATATAAACCTATCTTGGATCTTGACTGCTTGAGCCGCTGGAGGTCTCAATTATTATCCGATTTGGCTGAAATTTTGCATGAGATGTTTCGTTATGATTTCCAATAGCTGTGATAATTATAGAGCAAATCGGTTCATAACCTGTTATAGCTGCCATATAAACCGATCTGGAATCTTGACTTCCTAAGCCTCTAGAGGGCACAATTCTCATCCAATTTAGCAGGAATTTTATACAACGGCTTCTCCCATGACCTTCAACATACTTTTCTTATTTGGTCTGAATCGACCTATAGCTTGATACACCTCCCATATAAACCGATCTCTCGATTTTGCTTCTTGAGCCCCTACAATGCGGAATTCTTATCCGAATGGACTGAAATATTATCAAATGACTTCTAGTATGGTCTTCAATATTCAATTCATTTATAATCCGCATCGAACGATAACTTGACATAGCTTCAATAGCATAACTGTTCTTATTCATTATTCTTTGTTTGCCTAAAAGAGATACCCCGCAAAGAACTCGACAAATGGGATCTATGGTGGAGGGTATATAAGATTCTCCCCGGCCGAGCTTAGCACGCTCTTACTTGTTTCTGACTGCACTGTAAGAAAAATTTAACCAATAAACCCAACGTTTCACTCTAAAGGCATACTTCTACCATTGCACTGTTCTGTCATTAGTGAGTAGGTGACAGCATGTAATCTTTTAGTGGTAACACAGTCTGATGAGGCCCTTGGTTAGGCCGAAATCGCGGTCACTGCAGTCTGCCCAATGAATTTTGTGCACCACATTTTGCCTTGACTTTTGTTGTTTTGCTTTTGTATTCGAATTAGAAACAAAACCAAAAATCCCATAGGTCTAAACTGAACGTATAATAAAATGAAATTTTGTGACCAAAAAAGAAATCCAAAAAACAAATATTGCTTTTTATGAGGTTTTTTATTTTTATATCGAAATATGATTTTTATAGAGATTTTTTGAAACTTTTTCTAATTTATAGCTGATTTTTTAAAAATTTTAATATTTTTGGAAAAAAAATTTAATCAATCCTTGAGTTTCAAAATGTATTTTATAAAATTTTGTATTTTTAGAGAAATATTGTCTACTCTCAATCTCTCTATCATCGACTTGTAATCTCTCTAATTGTCTTTTAATCTCTCCATTACCTCTTATGTGACACAAAACCCTAAAGACGGCAACACTGTTTCCTTATGGCGTTTCTGGCTCTAAACCAGATTCACTTTCAAAGCCACTGCAAATAATGATGAGCATGTGCACATGCGCAACTCATTTTTACTTTCTTCCTGATTTAGCAAAGCCAAAGCTGTTTAGCTGCTGTCGCTGCGACGGTCAGACTGACCATTCGTCAGATACAGACCGGTTATTATTTGAATTATAAAATATAACGTTTTGTTGATGTTTGAGTCTGTTTTTTGTTTGTTTTTTTTTTAAGTTCTAAGTGATGACGGTGGTGTTGACGATTTTCGGCTAGCTGGTCTTAACGACCATAAAAATTATAAGTTTTAACACCATTTGACATTCAACAAAATAATATAATCGAATACCAAATACAGCGGCTAGAATCTGTTGTTCTTATTTTTTGTTAGTTTTTATTTTTTGGTGAATGAATTTTTAAGTCAATATTATATTTGACAGTTTTAGATTGATTTGCCTAAGCTTTAGTTTTTATTTGGTATTACTATCGCAGTCTTGTTTTTCGGTTGAGATTTAAGCTATAGCTACGAAAAACTGGTATTTTCAATATAAACCAGCACAATTTAAAACACGAGCCAATGGTTGAACTTAACGGTGCTAGTCAACAAAAAAATAGCATCATTGACGTTAAAGATGTCGATACGAATGTGCCAGTGGGTGAAAAAATAAGCAAAGAAAAATGATGTTAAATAATAATAATTATTTTTCCTATAATTAATGTTAAATTTCCACAAAATGTTCTTTAAGATACTAAATATTGAGGAAATTTTCTACGATACTATTCTTTAGAACACAAAACAAGTTAGACCTTGCTAAGTTCGTCCGGGCCGAATCTTATATACCCTCCACCATAGATAGTCCGATTCGGACCATAAATGAATGCTGAACATTGTAAAAGTCATTGTGTAATATTTGAGTTCATTCGGATAAGAATTGGGCCTTGTAGGAGCTCAAGAAGCAAAATCGGGAGATCGGTTTATATGGGAGCTGTATCAAGCTATTGATCGATTTAGACCATATTATACACGAATGTTGAAGGACATGAGAGAAGCCGTTGAACGAAATTTCAGCCAAATCGGATGAGAATTGCGCCCTCTTGAGGCTCAAGAATCAAGATCCCATATCGGTTTATATGGCAGCTATATGAAGTTATGTACCGATTTGCGCCATACTTAGCACAGACGTTGGAAGTCATAACGAAACACCTCATTCAAAATTTGAGCCAAATTGGATGAGAATTGCGCCCCCTAGCGGCTCAAAAAGTCAAGATCCAAGATCGGTTTATATGGCAGCTATATCAAAACATTGACCGATTTGACCCATTTACAATCCCAACCGACCAACACTAATAAAAAGTGTTTGTGCAAAATTTAAAGCGCTTAGCTTTACGGACGGGCAAACGGACTTGGCTAGATCGACTTAAAATGTCATGACGATCAAGAATATATATACTTTATGGGGTCTTAGACGCATATTTCGAGGTGTTACAAACAGAATGAAGAAATAAGTATACTCCCATCCTATGGTGGAGGGTATAAAAATTGGTATCCAAAATTCGGATTGTGTACCTAGGGTGGCCGCCCCACCCCCAAAAACCACTAAAAATATATATAGACCAATCTCGACAATATGGGATTCAAATGAAAGGTATTTGCGAGTAGAATACGTATCTGATTTCCGCATGTGGGACCAAGTTTCCCGTTGGGGAAGGGATGAACCCCCAGTATAGACTCAAAAACGGCTGAACCGATTACCTTGAAATTTTAACAGATTGTGAAGGTTAGTCTGGAAGGAAACATTGGCTATATATAACATAGGCCCCCCTCCCGATAACAGCCTATGTCCCACTTTCCCCTTACCCCAAAAGTACTACCCAAAAATAATAGTGAATCGATCGGGACAATATGGGATTCAAATGAAAGGTATTCAAGAGTAGAGTACGAGTCCAAGTACCTGGGAGGCCGCCCTAGCCCCAAAACCCCTTAAAATAGGTTTATTTGAGGATCATATCAACATGGGACTCAAATTAAATCCGGTAGTAGATTACGAATATGGTCAGGATGTAGGAATAGGCTTTATAATTTATGTATAACGGAAGGAGGAGGACGCTCCACCGTTAGCCCAAAAATACCACCCAAAATAAAAAATGGACAATATGGGTATCAAATGAAAATATGCGGGAGTAGATAACGCATCTAGCAATTCGAAATTTTCGCATATTGTGTAGGTTGGTCTGGAAGGAAACATAGGGGGACGGACCCTCCCCCTTATGCCAAAAACACCACCCAAAATCAAATGTTGGCCGATCGGGACAATATATGTATCAAATAAAAGTATTGGAGAGTAGAATACGAATATGGTATTAAAATTTTAGTCTAAGTACCCATCGGGCCGCCCCAACTTCAAAACTCTCCCAAACTGACATATTGGACATTCATTTTAATATGGGGCTCAAATGAAAGGTATTCGGGAGTATATTTCGAATCTGGAATACAAAATTAGGTCGAAGTAGAAGTAGTATTAGTAGGGGTCACGCCACCCAAAAACGCCATTAGACCCATTATGACTATATGATACTTGGCTGAACCGATTTTCTTAAAATTTAATAGATTGTGTACGTTTGTCTGGTAGGAAACATAGGTAACATAATTTTTAGATATCGGGTGGAGGCGGACCCTCCCCCCTTACCCCAAAAATGCCTCCCATATCCAAAAATGGTCCGATAGGCACAATAAGGGTATCAAAGGTATTGGAGACCAGAAAACGAATATGGTATTAAAATTTGACTCCAAGTTTCCAGCGCCCACCCCCCCCCCCCCCCCCCCCCCCCCCGAACACAAAACTCCTCTAAACAGATGTATTCGAAGTTCATGTCAATATGGGACTCAAATGAAAAGTATTAGGCAGTAGATTACAAATATGGAATAGAAGATTAGGTCCAAGTAATGAGAGGTCGCCCACCCCCAAATACCCCCAAATGGGCATCTTAGCCGACCATAGGACTTAAATGAAAGGTATTAGGGAGTAGATTATGAATAGAACATTAAAATTTGCGTTCAAGTCTAAGCAGCGCTTTTCCTCCTAAAGATACTTCAAATGGGTTATTTGACCCATTATGACAATATGGGACTCAGATGAAAGGTATTTGAGAGTAAAAAACGAATTTGATATCTTACTTTGGAGCCAAGTGTTTTGGGGTACGCCCTAAACCACCCCCTAAACTGAACTTCATTTCCTTTGAGATTAAAAAACGAATTTTATATCTATTTTCAATGCAAAGTGCCGGTGGCCGCCCCAATCCCAAAACATTCTCCAAAGGGTTCATATATACCGGCCATGGCAATAGGGGGTTCAAATTCAAGGGATTTGGAAGTGCAGCACGAATTTGATATCTATATTTGAGTCGAAATGTCTAAGGTGCCATCCCTCCCAGAAACCGAGAATCACTGAGACTTTTCCGATTCAAGTTTAAACTCAATGATAAGGAATTTCGAATTTCAAACTGAAATTAATTTTTTTTTGATTTCCAGCCAAAAATTGAAAATCGATCAAATTTTCACAAAATACTAAAAGTGGTATCAAAATTTAAAAATGTTCCTTTCCTAGCCCAAATGAAATTCAAATTGCTGTAACTTCATCAATATTTCGAATTTCTCAAAATGGATTACATCAATGGTTTTGTGAAGAAAATCGCTTTTCATATTGGTGTCACTTATTTTGTAGCCTTTTTTCGGCAATATGTGGCAAGCTGATGATTTTCCCTTATGAGATTTTCAAAATTTTTACATCGAGATTTTTTTGTTGAATTTCAACCTGAAATGGATTTTTATGCATTTTTTATGCGTTCCTTAACAATAATAATTGGTCTCCCCAGCCAAAAATCGAAAATCGAGCAATTTTTCACTAATTACTAAAAATGGTATCAAAAATTTTATATAGCCGAGTCCGAACGTCATCCCGCAGTGCGACACCTCTTCGGGGAAAAATGTTTACATGACCATGCATGGCATTGTATCACGCAAATGTCGCCAACATTAAGGGGGGATAACCACCGCTTTGTCCGATGTTCTCGCCAGGATGCGAAAGCGTTCAATGTCATAGGCTTCAATGGCATGAATTCGATATCCGCATTTAGGGCGAAGTGTCCCCAACCTTAAATGATATTAGAGAGTTGAAGAAGGCGCAGCGGAGCGGACCCGGATCGGCTAGTAACTAATATATTGAACCACAAAAAACACAATATCAAGTTCTCTGAACAATTGCCTCCCAGAGGCAACAACAACAAATACATAATTAGAGGTCATTAAAGAACTCAATATAAAATTTCTAGCATTTCAACTGACTACCATAAGAAATGCCTTTTCCGCGGGAAACTTTATCAGGTTTTGTACTAATTTATATGAAATTTTCTTATCTAAAATAACATTTTATTACATATTCATCGAATATAAGGTATTGAAATTACAAATTTTAAATAGTTTCTTTAAGTTAATTGTCAATTTTGAAGATTTTTATTTACCAAGTCATTTTTATGCGATTTTTGTTTTATTAGGCAAGACAACAGGTGGTTATTCTTTTTTAAATTGTGATATTTAATTCATAACCAAATCCATATATAAATTGCCTATTAAACCAAATTTTAACACCTCATACAATATGTTTCTTTTTGTTTGTATGTTTTATTCTTCTCTTCATTTCTTTCTAATATAACAATACTTAGACATCAATGACTTATAACTAAATCTGGTTTAAGACATTGATTTGTTGCCAAGTAGTCATACACGCTAACAAATGGTATGGTGGTCTGTCTCTCTGCAATTTTGCCTATTTAGCTTATATCATTAAACGCAATTTATTCGGGATAGATGTAGAATTAGTTCTTCTTCCAAACAAAACAAAAACAACAAATCCTGATATACCATAGTCTTTGCTAAGCGACCAAACTTGATAAATTGTGTAAGCCAAAATCGAATCACAGAATAATAGAAACCTAGTAGAAATGTATAGCCAGGCGTAGGATTTTTTTATGGGGTTTTGAAGATTATTTATAATGCTTTGTTGCCATTACGTATAACTGTTAATGTCAAAAGCAATTTCTACTTAATTTAATTCAACCTGTTCGCCAAAGCTTATAAATAAGTGTTTTTTGGCACATGGAAGGTTAATCGATCCAGTGTTTATGTTTGTTGGTTTTACACTATTGGTAAATTAAAGCTACTTATTGATATTGACAGGTTTTTAGACTACATTCCATAGAACCCTGTAAATATACAAATACTACAATTAGTGAGCAACAAACGGGGAGATAGGTTTATATGGGATATAGGTTTATATGGGAGATAGGTTTATATGGCAGCTGTATCAAACTAATGATCGATTCAGACCATATGAGACACATATGTTGAAGGCCATGAGAAAAACCTTTGTAAAAAATTTCTGCCAAATCGGACGAGACCTGCGCCCTCTGGAGGCTCAAGAAGTCAAGATTCCAGATCGGTTTATATGGCAGTTATATCAGGTTATGAACCGATTTGCGCCATACTTAGCACAGTTATTGGAAGTCATAACAAAACACTCCATGCAAAATTTCAGCCAAATCGAATGAGAATTGCTCCCTCTAGCGGCTCAAGAAGTCAAGATCCAATATAGGTTTATATGACAGCTATACCAGATTATGAACCGATTTGACCCATACTTAACACAGTTGTTGGAAGTGATACCAAAACACCACCTGCAAAATTTCAGTCAAATCGGACGAGAATTGCGCCCTCTAGAGGCTCAAGAAATCAAGTCCCAAAATCGGTTTATATGGCAGCTATATCAAAACATGGACCGATTTGAACCATACTTAGCGCAGTTGTTGTAAGTGATGCCAAAACACCACGTGCAAAATTTCAGTCTAATCGGATGGGAATTGCGCCCTCTAGAGGCTTAAGAAATCAAGACCCAAGATCGGTTTATATGGCAGCTATATCAAAACATGGACCGATTTGAACCATACTTAGCGCAGCTGTTGGAAGTAATACCAAAACACCACGTGAAAAATTTCAGTCAAATCAGAAGAGAATTGCGCCCTCTAGAGGCTCAAGATGTCAAGACCCAAGTTCGGTTTATATGGCAGCAATATCAAAACATGGACCGATTTCGCCCATTTACAATCCCAACCGACCTACACTAATGAAAAGTATTTGTGCAAATTTTCAAGCGGCTAGCTTTACTCCTTCGAAATTTAGCGGGCTTTCGTCAGGCAGACGGACGGACATGGCTAGATCGACTTAAACTGACACGACGAACCAAAATATATATACCTTATGGGGTCTCAGACGCATATTTCGAGGTGTTGCAAGCAGAATGACGAAATTAGTATACCCCCATCCTATGGTGGAGGGTATAAAAATATGGTATTGATATGAGCTTTATCTACTCGAAAATTTTAACCAATGGTGGTTTTATTTGCTTATATTCTATGTGTTGACTATATTCAATTGGTTAAGAAATTTGTTTGTGTGGTCACAATTTCTGACATGAATTCAGACGAATGTCAAATTACCCTAGTTAGGTTCATGATTGGAACGTGCAGCATAAAAATGAAGTCCTGGGCAAAAATCTGTGATAGTTTTGAGGTTGAAACATGGACCACAAAAAAAAAGACCTGGGCGAAATTCTGTGACAAATTTTAGGTTTTTAGTGAATCAACTAGGTTGCCTGAAATGCTTGCAGAGGATCCCAGGGGTCTTAATCGCTAAGAAGGGAGGATGCACACAAAACATTAGTCTGCTGATATCAGCAAACGCTCTCTGCTGATATTAAATTTTAAACTTTTGACTGAATCCATATAACATTTTTGAACTTTCAAAAATAAAAAGAGGGTGCAGATATTAATCCGCCCCATGATACTATGGACATACACCTAAGCCAGTAATCGTCTTGTTGTGAGCTCTAAAAACTATAAAGTAACCTCTAAAAAGAAAATTTTAAGTTAGAAATTCCGTGCTACTTACAAAATCCTTAATTGTTTTCAATACCACTCCCCTATGTTGGTTCATGTCTGGTATTGTGCCTTCACTTATGTGCCGGTATCTGTTAGACACGAAAGCCGGGCAATGACAAAAGAAATGCTCCAACGTCACATCATCTTCCCCGCATACCCTACACATGCTATCACTTGCTGCACCGATTTTACATAAGTGGGATCGTAGTCCTATGTGCCCCGTTATGATACCAATAGCTATACTGACCTCTTTCTTGATTTCTTTCAGTAATAGCCTCGTCTTCTCACAATCTGGATCCCTTCCATAGAAACCCCCAGGCCTACTCTGTCCTCTAGCTTTGATCCATCCGTGTAACATTATCTTCCAGATGGCAATATTAGGATTCCGTCAATCCAACACTGTGCCGATGGCAGCAGTGCCTCGCACTCGACTTCAAGGTTCATCTCAGGTATCCGATCGGATACCTGTTTCCTTCCTTCCAGATTTCCTATCGGCGCCTCGATTATACTGCGATGGTAGGAGCTGCTCCCATCCTCAATCCATTCTCCCGTTCTCGCTTTAAATCTCATAGCCGCAGTGGCTGCCTCACACATTATCTGTATGTCAATTGGTCGGATATCTAGAATAGTCTCCAGTGCAGGACTACGCCCACTAGGCGTAGTCCTCTTATGACGCTTGTCACAAGACAACATGTTCTCTGATTCTATTGCATGGTCCTTAAGTTGCACTTTTTCTCCATAGCAGTCCACCAAACTACTGAGGCGTAAGTATTGGTCTAATCACGCTCCTGTAGAGCCAGTGGACTATCCTAGGATTCAGGCCCCATTTCGAGCCTACGGCCCGTCTACATAGTGCCCAACATCTGTGAGCCGTCTCGGTACACTCCTGAAACCAGTAAGGACTGGCAAAAATCGGGCGATGCCGACTGTATAATACCCTACACCTGTCCTAAGAGTACAATGTGAAGCTATGTCCAATTCTGAACCAATTTTAATAGACCTCGGCGAGCAAATATGTTTAAACTGTAATAACTACGGTTGACAAATGACAACATTACAGCTATGACAGCTATATCTAAATCTGGGCCTATTTCTTTGAAATTCACCAGTTATATTGAGAGTCATAACAAATTCCCTCCTGCAAAATTTCGAGAGAATCGGTCATGAGGACTTTCTTGCAGTATTTCTCAAAATCGGACAAACATATATATGGGAGCTATACCTAAATCTGAACCGATTTCGAGCAAACTTCTCAGATTCTGTGACAGTCGTTGAGGAAAGCGTTGTACTAAGTTTTGGGAAGATTGGTCTATAAATGCGCTTGCTGTGACTCTAGAATTTAATATCGGGCGAAATATATTTATGAGAGCTATATCTAAATCTGAACCGATTTGCATGACTTTCAAGAGATAATCCTTCCAGCCAAATTCCGAGAGAATCGGTTAATAAAAGACCATTTTATTGCAATATTACTGCAAATCGGACGAACATATATATATGGGAGCTATATCTAAATCTGAACCGATTTTCATGAAATTCACCAGTAATGTCAAGAGTCATAAGAAAATCCTTCCTGCCGAATTTCGAGAGAATTGGTTAACAAAAGACCATTTGATTGCAATATTACTGCAAATTGGACGAACTTATATATGGGAGCTATATCTAAATCTGTACCGATTTCGAGCAAACTTTTCAGATACTGTGACAGTCGTAGAGGAAAGTGTTGTTCGAAGTTTTGGGAAGATTGGTCAATAAATGTGCTTGCTGTGACTCTAGAAGTAATATAAATTGCCATCTGGAAGATCGATAACGCGAGGACGTCGAGTGTGAACTTGTTTACCGACAGTAAAATTGACATAAGGGCAATAACAACCAGGTCGGTAAGGTCACGAACAGTCTTGCAGTGTTAGATGGGGATTAACGTCTTCTCTGTGGATGGGAAAATCCGCATCGTTTGGGTGCCGGGCCATAACGGAGTAAGGGGAAATAAAAGGGCAGACGGTTTGGCAGTGAAGGCCATAGGACTACCGTCAATAAACTTGGTTAACCCGAAGCCTTTTGGGTCGTCGCAGTCCGTGTTAAGGAAGTGGTCGACGAATGCGCATGCAACATTGCGGAGCAGCGAAACGGTCGGTATGATGGCGAAAATCCTATGAGGGGATTCAGATCGTGAGAAGATGAGGCTAATACTGAAAGAAAGCAAGAAGGAGGTCAGTATAGCTATTGGTATTATAACGGGACACATAGGACTACGAGCTCACTTAGGTAAAATCGGTGCGGCAAGTGATAGCATGTCTGGGGCATGCGGGGAAGATGATGAGATGACGTTGGAGTATTCACTTTATCATTGCCCGGCTTTCGCGTCCAACAGATACCGGCACGTAGGCGGAGACACAATACCAGACATGAACCAACTTAGGGGAGTGGTATTGATAACAATTAAGGATTTTGTACGTAGCAGGGAATTCCATACTTAAAATTTTCTTTTTAGAGGTTACTTTATAGTTTTTAGAGCGCACAACAAGCCGATTACTGGCTTAGGTGTATGTTCATAGTGGCATGGAGCGGATTAATATCTGCACCCTCTTTTCATCCTAACCTAACCTAACCTATGCCATGTAAAAACTTCTTCCCATAGAGGTGTCGCACTGCGGCATGCCATTCGGCCTCGGTATAAAAGGAGATCCCTTATCATTAAGCTTAAACTTAAATCGGACAGCACTAATTGATATGTGAGAAGTTTGCCCCTGTTCCTCAATTGTTTAGTCTTCTCAGGTCGAGGTAGAGTTGAGAAGAGATGTTTCATTAATTCGTTTAGCGATCATTTTAGGTCAGTTACTTATAGTATCTGCACTTATAATACTCAAGATAGGTGTCTAGAAAACCAGGATCCAGGATCCAGTACAGTCCTCATTGTGTTAAGTGCACAAAAACCCCCCAACAAATCCTTAGGCAACTGGATTGGGAAAATCAAAATTTTTGAAAACTGGGCAGTTGAAACAGTTGTACCGAGGTAGTTAAACAAAGGCATTGCTTGAATTGTCCATGATTCATATTGGGCTCGTTGAGAAAACTATAAAATGCTTGAAATTTACACATTTAGATTTCTTTCTACTTTTATCACTTCGAGAAATAAAAATGGAAGTTTTAACATATTTCACTGTTCTTGCTGTTATTTATTGTATGCTCATTTCGTTTTTGTTGTTGTATTACTCCTCTAACTAAGGTTGTATGACAGAAACTTAATGGTGAGATTCTTCCTTGGATGGATGGGCTTTGATGTATTCAATGGCCTTAAGGATGGCTTCTGGGACTGGTGGAGGAGTAGGCAAGAGATCGCTGACGGGTTGGTAGCCATTTTCATCGGCTACATAGCTGACCTTGATATGTTCACCCTCAGGAGAGACATATTCATAGGAGCCATGAATATTGCCATGCTCATCACCGGCAGCTTCCTGATGAATGCTGTTGCTGGTATCCAAGAGATAGTTGAAGCCGTCATGACGAACATCAGATTTTAATTCCTTGATTTCGGCATGGACATCATCGCCAGCGGCAAGAGCGCAGCTTACAAAAGCAAAAAGAATGACCTGTAGAAAAATATTCCAAAGGAGTTTCACTTTGATTAATACAAATTCTCAGAGTTTGATGATTCTGCAATTTCTCAACTTACGAATTTGAACATTTTTGTAATTTTTTGTTTTGGGTTCTATTCCTGAAGGTCTCACAAAAGAAACTGTGTTAGTCTCAGAGAAATTTTGTGTTATTTATACCAAGCCAAATAAAATAATTTAAAAGTAAATTATTTGTTCTTGTATTCGATGTCGTAAAATTACTTATTATTATTATCAAAGGCAGGCTGTGTTTGGTGGTTTTTGTATTTTTTTTTTTTTTTGGTTTTTTTTCAAATATTCTTTGGCTTAACAAAAAAATTATCATTTTTAATTGAAATCCAGAATTGCATTAGGCCGAAATAGATGGATGTGCATGGTGGTGATGATGCCACATATTAAAAGCGTGTTTCATTAACATCCTATAAAGACATATATCATCACTCCCAGATATCCATCATGGACCGGTTTAATTCACCAACTTGCAAGTTATTAATGAAAGTGTTTAATTTTTGTATAAGCATGTCGCAGTAACAATTTCACCAGTTCTCAAGTATTGTGGTACTTTTATTTATAAAACAAAAATAAGTCATTTTTCATATTGTCAGTATCGACCTGCTTGCTTTTGGCAGTTGACTTGAAAACAAAGGTGCTGACATTTTTCGAAATTTAATATGTTTTCAAACAAATACCGCCATTTAATTTTTTCGACATAACTGAAATGTTTAAGTGACACCATATTAATTTTAAAAATGTTAAAAAGGTTTTTGGATTTGGAAAAAAAAAACTCGAAAAACAGTTAAGGGGTCAGAAGAGTTCTGTAGATAGATGCATCTATCTTTATAATTATTCGCAGACGACAGAAGGAAGTGGAATTGAGAATAGGTGGAGATTAATGGAATTTTCGTGGTCATATTTGTACTAGATTAACAGTGCTAAACAGATCAGTTCACATTGATAAAACCTCTTTTACACTTTACAACTGGGGCATTGTTAAAGAATTTCGAGTAGTGCTTCCATGTCTGTACTACCGGCGGGGAAAGGGAAATAGGTCTTTACGACTCTCCCGCTCGATTGGCTTCCGTATGGGACCCGATGCTGCGGATGACATTGGTTTATGATAAATTGTGATATGGGTGAACAATCTAGCGTAACACCACGGATCACTCGCAGCTATACGAACATGGTGAGTGAGGTCCAATCATCTCTTCTGCCGAAGTCAGAGACTACCTTTACAATGGACCACAGTACCAGATTTACAGTTACGCTGTTCATGTGTTCTATCCCTAAAGTCTTATGTTGTCGATCAGGCTATTGATTTCTAGATTCATTTCATGTAAAATGTTCTAGACATTTGTGGAGGAGAGCGTAGACTTTGAAGAAAGTGCGTCTGCACGTCCATATCATTACTAAAGGGTGTCAAGGTTGACCACTTTTGACTTCTCCAACCTTCTGGGGGCTCTGTTAAAAAATCTGCGAACCTCTTTCCTAATATTGCGAATTTCCCCGGTCATACAGGATTTTTCTTGGACTGATTTCCTTTCCCGAAGAGGACCCCACCTGTGCTGTCGTAATCCTATTGACATTTTCGTCAACGTCTTCTAAGCTTGGACATTCTAAATTATCTTTCCTATGACTTCTTCTGAGTAGCCTTCCGAATTTTGTTCAGTTGGTTTTCAACTTATTCCGGATGCTTATCGTATACGGCGCTGGCCGTGCTATTCTAAACCTAATGTAGCGAAAGAGTGTTCCATGGAGACTCCAATCCTGAACCTCATTGATTAGATTTTACGAACATATAGTCACATCTAATACCTCCTCCCTAATCCCATTAATAAAGGTAGCGGTGTTACCAGTATTAAATGTTATTACGTCTTTAGTATTCAAGAACTCTGCCAGGGCTTCGCCCCGCTTATTAGTGTTGGTACTACCCCACGAAATGTGGTGAGAGTTCGCATCGCACCCTATTAGTACCTCGATTCCGAAGCCTTTAGGGTCGACGGAGTTCGAGTTAATGGCGTGGTCCAAGAACGAAACAGTAGGTAGGACGGCGAGAACCCTATAGGGAGATCCGGATTGTGAAAAGACGATTGCTGAGAGCAAGTAAGAAGGAGGTCAGTATAGCTTTGATTGTTCAGATTTGGATATAGCTTCCCTATATATGTTCGTCCGATTTGCAGTAATAATGCAATAAAATGGTTATTTGTTAACCTATTCTCTCGAAATTTGGCAGGAAGGCTTTTCTTATAATTCTCGATATTACTGGTACTCGTTCCATTTGCAGTAATACAGCAACAAAATGGTAATTTGTTCACCGATTCTCTCGAAATTCGACAGGAAGGGATTCCTTATGACTTTCGATGTTACTGGAGAATTTCATAAAAATCGGTTCAGATTTGAATATAGCTCCCATATATATGTTCGTCCGATTTGCAGTAATACAGCAATAAAATTGTCATTTGTTAACCGGTTCTCTGGAAATTTGGCAGGAAGGATTTTCTTATGACTCTCGATATTACTGGTGAATTTCATAAAAATCGGTTCAGATGTGGATATATGTAGCTCCAAATTTATGTTCGCCCGATTTGCAGTAATACAGCAATAAAATTGTCATTTGTTTACCGGTTCTGTGTAAATTTGGCCGGAAGGATTTTTTTATGACGCTTGATATTATTTCATAGAAATCGGTTCAGGTTTAGACAGATTTAGATTTTCACACCTAGACCCACTGCAAGCGCATTTATTGACCAATCTTCCCAAAATTTTGTACAACGCTTTCCTCGACAACTTCCACAATATCCATAAAGTTTGGTCGAAATCGGTTCAGATTTAGATATATCAATATATATCAATCGACTGGACCATTCCGTGAGATAACACGTTCTTCATACTTGGTTTCTAATAAATTGGTGGTGACGTTCGCTGTGTGGTTTGTGGAGCCATCCTGTTGGAAACACATGTCCTCCAAGTCCATATTATCCAATTGGGATTAAAAATATTCTGTCATGATTGAACAGTAGCGATTCCAGTTCACAGTAACGTGCCCGTCTTGATCATCACGGAAGAAGTACGACCCAATGACGCCGCCGCCCTATAAACCCTCATGGAGTACGTGTGGACTGCTGCCTGACCAGTGGCGCATATTTTGTTTATTGTCGAAGCCATTCAGCCAGAATTGAGCCTCATCGCTGAAACTCTTAACGTTGAGGCCACTGACGCCGAATTTCGGTAGTAAATTTTAATAATTTCACACTTCACTAAAGAGAAATGTCAAAAATGTGGAAAAAATATGGCCTCGTTTGCTTTCCCTATCGGTCTACTTTTATAGCGTCCCTCCTTAGAAACCCTTTACATGTTTAATAATCAATTCCTTATTTAACGTCCATATAGACATTTTTTTTAATCCTCTCCAGTAACCAAATTATGGAAATATACCGTAAATCCAATCCAAAGCAAGAAATGCCAATTTTTTTTATCAACTCCAAATTAATTCTAGATAAACACACGTGATTCCAGTTTTGCGGTAATTCTTTGTATTGCTTTATTCAAATGAATGTATTTTTTAAACAATTTTTTTGTTTTGTTCCCTCAAATCTAAAAAAACAAGTTTTACCATGTACGATAATTCGTTTGGATTTCAATGAAAATGAAATTGATCTGTATATTGGCAAATTTAATTGGAAAGCCAGCCATATATGTGTGTATGCATTTCAATTCTAATGAACTTTCTTTCCGCAAAAATTTCATTATTGGGTAGTATTGTTTTTTTTTACATCATTTTTTAACATGATTACATAGGGTGGTGAAAATGGGTATGATGGATTTTTGAAAATTTTATATCAGCAATATGTTGCTAGATCTCTTATTGGATCTGAACGGTTTAGCCAAGTTCGGAAGAAGACTTAGACGATTTACGTTCAATGTGATGTTTCAGCAGCTATAAACTAAGGTCTATAGGGTGGTACTATATTCGCTTTTAACGAACATTTTTCATGGATACTTTTTTTAGATAATCGATTTTGTAGCAAAAAAATTGCCGATTTCAATCAGTAGGATCTTGCCTCATTACTTTTGAAAGAAATTTCACAAAAGTATGTATTATGTTTTCATTGAGATTTTTGTAGTGTTTCATTAAAGTAATCGTGAAAAACATGTGTTTTCACCTATGAAAACGAATATAGTAACAGCCTTGTAGTGGGAATCGAATTCACCTCCCCTCACACTAGTAATTCAAGCTTTTTATAACCTTAGCCTTTGGGCGCTCAATAGAATTCTCTAAATTTCTAAATAAATACACTTTTGTCTTCGGGATTCCATTTAAGTCATTTTGCAATTTATTCAATTAAAGTCATTACAGCACTTTGACAAACATTTTGGTTTTACATCGAGCTACCTAATGTTCTTCCTTTGGTGGATGAGCCTTAATGTATTCAATGGCCTTAAGAATGGCTTCTGGCACTGGTGGGGGAGTGGGCAACAAGGCACTATCGGGTTGATAACCATTTTCATCGGCCACATAGCTCACCTTGATGTGTTCACCTTCGGGAGAGTCATATTCATAGCTGCCATGAATATTGCCATGATCATCACCGGAGGCTTGTTGATGAATGGTATTGGAGGTATCCAAGAGATAATCGAAACCATCGGGACGGACATCAGATTTGAAATCCTTGACTTCAGCGTGAACATCATCACCGCCAGCAGCAGCAGCAGCCACATAAGCCACACAGGCTAGGAAAGCAACCTTTTCGTAAAATGGTAACAAACACAGACAAAAACAGTAGCTTTATATAAACAATCCTCTTCGAAATTTAATTTGGCTGCTTTCACTTACAAATTTGAACATTTTGTTATAGTTTGTTTTAGGAAACTGTCTTATCTTTGGGGACCAGTTGCATATTTATACCAAAAAAAAAGTGCTCCGTGACTTTTTGTTTCTATTCTTTTTTTTTGATAGTACAGTAGCAAGACTTCTCTCTTGTAGTCTTAGTTTTATTCCTGTTTTGTTGTTTGTCTTCATTAGTAATTTTATGGTGATTCTAATGATGTTGGCATATGTATATATGCTTTATGTTAAAATAATTGCAATGTTATCAAAATCCAGTTCCCTAAGTTTTTTTGGATTCAGTTCATGTGACTTGGCCAGTTAATCTTATCTTTGTTTATGGTAAGTGAGTGTATTTATAGATTTAATTTGGAATCTAACGATTTAACGGATTTATTGATTAAAAGATAACCTTTAAAATTCTTTATCTAAACCTAGATCCAATGACATAGACTATCAGATTTTGTAGGATACTAGAGTCAAAAATATGCAACGCTACAAATGCATCAATTTGGTTTCACTTATCTGTTATTTACAGTTAAAGATAGTTCGGTTAAGAGAAATTCATTTCCATTTAAGCGATTAAGACAATAGAGAAAGTAAACATATTTCGGTTAAAAGTCAAATACAATCACTGGCGAAATGTCAAAATATTTGTGGAAATTTACTGATTTTTTATTATACCCTTCACCATAAGATGGGGGTAAAAGTATATATATTCTCCATAAAGTATATATATTCTTGATCGTCCCGAAATTTTATGTCGATCTAGCCATGTCCGTCCGTCTGTCCGTCCGTCTGTCTGTCGAAAGCACGCTAACTTCCGAATGAGTAAAGCTAGCCGCTTGAAATTTTGCACAAATACTTCTTATTAGTGTAGGCCGGTTGGTATTGTAAATGGGCCATATCGGTCCATGTTTTGATATAGCTGCCATATAAACCGATCTTGGGTCTTGACTTCTTGAGCCTCTAGAGTGCGCAATTCTTATCCGATTTGACTGAAATTTTGCACGACGTGTTTTGTTATGATATCCAACAACTTTGCCAAGTTTGGTTCAAATCGGTCTAAAACCTGATATAGCTGCCATATAAACCGATCTTGGGTCTTGATATCTTGAGCCTCTAGAGGGCGCAATTCTTATCCGATTGGAATGAAATTTTGCACGACGTGTTTTGTTATGATATCCAACAACTTTTTGCCAAGTATGGTACGAATCGGTCTTTAACCTGATATAGCTGCCATATAAACCGATCCTGGGTCTTGACTTCTTGAGCCTCTGGAGTGCGCAATTCTTATCCGATTGGAATGAAATTTTGCACGACGTGTTTTGTTATGATATCCAACAACTGTGCCAAGTATGGTTCAAATCGGTTAATAACCTGATATAGCTGCCATATAAACCGATCTGGGATCTTGACTTCTTGAGCCTCTAGAGGTCGCAATTATTATCCGATTTGCCTGAAATTATGTACTACGGATCCTCTCATGGCCATCAACATAGGTGCTTATTATGATCTGAATCGGTCTATAGCCCGATACAGCTCCCATATAAATCGATCTCTCTATTTTACTTCTTGAGCCCCCAAAGGGCGCAATTCTTATTCGAATTGGCTGACATTTTATACAGGTCTCCAACATGTAATAATATAATAATAGCAGAGCAAATCTTTTCTTATATCCTTTTTTGCCTAAGAAGAGATGCCGGGAGAAGAACTCGGCAAATGCGATCCATGGTTGAGGGTATATAAGATTCGGCCCGGCCGAACTTAGCACGCTTTTACTTGTTTTTTATTAATTTTTATTACTACTGAGTTACACTCAACTAGTAATTTGAAAATAACGTATTGTATAAATATATAAAATGAACTAGAAAATATATCCTAGTTCGAATTTATGGAATGGAATTATGGAATTTTATTGTGGAAATAGTTCAGTAACTACATCCTAGTTTCTCCTCGGATTTATGGCTAGTTATTTGAAATCTTCTGGTGACTGGCTAGTTTCGAACAATATGATTTAAGTCAGAGTTAACGTGACTCTGTAGTTTGTTCGCATGTTTTAGGGCGTGGATGGATATTTCTTCCGATATTGTCCTCACTCTTAAGTCTTTGTGTAGGTCCGTGTTTAGTATGTATCCAAAGTGCATTGGCTATGGTACGAAGTATTAAATTTTGAGTTTTTTGGATCTTTTCTACTTCTTTCTTGGCAGCGCAACCTTAAAGCTGCATTCCGTAGGTCCATATTGGTTTGATCATTTGATTATACAAAAGAAGTTTATTTTGAATCGATAATCCATTGTCAACTAGCATCCAGTACAATTCGGAGAATTTTATTTTTATTTCCTTATTTTTATATCCACCACCTTAGGATAGGGGGTATATTATTAGTCATTCCGTTTGCAACACTTCGAAATATCAATTTCCGACCCTACAAAGTATATATATTTCGGATCGTCGTAAAATTCTAAGACGACTTAACGATGTCCGTGTGTCTGTCCGTCCGTCTGTTGTAATCACTTAAAAGCCTTCAAAAATTGAGATATTGAGCTGAAATTTGACACAGATTCCTCTTTTTGATGGACGATGCTAAATTTCTTGAACGGGCCAAATTGGACCATATTTGGATAAAGCGATAAGGGGTCTAATGCCCATAAAAACTTTATTTTTCATCCGATTTCGGTGAAAATTGAAACAGTAAGTAGTTTAAGGCTTTTCGACAACTAAACCAAATATGGTTCAGATCGGACTATATTTAGATACAGCTAGAATGCCATAAAAGCTTAATTTATTACCCGATTTCGCTGAAATTTGAAACAGTGGGTTATTTTAAGCCTCCCGATGTCTGATCTAAATATGGATTAGATCGGTACATGTTTAGGTATAGCTGAAGGCCTTATAAGCTTTATTTTTTTACCTGATTTCGCTAGAATTTAAAATATTATTTTGAGCTTATGGTTCAGATGGGACTTTATTTAGATATAGCTGCCATATAGACCGACCTCCCGATAAAGGGTCTGAAGGCCATAAAAACATTATTTATTACCCGATTTCCCTGAAATTTGAAACAGTGGGTTATTTGAAGCCTCCCAACATCTAACCTAAATAGTCAGATCGGACTATATTTAGATAAAGCTGTCATATAGACCGATCTCCCGATGAGGGGTCTGAAGCCAATAAAAGCTTTACTTTTTACCCGATTTCGCTAAAATTTGAAACAGTGAGTAGGTTAACACATCCCAACATCTGACCTAAATATGGTTCTGATCGGACTATATTTGGATATAGCTGCCATATAGACCGATCTGCAGATAAGGGGACTGAAGCCCATAAAAGCTTTATTAATTACCCGATTTCGCTGAAATTTGAAACAGTGAGTTTTTCTGAGCCTCACGATATCCGAGCGTAATATGGTTCAGATCGGTTTATAATTGGATATATTTGCCAAAAACACCAATATTTTGTACAACAAAATTGAATAGTGACATATATGTTAGACCACTCACTCTCCGTGCCGAATTTGGGTGCTTAAGTTACGAAGCCCTCTTTGTCGAGCTAAATCCACCCACCCTCCAAGAGACGCTTCTACAGCCGAGCATTTGAAACCCGTCTTCCAGGCAGGTCTTACTGTTGAGAGAAGAGGAATAGTTAATGAGAAATCATAATGGGTCACATGATGGCCTACGCGGGTGCATAGTCAAACATTTTGGCTTCATACTCTTCCAACCTAACCTACGCTAGTTCACACATTTCCAAAAATTTCTTATATATATAGAGCAACAATGTATAAAAATTTCCCGCTTTAACTCCTTCTATTGACTTTCTTTGCAGTATTTTGTCATAGCAGCTGCATATGCTATCTTATAGCCTGGTTAGACTATTGTCGCTCTTTTCAATATTGCGTCACTTTGCACTCAATTAGATATTTAATCAATTATGGAACCCCTAAAAATATGCTACGAATTCTAGTTCAGTTCTCTCACAATTCCATATTGGTTCTAAACCCTAATTGCTAAAGTAGCCATACCTTCGATATTAGTAAAACAGTTGGGAAAAAATTCTTACTTACATTTTAGTTAATGCAGCAGGTTGGTGCTCTTGACCCAAAAGATAGGGTTTAAATTCTATCAAATGTTATGCCAATCAAACTTCAACTGTTATTCGTTTGTATACCTCGGTTTTTTATCACATAGAAAAAAAAAACAAAAAAAGTTCATTTTGCAATATCGTTTATTTCATCCCCAATGGTATTATTCTAATGGAACTTGCTTACTTCCTTTGGAGGATGGGTACGAATGTATTCAATTGCTCTCAATATGGCTTCTGGAACTGGAGGGGGAGTAGGCAAGACATCACCTTCAGGATGATAACCATACTCATCGCCAACATAGCTAACCTTGACGTGTTCACCTTCGGGTGAGACATATTCATAAGAACCATGCACGTTGCCATAGCCATCACCTGAAGCCTGCTCGTGAATGCCATTGGAGGTCTCCAAAGCGAAGTCATAGCCATCTTTGCGTACATCCGATTTCAAATGGACAATTTCGGCATGATATTCATCGCCGACGGAAGAGTGGCCTATGGCAGCGAAGGCATAAGCCAAGAAAGAGGCAAAGACGATCTAATCCCAAAGAGAAGAAAAGCGATTTTAAAAACTTTTGAAAATTTTTTCGTTTGCGAACTTACGAATTTGAACATTTTGATGTCTTTGTTAAGCGCTCCAATGGATTTGAAAAACTGTGACTTTCAGTGATCTACTTAGAGGTTTTTATACGCAACTGAATTTTACCATCTAGTCACTGCATCTATGTTTTTTTTTGGTATTCTTGCTAATATAGAAATTATAGTTAATTTAAAGTTCCGCTGTTTGAAAGTCCTCTTACTTTTTTTATCAGATCAGCAGGGGTAATGCAGTGACTGGTTTTATTATCTGGCATTATGAATTGATATTATCCCAAGATGAGCATTTTGAAGTGGCCATAAAAACCATTGTTGTGCTTTAAATGCCTCCATAGCTTTAGTTGACTAGTTTCCAAAGACTTTGGGGCTAATTAGAAGTTTAGACTAATTTGTCATCATCAAGAAAAAAGTTCTATAGAATAAAATTTTTTATGACACATTGTTCAATATCGCTACAATAACACATATAATAGTAAGGCAAAAAATGTTAAGATTTTTTTAATTAACTTGTGTTAGGGTGTACCGAATCTTCCTCAGATATATCAAAGACAGACAGTGTTTTTTTTTCGTGTGTACTTGAAAATGGTTGAACAGTTTTTTTTTTTAAATTTTTACAAAATGTGTAGGTTGGTCTCGAAAGGAATAATAGGCTATATGGAATAATAGAATGGAATAATAGGCACTCAATTGCATCCGCGCTTAATTCCATCTACACTTAGTTTGCTTCCGCACCCAATTGCATCCGCGCTTAATTCGCATTCGCATCCACGCTAAGTTCGCATCCGCACTTAGCCTTTATCTGCACCCAGTTGCATTAGCGCCCAGCTCGCATCCGCTCCTAGTTGCATCCGCGCCTGGGTAGCATCCATATCTAGTTGCATCTCTGGAATGCTCCGCTACTAAAGAACGGTTTTCTCGTAGACTTTGTAGTAGTGTAACATGAAATTCCGAATATAAATTATATTTTTATAGGTATAGAACACACCTGCCTTTCCCTACCACCGAAGCATTAGACGTCGTCATCGTATCCTCTAACCAGTTTTCCGACTCCAACCGAACATGACGATCCCGAGGACAACCGGGCTAGCGTCCAATTAGCTCAAAACGGGTGTCCGACTACAAGACGCCCGATACCTATTGGAAACATTATCTGAAGTCCGCACCGACAACCGACGCCTTCTACTAAGCCCGGGTTGGTTGTGTGGGTTGGTCTCGAAAGGAATAAAAGGCTATATGGAATAAAAGAGAGGAATAATAGGCTATATACAGCAATACAGAAAAATCTACATACCCCACTCAAAAAGCACGTTCTACAAAACAAACATTTTGTACTAAAAGATTTTTTTCTTGGCAAATATTGAATGTTGATACCATTGTTTACCACATTAACATTAAATTGTTTGGTCAAAATCATATCCTAATAACTTTATTGTCACATTATGTAGCTGCCTTTTCGAAAAGTTATGCATATATATTTGTTCCACTGTATATTTACTAGCGTTTTGTTTTTGTCCTAAAATGGTATTTGTAAGAAAATTTTTTGATGATTGCACAATGAATACGCTCTCCACCTTGATCACAAAGAAAAACACACAGATAGGCATTCAGTATTGAAAGGGTACGCGAACAGACGGACATGGCTGAACCCAATCATTAAGAATTTCTGATTCGAGCCTTACACGGCACCACAGCCACAATAGTAACGCAGCATACAGTTAACATATTAACCATAAATTCCCACTAAATGTGAACTTTGTTTGCGAATTTCATACTAGGACCTAAAATCCTCCATTGAATTCCTTAGAAAGTACTACTTCTAACTTTGGACGTCGTGTTGGCAGAGGTTATCAATAGAGCTGGGAAACTATTGATATTTGCTCCATTTGATAGTCTTGATATTTTTCTTCTTAACTATCGATAGTATCGACTAATTTATTTTCCACCACGTAATACCGTGACCTTGAAACTGTTCCATGATTACTTTACCATACTTTAATTGGTCAATACAGAATTTTTTTGCTCTATTCGAATGCAAGCGCCTCGATCATCAGCGTTCTTGGTCTAAGAACTCTAGACCCTTTTTGGGCTTTGCACTTCTGACGTACTACTATCACCCAAAATTTCGCACCACCTTATATCATGACCCTGAAACTGTTCCATGATTGCTTTACTTTACTTTAATTGGCCATTACAGAAAATTTACTCCTCTAGCCGAACGTAGAGTAGATGTTCAAGCGCCTCGATCTTCTGCGCTTCTTCTCCAATCTCTGACATCCAGTTTCGAGATGCCGCTCTCCACTTGGTCACTCCATCGTGGTTTTGGTTGTTGTTGTTTTAACCACATTTTCATGTGGAGGTGGCGATCCACGTCAAGCTCCTGTAGGTGAGCAAGTTCGTTCGGGTCCAAGGACCGTCGCCGCGGGAACATGGTGGCCATTGGTTACTTAAAGGCGCCAATAACTCGCCTTGTCATATCGAGCATAGTAGTATTTGTGCAAGAGTTGGTGCCACCCGACCTCTAACTAAGACTCTCCGCTCGATACCGCTGATTGTCCGCGACTGTAGTTACAGCTACTCCGGATGGAGCATTCCACTATCCGCATCCTGTGGACGCGCCCGGTAGGTCGCAGCTAAGCTTCTCGTGACAGCAATAGACACCACACATATCGGACCTCAATGTTCCAGCTTGTGTGGTGCTCACAGCTATCCCGTGCCGTAGTTTTGGTCTTCCTCTATTGCGTCTTCTTTATGGTCTCCTTCAATAGACTTCTTTGCCGGAGCTTCTTCATTCATTCTGACAACATGACCTAGCCAATGCAACCGTTGTATTTTGATGTGCCTATATTCTCCATTAACGAATACTGGTCCGTATATTTTACGAACGATTTTTCTCATTTTATTGGGTTGTAGCGGTCAATGAATATAAGAACAAGTAAGAGCGTGCTAAGTTCAGCCGGGGCGAATCTTATATAGCCTTCGAATCTTATATACCCTCCAGCGGCTGAAAAAGTCAAGATCCAAGATCGGTTTATATGGCAGATATACCAGGTTATGAACCGATTTGAATCATATGTAGCACAGTTGTTGGAAGTGATACCAAAGCACCACCAGCAAAATTAAAGCCAAATTGGATAAGTATCGCGCCCTCTAAAAGCTGAAGAAGTCAAGACCCCAGATCGGTTTATATAGCAGCTATATCAGGTTATGAACCGATGTAAACCATACTTAGCACAGTTGTTGGAAGTGATACCAAAACACCACGTGCAAAATTTCAGTCAAATCGGACGAGAATTGCTCCCTCTAAAGGCTCAAGAAATCAAGACCCAAGATCGGTTTATATGGCCCATTTAAAATCCCAACCGACCTACACTAATAAAAAGTATTTGAGCAAAATTTCAAGCGGCTAGCTTTACTCCTTCGAAAGTTAGCGTGCTTTCGACAGACAGACGAACGGACGTACATGGCTAGATCGACTGTATGGGGTCTTAGACGCATATTTCGAGGTGTTACAAATGAAATTAGGATACGTCCATTCCATGGTGGAGGATATTAAAAGAGACGGAGTAAGGCCATAGCCTTGTGGTATAACTGTGGCCAATGTATATTCAAAAGTAAGAACCCATCTGTAACAATTCTTATAGCGCGATCTCGAAGAAAGCTCGATATAAATCAAACTAAGTCATTACCCATACCATACCAGGGCACTGGATTATAAGGAATTCACCTTATCGGCTTTTTGGATATTGAAGGGGAGTTTAACAATGTGCATGTGTCTGCTATTGAGAGGGCTTTACGGGGTGCAGGTATGGATGATAGATAGATTATAGGAAGATAGTAAGGTCTACGGTGTTAATAGGGTTGTCTTGAGATTCACGACTGGGGC